>NC_139698.1:52147731-52747731 GCF_964188405.1 Protomyctophum parallelum
CGTGCATGTGTGATTGAGGATACCGTTTTGCGCACGCTCGTCACGCATTTATGACAGTGTGACACAACCCGTCTGCCTGGCCCAAGCCTGGAACTGAATTGAATTAACCTAAATAACCCGTTCTGACCTGAGATCAGATTCATACGAGGTTTCCGCTGGACACACACTGGTCTGATTAACCCATTCTGACCCGAGATCAGATTCTAGAAATGTCAGTCGCTCTTCGATTTTTCAAAAATAGCAGACCTACAAGCTCGTATCGCGCCACTCGGTGGCGCGATATGAGCTTGTAGATCTGCTATTTTTCAATAGCTAAAGCATGACATGATGCCGACCCCAAAATGGGTGCCCGGTCAGAATGGATAAAGTCCAAAGTAGTACAGTGAACTTGAAAGGTATAACAGGCGAGGACACGACATCCCCCTCTGTGTCAAAGAGGATGGATGCGCCCGACACAAGGTTATTCCATAGAATTAACCTTTGAAACACAAGACAGATGGTGACATTTCCATGCATTGACACAACCTGCTGAGGTGCTAGAGTCTGTCCCCGAGAGAGAGAGAGAGAGAGAGAGAGAGAGAGAGAGAGAGAGTGCAAATGATGGTGCCACTTCTGTGATCCTTGGACAGCACTACAGCAAGTGCCAGCCACAGCACACGCTAATGTGATTATGGCTTTTAGCTGGTTATATTCAGGGACAATTTCTTTAGAGGCACCATTAGTTCTCACTGCGGCCTCCCGTGTCCCTTGCAAGCAAACAGACAGACACACACACACACACACACACACACACACACACACACGAGCAGTGGATGCCTGAATGCATTGAAGACGCATTAAATTGGGTCCGTCCTAAGAAGCACCTCAGTGCCTGTGCACATACTGTATGACACAAACACTCAAAAACATACAAATCTTCATACTGTAGATAGACACACACACACACACACACACACACACACACACACACACACACACACACACACACACACACACACACACACACACACACACACACACACACACACACACACACACACACACACACACAGATATAATTAATTAAGGCAAATTAATTTAGCCTTTATTTCACTACTGACAACTTAGGCAGTCATTTGGCCATTTAGCAATGCAGTACGAACGTCTTTTGAGTTTGATCAGCATCCCATGATGTGCATAACATTTTTGAGTCCCTCATTAGTGTGGTTGCCCCAAAAGGGGCAACCAGACTCTAGTAATTGTAACACTTTATTAATTTTATTATTATTCCACAGTAGTCTTTTTTTGTCGCTTTATACCTCCCACACTGTACGCTGTACGCACTTGAGCCATATGTCAAATTGACCGGAAAAATCGGGAATCGTGTGCTTGTATTTTGTTAAGAGAAATGTTGTATAGTTTAATTGATATGAATTTATTAGTGAATTAAATTTCCCATTGACATGAATGGGAAAAGGCAAAAAATCACATTCAAGTATTTTTTCCTCGGAGACTGTAATCACTATAGTTACAAAACTTTTAGGGATATTTCTTAATTATGACTAAAATTTATTAAATTATAATTTTATAGGTCGGCCTCATGGTGGCGCTATAACAGCCCACTTTACCTTTTGGCTTATAACTCTTGAACCGTAGGTCGTAAAATAAAAATTATTCTTTCCCTGGATTCCTTGGGTCATGACGCATCTCCCCATATAGGCCACGCCCATTTCCGCCATGATAGATTTTCCGCCATTTTGAATTTGTCCAAAACACACTTTTAGCTTTTCCTCCTACAGATTTCGTCAAATCTCACAGAAATCGGCACACGTGATCTCTGGACCCATCCAATTAAAACTGAGCCGCAGAATTTTGAAAGTGCGTATCGTTCGGCCGTAATCGTCTTCCGAAGTTAGTAGGAGGGGCCTATATCACAAAAAATGCCATAAATCACGAACGAATGTCCAATCCATCCCAAATTTCAATCACATGTCCGGGGGTGTTCAATCAACAAGTTCTAAAAGCAATTCCATTTTCATCCATAGGGGGCGCCGCAAATGCGAGAAATGTAACCGTTTGTCGCAAAAACATGAATTTCGGGGGTTAAATCCCCTCCGAATTACTTACGCATGATCTAAGGCGTGACTTGAAATTGTAATTGGCTGGCAATACTAGTGGGAGGGCATATGTAAGCCACTGCGGCAACCACACTCTGCAATTTTTAAAATTGCGAATTTTCTAGTTGTTATTTGTAATCAAACCACGGTTCTTCCAAGAGTCTGTTCTTCTTGATCTATTCTCTCGCTGGACTCACTCGGCATGCTCCGTGTGTCCTCCCAGACTCCTGCATGCCTGTTTAACAAACCTCGGGGTGCTTCTTAACTCTCTGACTGCACCGGTTTCGTCTCATAAAGTTGCTGTTTATTAAACCCCGCGCTAGACCATAGGAAAATGTCCAGCGATATATTGAGGTCACCGTATATAGACAGGGAGGGACAAAGATTTGTGAGGATGGATGGAGGACACAAGCAGAAGTGCCTGGTGCATGCTGGTATTTGGCAAGGGCTGAGATGGACACAGAGCCAAGTGTCTTGCTGAGGACCAACCTGCCTCAAGACAGAGTCAGTGTCACTGCAAAGATAACCAAAGTTTGTGCTTATCTTTGTTTGCAGGTCTGGTTCGCGGATTTTTCAAACGTGCCTCTCCAAATTCTTAGTAATTTAAAAATGCAGGGCTTTGTAGTGGGGGCTACTTCCTCACTGGAATTTGTTATACACGCCACGCAAATGCAGAGTTCGTTTCATCTCTCAGGGTGTGTGCTTATGTGTGAGTCTGCGTGAGTCCGTCTGTGTGTGTGTGTGTGTGTGTGTGTGTGTGCGTGTGCGGTGTGTGCGCGTGTGCGTGCGTGCGCCTGCCTATGTGTGTATTGGTAGCAGGATGAGCATCCCTTCTGTTGCCGTTGCTGTCCCTTCATTTCACGCTCTGGTGGCTCGGCGTGAATCCTCTTCCCTCGGCTCATTATCGGCGCTGCTCAATGAGCGCGTGCCCCACCACCAGAATGCGGTGCAAAAACCAAATCATTATTCAAATGCGGGGGTCAGTGCAGACGTCGCGACTCTTTTGTTTTGTATATTTATTAACTCTGCCCGCGGAAACAAGTGAGCATGCGGGCGGGACGACCTCGCATGGCGAGTTGGTCGACTAGACTACAGAGTACGTACCGGCTGGGGATCGAGACTATAGGAATCGAGCGTCTGTTGCTGTTATTGGAGGAATTTTGCTCACCCTTCCCCCCCCCCCATCTCTCATTTTTGCTTGGCAGGGCCCAGTGTGCGTGGAGCAGAATTCGGCCACCTGCCCGACAACATTACAGTGCTGGAAGGCGAGAGCGTCATATTGAGGTAAACGCCTAATCCTACACACCTGCACCAACTAATTACATGAGAAACTTGTTTGTTTGTGTCCCTTCTTCCTCCACACCTGTCATATCGGTTTAATTGCCAATTCTCTCAGTCACATATAACTTCAATTAGCAGCCACCCTGCTTAATATTTTTACCTCTGCAAAACGGTTTACCCTGAAGCTATATGACGCCACCTGTCAGGTGTCATTGTGGTCATGGTGACTCTAATATAACCTCTTACTTAGCTTGATCGCAGCATTTATGGTGATAAAAACAAAAACATCCATTCAAGCATGACCTTGTCAGGTCCCTGGTGTTGATTTGGCACCTTCAAAGTGCTTTCACTGACTTCATGACCTATTAGCCTGTACTGAATCAATTCCTCTTTTGGCATTTTCGGATTAAAAAAAACAACAGAAATTATTGATATTATTTTTTTAACGGTTTATCGGCAGATCAACATGAATAACTGTCTCTCGATGCTGTCCTGAAGATTTGCAGTCTGGAGTGACTCATTTTTACCATTAGTAGAATACAGGTTTTGTAGCATTATAATATTGTACAGTATATATAGTCATATTTGGGCCATTAAATTGCAAATGAAATAACAGTTGCTTTTCAGGTCCTTTCCAATTTGTTTTCACACATGGTTTCTTCAGCCTCTGAAGTGCACTCAGGCCGTGGCTCAGCTATTTTTCACGCTTATCCCATTCTGAACGGGCACCCATTTTGGTGTTGGCATCATGTTATGCTTTAGCTATTGAAAAATAGCAGATCTACAAGCTCATATCGCGCCACCGAGTGGCGCGATACGAGCTTGTAGGTCTGCTATTTTTTGAAAAATCGAAGAACGACTGACATTTTTAGAATCTGATCTCAGGTCAGAATGGGTTCATCAGACCAGTGTGTGTCCGGCGGAAACCTCGTATGAATCTGATCTCAGGTCAGAATGGGATAAATTATGTGAACACTCCAAAAGAAGTCAGAGCCCTCTGAAACGAGCCCCACTCAGAGTCAGACTACCTCCTGAGGTGGTCTGCTGCGGTTCGTTTCAAGTCTGTGTTGCGGTTCGCTTAACCTGTGCATTGTGAACACAAAGCACTCCAGGTCCACTCCACCCTTTGCTATTACATTTTAGCAATCAAAGTTTGCCATAGACAGATCGCCTGTGCCAACCCGCGCAAAAACAACTATAGTGTGATCAAAATGAGGACTACTATACGGACCCATCAGAGGTGAAGTTGACCAGAAGTATGACTGATTTCTCTTTGAAATTAACTGACGATATGAATGCAAAAATAACTGAGTGCCTTTTTGGGTTGGTATATTTGGTTTGGTTTGTAATAAGAAAAGAAAAGAAAACTCTACACTGGTGTTGAGAATGGGACTAACTAACTAACGAAAGCAAAGGGAATTGACCTAGAGAACAGGAACATCTCATTTGAAATCCAGCAGCATCCCCTTGAATTCTGTATACCTATACGCAGTTCCTCTGCATTACAAACGGTAGATTACTTTTCTAGTTGGATTTCACACAAAGACACGAGTAGTCGAATCGATAGACATTAGACCGGTGATAGGCCTAAACACAACCGCAAGCAGGAGCTGATGAACAAAAAGCTGAACAGCTTTATAAATGAGATCTGCACTCCGACCCGGGCACCCATTTTGGTGTCAGCATCATGTTATGCTTTAGCTATTTAAAAATAGCAGATCTACAAGCTCATATCGCGCCACCGAGTGGCGCGATACGAGCTTGTAGGTCTGCTATTTTTGAAAAATCGAAGAGCGACTGACATTTTTAGAATCTGATCTCAGGTCAGAATGGGTTCATCAGGCCAGTGTGTGTCCAGTGGAAACCTCGCATGAATCTGATCTCAGGTCAGAATGGGTTAAGTTGACATGATTTTGCCATTGTGGCACAAATACTGAAATGAAATGCCTGAGAAATGACTGCTCCACAGGCTTTGATGCAGCATGATAAAAGGGGAATCGTTGATGCCATTGTTGGGACAAATTTTCCTCTGGGTCTTCTGTAGTCTACAATAGCTAAAGCAACAGGGAACATCTAATTAGTAAAAAAACACATTTTATTAATTATTATTAATATGATGGTACGCAGATGAGGGTTTTCTTAGTATGATGAGTTTCCTCCACTTGAACTTAACGATGCTCCTTAAAGGTATATTCAGTGATTTCACTTAATTCAAATATCACTTATTTTTTTGTTTTGTTGTGATAATCCTCCCTACTATAGAGCGTGCTGACCATATAAGGAGTTCCTCCCTGTCCCCAGTTAACCCCTGGGGGTCAAAAAACCTTAGGTTTCGTTTTTGACTCTCTATCCTGATTGGACGAAAGGCTGGGTCCCAGGCCAAAAACGAAACCTAAGGTGTTTTGAGTGAAATCACTGAATATACCTTTAAATAACGATTTAAAACCCTATTTTATACTTTGTAGTATGATGAATGGTGTTGCACAGCTGTCACATTGCGCCTCATTAGAAAAATGTCACAACGTGAACATTCTGGAACCTTTCCTAAACATGTTCAAATAGCTTAATATGATGATGACATTCCAGGTTGAATGGAATGGTGGAGTGAGTGAGTGAGTGAGTGAGTGAGTGAGTGCGTGCGTGCGTGCGTGCGTGCGTGCGTGCGTGCGTGCGTTCCCCTTGTTCAGGACAGGGCTTGTGTTTCACATGTCATCCCGAGTCACTTGTAAGCGATGTATCGCAGTACTTTCCAGCTCACCTGTGCCGCGTGGATAAAAGGAGTTGCTGACACTGCCTTGGCGGGATCTAGCCTCAGCAGTGATATCTATCCAGGTCATATCAATGTCCCCCAGTTGAAGCCGGGCAAGGACATCTAGTGGCTAAGTGCAGTACTGAAGTGACGGCGCTGCAAACAGTTCCAAGTACAAGCACTATTTAACCCATTCTGACCTGAGATCAGATTCATACGAGGTTTCCGCCGGACACACACTGGTCTGATGAACCCATTCTTTTTTTTTTTTTTAAGATATTTTTTTGCGGCTTACGCCTTTTTATTGATTTTTGAAGGGACAGACAGTAGGCTGACAGGAAACGGGAGAGAGATGGGGGGATGACATGCAGTAAAGGCCGTGTCGGGTCCGGGAGTCGAACCCGCGGCACACTGCGACTGGATTACCAGTCCGGTGCCCAGACCGTTACGCTACGGCCTGGGCCTGATGAACCCATTCTGACCTGAGATCAGATTCTAAAAATGTCAGTCGTTCTTCGATTTTTCAAAAAAATAGCAGACCTACAAGCTCGTATCGCGCCACTCGGTGGCGCGATATGAGCTTGTAGATCTGCTATTTTTCAATAGCTAAAGCATAACATGATGCTGACGGGTGCCCGTTCAGAATGGGTTAAGGGCATCATATAAGCAACTAAAGCAAGCTAAGTGAACTTCAATTTCAACTTCACATTCTTGCAGGCAGTGACATTAACAGTACTGTACTGTACTGTAGCCTACGGTTTTTTGGGCAGCTGTTGTTGAGGATGATTTTACCAGCGTGATCCAGCATGATCATCCCCCAATAAACTACTCACCTAATGCCACGGAGGTTCCATGTTGATTTAATGTACTTCCAAAGTGTGTCCATTGTTTAAGAGCACAGATTGATGGTTTTCATAACGTAAATATATAAACTTTGGCTAAAAGCTTGCGTTTAAAGGAGAATTCCATGCTAGAATGCTTTTTTATCTTTCTTACCTTTCTTTGTAGTTACGTCCCCACCAAAGAGGTCCAGGTGTTTTTTTGTGCAAAAACTCCTTATTGGCTATTTTCCCTACCATAAGCCCTCAATGAATTGCATTGCATTGAATGGGAATTGAATGGGGCTATGGGGTGTTATGCTAGTTCGCTTATTTCCATCGAAAGAAGTAGTAAAGTGTGCCGCTTGGGATATTATTTACATTATGAAGAGAGGATATATACAAAGAAATTATAATTTTGAGCGATGGAAATAAGCGAATTAGCACAACACCCCATAGCCCCATTCAATTCCCATTCAATTCAATGCAATTCATTTAGGGCTTATGGTAGGGGAAATAGCCAATAAGGAGCTTTTGCACAAAATAACACCTGGACCTCTTTGGCGGGGACGTAACAACTACAAAGAAAGGTAAGAAAGCCTTTTAGTATGGAATTCTCCTTTAATAATCCACGTGGGTTCTTGCTTACTAGGTTGGTTAGTTGCCTGGCATCATAACAACTTGTCATGCCTTGTAATGATTAGTCAACACTAGTTTTATTTCTAGTTATATAAGTTTACTTACAGGACGTAGATAGACATGTGTGTGGCTTTGAATGGGCCCGCTGCCTGCTGCTCGTCCCAGAGGCGTGCAGGGCTTGCAAAGTGCGGCCAAGTAAAGGCCTTGTGAGTGTGCTTTGTCAATGTGCTTCAAAAGATTACATTAATTAGATGTCGTTATCAAAGCTATTACTACCAAACACTGACCCCACTGGCTTTGCATGTCCTTCCTGTCCACGCACAGGTGTAAGATTGATGAGGAGGTCACTCACAAGGCCTGGCTGAACCGCTCCAACATCCTCTTCACGGGGACGGACAAGTGGTCGCTGGACAAGCGCGTGTCACTGGTCAACAGCAACAGCAGTGACTTCTCCATCCAGATAGACACGGTGCAGGTGGCCGACGAGGGCCCCTACACCTGCACCTTCCAGGCCAACAACATGCCCCGCATTGCTCATGTCTACCTCATTGTCCAAGGTCAGTGACCGGGGTTTAAGGGTTTTTTAATGATTTATTTTAGCTCGTTTGGACTATACAAGCAAACCATGCCATACTGTGAAACGAACCCAAAAACTAATTCTACAAGTTCTACAAGCTCACAATGTGTTGCAATGTTTTTTACGGCGTACATCCCTCTTCAGAGGTGGTTCTGATGATGAACCAACAAACCAAAACAAAATATCTATCACAAAACTTCACAGGGTCTGGTATGTTTCAGGTTATGGAAGATTCTGGGTTATTCTTCATAGTTAGGAGCCATTTACCTCCACCAAGGTTATGTTCGCCACCGTTTATCTGTCTGTGTGAACAAAATATATAAAAGACATAATTGGATTCTCACCAACTCCCCTGGGAAAGAGTTATAGTTCATAAGGAAGAAATGATTGGATTTTGATGGTAATTTGTATTTTTCAATCGGATGCATGGCTTGTTTTTATCCCAGCTGCTCTGGCTTGTGCAGAGGTAAAAAACGGAAGTGTCAATAAAAGCTGCATTTGACATAAAGATAGCTAACTAGACTACTGAATAATCAAAATGCTAAATATGTCCCTGTGTCCTGACGTTTTATAGGCTCAACTTCATATAAAAAATACTTTGTAATTTTCCACTGTCATTTAAAAAAGTAAAAGGTACAAAAGTTAAACATAAATCTACGACTATACAGTATATAGCATTCAAATGGATTGTGGGCATATTGAAAGAAGAAACATTGTTGAATGATTTGGCTATTCGGTGCAAACATTTTTTGTTCTTTTCATCAACACATAATGATAATCAACTACCGGTATCTAAATTGATACACGATATTGAACAACAAAAATTAATGATGACAATTTCATGATCAAAGGATCATATGTCCAAGCATCTGTAAAATCCTGAGTTTTACTTTAACTCTGAGAGTGTGTATACACCCATGACCTAATTTAAAACTCAGTATTTTACTATGCAAGATTGTTTGATAACGTTATATACTGTATGCTAACGCTACACTGAATCAGGTGATGACTGGAGGAGAGCTGTTAGATTTACTGCTTCAACATTTATGGTGGACGGTGATAACAAATGCAAACATGAGTAATATCCGAGTTGATTTGCTTTCATACAGTACATTAATTGTGTAAGTTTGCTGTCTATACACGGTGACATTAAAGCTGTACCCTATAGCTGCATACTGGAAGTGAATTAGCATTATTTGGTCACAAGGAAATTAAGCCCTTAACCCATTCTGACCGGGCACCCATTTTGGTGTTGGCATCATGTCGTGCTTTAGCTATTTAAAAATAGCAGATCTACAAGCTCATATCGCGCCACCGAGTGGCGCGCTACGAGCTTGTAGGTCTGCCATTTTTGAAAAATCGAAGAACGACTGACATAGAAACATGGCTTTTTCAGAAAACTGTCATTTTCAAACATACATTTTTAGAATCTGATCTCAGGTCAGAATGGGTTATTATATCTCTATCAAGTTCATTATAGGCTTCTGTGCTTTCCAGGGCTGTGGGGTTAGGGTGAGACGGGTCAGGGCGAAGGGGGAGGTGTGGGGGGTAAACTACATGGCAGGCTGTCCAGCTGCCTGACAGTGCAGGACCAGGACTACAGGGCCCAGTCGTCAAGGCCTGCGCTAACCCATTCTGACCTGAGATCAGATTCTAAAAATGTCTATTACATCCTGACAGTTTCATTATTAACCCATTCTGACCTGAGATCAGATTCTAAAAGTGTCTTCGATTTTTCAAAAATAGCAGACCTACAAGCTCGTATCGCGCCACTCGGTGGCGCGATATGAGCTTGTAGATCTGCTATTTTTCAATAGCTAAAGCATAACATGATGCCGACACCAAAATGGGTGCCCGGTCAGAATGGGCTAAGTGACTGAGGCTTTGACTGATCCTGACTGACGTGATTTATTGGCGGCCGACTGCTCGCCCTGATGGATTGCAGACCTTTTCCCCCCGCATGTGCCAGTTGTTATGTATATTGCATGTACCGTGCATGTACATGTACAGTAGTGCATATTGCAGTAACATGAGACCAGCGAAATGAAAAAAATGAAAAATATGCAAGGGTATATCAGCCACGTTCTGTGGGGATGAATGTGAGCCGAGCCCTGGCTCACAGCTATAGCTGAAGGCAGGGGGAGAGCACATGTTGAGTTCAGCCACTCAACGTGTTTTCTTTTATATCCCATTCTGACCTGAGATCAGATTCATACGAGGTTTTCCACTGGACACACACTGGTCTGATGAACCCATTCTGACCTGAGATCAGATTCTAAAAATGTCAGTCGTTCTTCGATTTTTCAAAAATGGCAGACCTATAAGCTCGTATCGCGCCACTCGGTGGCGCGATATGAGCTTGTAGATCTGCTATTTTTCAATAGATAAAGCATAACATAATGCTAACACCAAAAGGGGTTCCCGCGCAAAATGGGATATATATCGGCAGCCAAACAAATAACTCTTGTCTGCAGGGTCTAAGGCTTGGCACAGATGACCAATATATACCTGACTCTCGAGTCAATGTCAGTCAGCATGATACCACACGATATAATTACATCCCTGAGTCAGTGCATCGAGTGCCACTCCAGTCTTTCCTTTATACCGTTGCACGTACGTTGCTGAAAATAGCAGAATAGGATCCTGCTCCAGTGGATGTTTTGCAGAAAAGCAATTTCGTGGCCAATCTCATTAAAAACAATGATAATGGGTCCAAGCTGCATCTTATGTTGTTCCTCAGTTCACCACTCTTGGAATTTGGAACAAAATATCACTTGATGTTGGTCATTTACGTACTTGAAAAGAAGCAACTCCATTTGTCCATGATTTCAGCTTCTTTTGTTTTATTAAGAAATCATGCAAAATGGGATTTAACTGCACATTATGTATTACAATAATGGCTAGTGTAATATGCTGTAAATTAGATGGGCAAATGCGTTGTCTTGCATTTCATCATGCTGCATAATGAGTTAGTTTGGTTCCTTAGCCGTTTCTAAGCAAGAGAGACTTTTAAAGGCAGGGATCATTTACTCGGCAGACTGCTGTCTGAGACTGCAGGGATTTGCATCATACTTTAAAGAGTTTAAATAGCTGCGAGGGGAAGCCTCATCAATAATTCATGAAGCAAGCGAGTATATAGGAGGGGATTTTAAGGTCATAGTCTTGACGGTATGGCTTTTGTTTTCCAGTGCCGGCCAGGATCGTCAACATCTCCAAAGACGTGTCAGTGAACGAAGGCGAGAATGTCAACCTATTCTGCCTAGCGGTGGGGAGGCCAGAGCCCACGGTCACCTGGAAGGACCAGAAATGTAAGCCAGATTGATTGTTTGTCCCTGGATGCATCATGCAAGAATGTCTCCTCTCCACCTTTATGTCTCCATCATTACATTCACGTCCTAACCCTAAACCTAATAATGGACAAGATCATATATCCAGGGCTGCACACAACTTTTTTGGTCTATAGTACTCAGAGGAGCACCTGGAGGAGTTTCTTGGTGCTCCTAAAATGCGGCGACCCGTCTCGCCGGATGGATAAAAGAGGGATGAATAACGTATAGCAAAACAATATTTATTGGATGAGTGGGGAGTCAATGGAGGGTATTGCAACTCTAGATTTAGCCCTAGAATGGCTCTTGTTGTAGATTCATCCCATTATTTAAAAAAATCTAAATTTGCTAAAATCTAGGTCCATGTGTGGTCCAGCCCTATGGAATGCATATTATAATGAAAACAACTTAATACTTCCTAAGGATAATATGAGCATCAAAGCAATATTTAGATTTTTTATTATTTTGTATTTAAATAACCGATCTACTAGCTCACAACGTGTTGCGACACGTTGTGAGCTAGTAGATCGGTTATTTAAATACAAAATAATAAAAAGAGGCGAAGCATACATCAGGCTTCCCTAGTTCCCTCTTGTTTTTAGCTGAGGCGACGTACGTAGTCAGACAGTCAGACACACATGGCTCCTCGGTGCAAAAATAAACAGTGTACACTACCCGACTTTACGATAATAAGGGACAGTATGTCGAGACACGGTGTTCGTGTTGGCCAGCAGCAGTGCCAGTCCGCAATGCTTTAAACTCTTCCCACTCCACAATGTCGGAACTAAACCTTAGTACCCGTAAAAAGTCGGTGGCCGGTGCCTAGGCTGTGAGAGACGCTAATATGGTGATGTATCTGGATCGCGGCGCTGTCGTGCGTAAAGGAGTCAGATGAGGCGACCCTCAATGAACCAGACAAAGTTTCAATCCCAGTGTGTATCGCAGTTTTATTGATACATACACGGCTCAATGAACAAGGCGACGTGGGGACAACGGCCCACGACGAAAATGGGGACACACACGACAAAGTCCACTCGAATCAACTTGTATCTGTCTGTCACACCGTATAGACAAAAACGTATTGTATTTATACTACAGAAACTTAGAAAGTCAAAAAGTCCCTCCTCACATCAAGGAGGTGGGACTTAAAGTGTCCTTGCTTTTCCTGACCAATCAGTGACTAGGGCTATTCTGAGTGACACTCAGACATCTTGATGAGAACTGTTTAACAAATTTAAACATGTAACTATAAGAATGAAATGTATGTACCATATCAAATATACAGGACATTGATTACCATGTAATGAAATAATTAGATATAATTGTATTCTTAGTTCTAGATGCATATTTGGCAAGGATATGTTGTTATTCAAGAAAGACAAAACAGAGTATATATATGACCCAGAGATGAGCTCTGACTGCTGAAACTATAACTATAGATTGCAACCAAGAGTTTAAGAGTTCACACAGACCCTGGGGTTTAATTACACCCCTAAAATAAAGCTCTGTTATCCCAGGTGGCTCCATAAATAACTCTCTTATCTTCGAGGAATCACTGTTGAGCAAATTGACTGAAATAACCACATGCAGTATAGTAACAGCTGTCTTCTGAGCTCAGCTGACTAGCTGTCCCGGTGAACTGTAAGCTGAAGTGTTATGAGGTGTACAATTATTACATGTATTTAAGGCATATGCTTATGGAAATATACATCACAGCCCCCCTTGGGGAATTACATATTCCCCAGACATAATTCATATTTCATAAATGTCCAAAATTAATATTTCCAAAAAATACACTTTTTTTTTCCGTTTTCCCAAAATCCAAAATTAATCCTTAAACCATAGTTCTGATGTGAAAGACAACTCAAATTAGGACCCCCCTTGACTCAGGAGCCCCTTGTATCATAGAAATTAAACTCCTAAAATCCTATTTAGACCAAATCAAATTCAAATACCTGTAAATGCAAAGTTAATCATTCAAAACAAGAAATGGATTAAACAACAAAAAACAAACATCCCTAAAAATAGTACCAGATCAGTACTTTGTTAAATCTGTCCGAACTGTATCAGCAAAGAAAACAACAAACATTAAAACATTAAAACAACATTGTACAACATTAGTCACAATTTCAGATGAACCACGATTTTTTCTCCATGACGCAAAGTGTTCAGATCGTCAGACACGCGGTAGGAAACGGTTCCCACAATCATTTTTTCGCCTATAGAATAACAACGCTTGGGGGAAATCCTTGATCTCACAGAACTCAGCACAGGTTTGCACTGACCGATGATGGGACGCAGATCTCTCAGGTTCGGGGAGGCCGGGCAAAGTGGACTTATCGTAGGCAGAAGACAACTTCTTTTAAGCATCACAAGGCTCTGAAGGACAGCACATTTGCGTACAGCTGTGTCAATCATGGCTGCCGCATTTCAACTCTCCCTCCTCCTCAGCCTGCAGAGAACAAACAGCCCTTCTCCAGTGAGAACTTAGGTGCTCCTTGGAATCACAGCTGCAGGATAATGGTCGGGTTGACACCTCACCAACTATCTCAATGGCTGTGATGGTCACCTGCTGTGTCGATCTGACGGTAGAGGCTAGGTGAGAAGCATTCTGTTGTGATGACAGCTGCCTGTTGACACGCCCCCCTGGATGCTGTCAGGTTGCCACTCCCCCTTTCTGGTGCTGTCAGCTGTCAGTTGTTGACACGCCCCTGGAGCAGGAAATCACTCCGGTGTAGATGACCAGAATGGAACCCTCTCCCATGTGCACCTATTGAAAAGGGTGACCTGCTGCCCCCTCCAAAGAAAGTTAGAAGTCCCCTTGCAAATCATGCGGTTAGAATATTAGTCATCCATTCAAAAATCAAGAAAGTGTGTTAACACATTAGTCCTCTTTTAACTTCTCATTTATATATCTCAAATGTAATTTAATTCCCCTCAAAGCATCAACGCAATTGCAAATCATAGCATGTTCCCCTTGTTATTTTGACAACCCTAAAACAATTTAAACAATTTAGTGTGACTTTCTCTGACATCAATCTCACTGTTTTGTATTAATATAAAATTATACTACTACCCCCCCTTATTTCCCTGGGAATCTAATATCCCCAGGAAAATACAGAGTAAATAACCAACACACACCTGCCACCCCCCTTGACCGGACCAACCACCTATATTGAAGTATAAACCGCCATTATTGTAAACTAAAAATCACAACTACCAAATACCTATTTTAAAGTAAAATTTGAGAACAGAGAGGGATGGAATCTTCACAAAAGGGCACGTGAGCTCTTGGTCACTCACAAGCAGTAAAAACACACTCGCCCCAAACGTTCCCGACCATAATGTCCAAAAAAGAATAAAATCCCAGATAATCCTGTGGGAACGGCATGTGCCAGTCAACAGTCCTTTCAGAAAAATGTCAAACAAAATAGACGATCAATGACACAGATTACCTCAGCCGTCCTAGTTGTAGACCACAGATCTCCGCCCTGCAAACTCCAGCTGCAGGAACTCTTCACTGGGGGTCACGTGGTGGCGTCGGCCGACAGGTTCGCAACGGCTGGACGGGCGCCAGCCTCTCACGCCATACAATACCGTGCCAAATGTAGCAAACTACCACATGTGAAGCAGCCGCTGTATTGACGCTGATTCTTGCGAAAACGCCGAGACTGTTGACGAGGCTGGAAATCTCTAGGAAAAACAGATTGGTTGGCAAGCAGCGGCACGTCACGTGGCACCACCCCCCTGAGAGGTGCCTGGACGACTGGTGGACCCGCACAGGTCTGAGGCTGCGGGACCGCATCCCCTGCATGTGCCGTACGTCCCTCCACTTGAGCTATAATCAAAGTCTTCTTGCCCCTTGGCGCAGCCACCGGAAAATAGCTTCTGCAGATGTCGTCACCTCCATGTGAACTGTCTCGGTGGCTGTGCGCAGCCTCATTCTGCATGTCACCCAGGTCAAGGAGCAGATGTGCCTCTTTCATCAGAAGTACACTCAAACGTGTCTCCATAGAACGCATATACTGTCTGTGTGTCCGTAATTCACTGGTCAAGTCCTCTTTCAGGCAACGTACCCGTTCCAGCCCTTCCTTAACAGAGCGTTGAGCGTCGCTGTCCTCTGGCTGTTGCTTTGATGTAACTTGCACCTCAGCCTTTTCTGAGAGCACATCATTGCCGTGGTCCACAATGTCAATGCACTGTTGCTTCATGTCCGGCACTGACTCACTGACATTGGGGCCTACCTCACAGAACATATCTAATACTGATAATTCAGTCTTCAGTCCATCCTGTGGTTGGAAGGAACATGCGTGTGTATTTGACCTATTCATACTGAAGCTATTTAAGTAGTATAGAGAATATTAAATCACAATTATAGCCACTTTATTGCTACTATAAGTACACACCTACCCGTGATACAAAATCACTTCATATATTAGTTGTCACCACCCCAAGGGAACACACAGATTTCACAACGGTCAACCTAAAAACCAGTTATTAAGGGTGTTATCACAGAAAGCATGTACAACGTGAACTGTACAGCTATATACAATGCACATGAATAGATTAAGAAATACGTAACTATGTACGGAGTTAAAAGCAACAAAATGTAGGTGTCCTGAGACAGAAACCAAATCAACCTATTACGAAACTCAAAGGTTCCTCCTATAACCTATTGTAACAGAGGATGTCATTAACCGGAAAATCACACGTGTAGTGACTTCCCAACAACCCTACTGTGTATCAAATGCTCACAGGTACCCCTATTTAAAGTCAAAAACAAACAAATCAGACAAATTGTTAGAACATATCACACACTAAATGTTTCAAGATGAGGTTATGTTGTGAGTTGAAAATGACAGAATAATGTCCAGTTACATCACCACCACCCATGCAAGTTAATATAGAAATTTAAAACAAAAGACGGGAATGAATCCATACACCCAAAACTCACGTATATCCAATTTCCAGATGGACTCCCAAATGGATATACTTTTTTTTTAAAGAAAAACGTGAGAATGGGATTAAAAGTCCAACTATAATTCAATTATGGGCTAAAAATTAGTTACAAAAATTGTGGCTATATTATGAATGGAGTATCGGATGGCCTCCTAATCAAAATGTACACTATAAATTTGAGTATACACACCAAACACCTGGGAATATTTCTACCAGTTGTTCAAATTTAAAGCAAAAACCTTATCAAAGTGAAGGCCTTTCCAATACTCACCCACATATTGTCCACCATGCATGCAACTGAAAGAAATAAAAACAAAAAACGTTACTACTTAATCACCCCAGAGGGATGTATAATTAGTAACGGATTTAACAGACATGTACTCGGCACAGAGAAGTGATGACACGTTTTGTCAACATATGGACAGATAACCCACTATGTGGTGGAAATGATTATTACACTGTCCCTCAACCCCCTCACATGCAACCCCAAATGAAATGTCAACCACACATGACCTTAAAGTGACATGAAAAACCTCTCAGAACGAGATGTAGGATACATTGTAACAAATATTCCATTTGTTTGCTAAAATATAAAAACATTTGTCAGCTAGTACTGCTGAATGTCATCTTACTACAGAAAGGATGCAGTAAACTTAGCTATAGCAATAAACAGCTGCTCATAATAGGTTTCTTAAGATGAAAGGAGAGGAGATAAGGTTAACCCTATAGTCATAAAAGGCTCTTTCCTCCTGAAACAGTGTTGATTCAGGCGTCGGCTCACCCCCTCCCCTACAGCCCAAAACCTTATGTTGAAGCATGCCAAAATTGCCCCCGATATGCTAATACCTAGCTCTGTACGAATCACCCATATAACTATCACTTGTAGAATAGTTTCTACTAGTGATATTTATCCTGAACATAGCCAGAGCCTTCTTAAAGTTAATTTTGTATGAAGCATACTACAGCCATTCATTCGTTCACTGACACACACACTCATCATTCTCAATCACATCGTGCTTTCACTCACTCACTCACACAGGCTTGTAAACCCTCTCATTGAAACCTGGCTTCAGCTACCACAAGCATTACTGCTTCTCCTGACACACTGAGGTATACCAAACCACAAAATTTTTATAAAATCAATGGCAGACAGTGTCTAGCATTGCTAATTTGCTATGCCTTTTTCAATGAGAGAGTTCCATGCCACACACACACATACCATTCGCTTGGGAAACCAAGTCCTCCTCCACACACACCTATGGGATAAGGCAGGACTAGGAGTCATCATGTGACCACACGTTATCATGTGGGCTGCCAGCCTGCCAGCCTGCCACCTGGTGTGTTTAATCTATTTCAAAGCCATTCTTTGGGCAACAAAAACCAATGTCCTCTATATATATATATATATATATATATATATATATATATACAAGACATTTAACAGGATGTACCCACAGCTTGTTATCCTGAAGAACCCATAGGCTATTTTTTGTAATGCCACAACTAACCTCTCGTCAATTTATGACTTCTACTGCACTAATCATTCGTTTGCTGGTGCAATTATAGTCTACTTTTTGTATTCAAATTACAAGTTAAACAAACAGAACCAGACTAAGTCTAAATATGTGCCTATACATGTCGTCTGAGTGACTAAAATACCATTTGTCAAAACCCAACAGAATCCGCTCTCTGGTCCAGCCAGAAAATGATCCTAGAGGCCTCTAGGCTGCTTTGTTCCTTCAATAAATATCCAATACAGACAGACAACATCCACAACGCACACATAAAGACTCATCTGAAACTATCAGAACCCTCATATCTTGTATACAGACATAAAAAATGTCTTAAACAACTCCCCCCCCTTTTGAGACACGAAACGCCATCATGTATCAACAATCAACTTCACGCAACCGCAGTCACACGAAGGAAGGATGAGACAGGATTCTGTCCATCACAAGAGCAGCGCCAAAGCAGCACTGAAGCGCCACCCCTATAGTACAACTACTACTTATTTAGTAGCATTATTTTCCAACCCTTCAAACATAACACATTCATATCACACATAGGACAAGGTAGAAGTATTGTTTCATAGACTACTGTACTTCTCTCACCTCACACATACATGGGAAACCATAACGGGCCCCCCTACATCCCCACACACTCATTTGCATACAACCAAACTCATACACTCAGTAGATGTAGATTTATCTCACTCTAGGCAACTGTTTTTATCCTATTATCAAATTACTCACACAGACTATATTTTTATTTTTATTTGTACTACTAAAAACCTGTAGGATTAACAACCCTTAATTAACCTATATTTTACCTAAATGTAACCATTTCCAATGAGAAAATGCATTCTCAGTTACCTTCTAAATTTAGCTCGGACCCCCAAATTAAACCCACATTTTTAAACCTGAATTGTCCCCAATCCCTGAGTTTTGGCGCACAAGACAACAAGCCATAAAGCTGTTTGTCTCCGTCAAATTAAACATGAACCTCCGCCATAATATCCATATCATTCTTTTAAGAAAAAAGTCAATCTACTTTTTAAAAACAACCACTGATCAAAAAATGAGGTGACAGCCACTCCGTTCAGACGATCTGATTTGAATAGCCATCCCAGCTACTATTTCTCCAAAAGGCCTAATCCCAAACCATATTAATATAGTGAAGTCAATAGTCTCCTATCGTGATTACTTTTGCCAAATGGATACTTTAACTCCGCATTTTAACACAGAAAATGTCTATCAACTGCACCTTAAATAATTTCTTAAATTTAATTTCAGACACTCCCATACACTCTAACGTGCATGATTAGCCATTTTATAGTTCCCTTATCTAATTTAGTTCATGCATCGAGTTTTATTTATTAACCTCCCATTAATTTCCATTCATTAATCTAATTTATTAACCTCCTACTATTAACCTCCCCCCTTGAGCCATCACCATCATATGGCTCATGACAGGAATCTCAAATAAAACAGTGCAAAATCACCAGGCAGGTATCTTCATATGCCATCCATAAATCAACCCATCACGCTCAGCAGTCACAGAAGTACACAAATACACTCACACAGTCAGTAGAACAAATCAACCGACACACAGTCACACACACACATCACAGACGTACCCATGCACTCACGGTACATGCAATCACGCACAAAAAATCCCAGTCCCATTTGTCAAGCCAAAGATAGAGAACATCGAAGCGCCACCACACACACAGACACCCAGGCGCGGAAAAGCGCGCACAAGAAGCGAAAGGAGCGCACAAACGCACACGCACGCGCACGCACGGAGCGGCACAAGGAAGCAAAATAGCAAACCCACTCACACACCGGAAGTATGAGGAGACTGCAAAAAGAGAGAGAGAGAGAGACGCCCCCGAACGGGAACAAAGAGTATGACCGCTAGATAACCAGCACACACAGAACCATGAGCGCCCCCAATATGAGCGTCACTCAAATCATACAATCAACAAAATAAATCAGCACACTGCACGTCCCCATGCCCTCACCCAGGCCCACCGGGGGAGTAGCCATCACACAATGAAACGCAAAAAGTAACCTAATCGAATGTAAGACGCACGTTTAGTAATGAAGAAACATTTAAAAAGCGAAAAAAGACTCGATTTCTGGAAACATTTGCCCCTCATACGTATAGCTAGCTACCCACTCCCCCTGCATGTACAATACGCCCAAATGAGGACCGCAGCACACCAATGACAAAACAGTTCAAAAACATGTCAACTTTTGTTGAACACGTCAAAACAAGGGATCCCTATCTAACATCGTACCATACAAGCGCGTACGTGCCCGATCATAAATCACCAGGAAAAACGCCAGCTCAGGGGGAAATATAATACAAATCAACCCCCACACCTACCAGCAATCTTCCCTATCAACATACAGATATCAGACACACCTACACACAGGCCCATACATAGTTCTGCAGTCTACGCATGGAATTGGAATCAGGCCTCCACCCGCCGGCATAACAGACTCCCACGGTTTCGACTGGCTAATGTCAGGAATTAATAATCAAAATTATTAATCATAATTAACAACCAAAATTATTAATCATAACTAATAATCAAAACTACCAATCCCAAACTCCTAGACGAACATAGTTAATTGTACCCGTTTAGAAGCGCACGTCCTTTGATTTCTATGCTAAACACCCGGAATCGTTTTCCAAGAAAACGCCAAAACCACCAATTTTAGCATTTCTTTTTAAATATGGAATCAATTCCCCATTAATCAGCTTGGTCATGTACAACAATATGAGATATACACAATACACGCTTCCAAAATAGAAGCAGAAGGTAATTTGTATATAGCAAAACCATATCTTCTGCATTATTAGCCAGGTATGCCTTATAAACGAACCCTCACTTGACGAGGGAACACCTATAAAGTTAAAGATGTACTATTGTCGTCAAAAATGTATTTTAAACCAGGGGTAAGGACGAGGTCTTGGTCGCCCGGTGATTACAGTAAAAAATAAAACAATGGCAAATTAAATGCGCGTTGTCCACTGAGCAAACACAGGGAGAGAAAAAAAATCCTCTCGTGCGCACACAGAGGGGAGCCCCATCGCTGCACCTCCCCCCCCACACACAGCGTCGCCATCCAAACTGCCCTGCCTTCTACTTACCTAGGCCTCCTCACCAAACAGCCCAAAGCAGCAACAAAATAATATCACTCACCTAAAAGCGTTTCAGCGAGGAAGCCTATCGTAACCGGGAAATTTCGGCACCAATTGATGTATCTGGATCGCGGCGCTGTCGTGCGTAAAGGAGTCAGATGAGGCGACCCTCAATGAACCAGACAAAGTTTCAATCCCAGTGTGTATCGCAGTTTTATTGATACATACACGGCTCAATGAACAAGGCGACGTGGGGACAACGGCCCACGACGAAAATGGGGACACACACGACAAAGTCCACTCGAATCAACTTGTATCTGTCTGTCACACCGTATAGACAAAAACGTATTGTATTTATACTACAGAAACTTAGAAAGTCAAAAAGTCCCTCCTCACATCAAGGAGGTGGGACTTAAAGTGTCCTTGCTTTTCCTGACCAATCAGTGACTAGGGCTATTCTGAGTGACACTCAGACATCTTGATGAGAACTGTTTAACAAATTTAAACATGTAACTATAAGAATGAAATGTATGTACCATATCAAATATACAGGACATTGATTACCATGTAATGAAATAATTAGATATAATTGTATTCTTAGTTCTAGATGCATATTTGGCAAGGATATGTTGTTATTCAAGAAAGACAAAACAGAGTATATATATGACCCAGAGATGAGCTCTGACTGCTGAAACTATAACTATAGATTGCAACCAAGAGTTTAAGAGTTCACACAGACCCTGGGGTTTAATTACACCCCTAAAATAAAGCTCTGTTATCCCAGGTGGCTCCATAAATAACTCTCTTATCTTCGAGGAATCACTGTTGAGAAAATTGACTGAAATAACCACATGCAGTATAGTAACAGCTGTCTTCTGAGCTCAGCTGACTAGCTGTCCCGGTGAACTGTAAGCTGAAGTGTTATGAGGTGTACAATTATTACATGTATTTAAGGCATATGCTTATGGAAATATACATCAATGGTTTCTTCCTCGGATTCGGGTTCTGAGACGGCATCGCACACGAGCAACCATGCTGCTCCAGCAGCCGGAAAACAAACACAAGCACAGCGGCAAATGGGAAGAGTGCAAAGCATCCAAAGCATGCCCTTTTACACCGGGGACTACAGTAGTTTGCTATCTGAAACGGAGAAGACAAAACTATTTGTGTCAGGTTTTCCTGTCAACCGCCCTCCGCCTCCTCCCAGGCTCCCAGCAGAAAGCAGCATGGAATCCTCCCCCTTTTGAGTAAGGACGCGCTGTGATTGGCCTCAATGGCCAGTGCACTTGTGCAAGACGTGCTGTGATTGGCCAGTAGCCACTTTGAGTGGCAGTCGGTGGAAAATGCTCTCGCCACAGAATTTACTAGTATTCTGGCCATAATAATCATTCTAGGCGGCCCCCGGCTGTTGGTACGCAGAAGCGCTTCCCGGCGCTTGATTGACAGCGCATTTTGAATTTTGACGACGCATGCGCGGTGGCGCCATAGACTGTAAAAAATATGGACAAAGCGTTCCCCGGGTCTAACATGAGCGTAAAATGAAGCCTGAAATCCCTTGCATTCTAATGCACTGTAAGTCGCCATCTTTCTAGATCTGTTTTAGCCCAGCTGGCCATTGGCTGGCCCAGACAACGAGGCGGGACTTCCCCCCTTCTTCTCCGTTCATAGACTCCCGATCATAGACTGTAACGGTAGCCACGCCCCTCAGCACATGCGCGACTTTATGGTAATTTTTTTAATAAATGGGACCATAATTTTCCAAAAAGAATATTATGACATTAGAAATGAGACTTTAAACTAGTGACTGGAAGCAGAAAGTATTCATGACCATGTTTATTAAGGTAATACAGTCTAGGTGAAGTTGGGCCAAAATACATGGGCCTCTATGGAGCTATGGGGCTTTTGGGGTCCAGTCCAGCAGGCCATTATATGAACTACCGATTTCAAATGAGGCTTCACGAAATATCTGGCTGACTGCCCCCCTGGGTGGCGCACCACTTATGTGCAGCCCTGCATATATCTCAATATTTTTGACCATATGTGACCAACTCCAGCTAAAAGGCCCTCAACTCTACTTTTCCATTTTTCAGATTTTTACAGATTATTAAAGTACAGAATGTAAGCGATATTGTACATCGATATTGTGACAATCATATTGTTGTGGGCCCAGGCCGTGGCGTAACGGTCTGGGCACCGGACTGGTAATCCAGTCGCAGTGTGCCGCGGGTTCGACTCCCGAGCCCGACACGGCCTTTACTGCATGTCATCCCCCCATCTCTCTCCCGTTTTCCTGTCAGCCTACTGTCTGTCCCTTCAAAAATCAATAAAAGGCGTAAGCCGCAAAAAAAAATCTTAAAAAAAAAAAAAATCATATTGTTGTGGACTAACTTTCTGTGGTGTGGAGGCGAGGAAGGATGCCACAACAAGGGTTTTCAGTAGCAGGCTGTTGACTGGCAGAACGGCAGACATACAGTGTACAGACAACAGGTTGGCACAATAACAACAGGACTTCATAGGTCGGCAATAACACAGCAGCAGTACAGGTCAACTGTTTTGTTACATATGAAAAGTGATCTCCCCCCCACCTATCGCAAGATGGTTCTCAGAATTGAACAGTTGTGTCCCTCTTGAGAAGATTACATATACTTTGAGAAGTTCAAGGGGTTTTGAGAATTTTTTGAAGATTTGGCAGCCCTATTTGAATTACATGGAGACTTTGTCCTTACCTGTATCAGTATTGTTATAGCTATCTCAGTCTGGATCGACTGCTACCGGAAACAAATTTCTAGTGTATAGTAGATTTGTCTCTTGTTTTGTTTTGTTTAGTTTAGTTTTTTGTTTGTTTTTCACGTTTTTTGTATAATATTATTATTGTTATTATGCTTTAACTGTGTTGTATTCTATGTATGTGGGTTTGTATGTGGGGAGGGGGGAGGGCTGTGGACGGGTGTTCTGTGTATTTTGTGAAAAATTGAAAATAAAAAAACAGAATATTTAAAAAAAAAACATATGAAAAGTGATTATCACAGGCCAGCTTAGCGGTCAATTTGGCTGGTAATCTAGCATGACAGTGTGTTGCAGGTTCGAGTCCCGATCCCGACGAACTGTACTTTGTGTCTTCCCCCCCCCCATCTCTCTCCCTGATACGTGTCTACCTACTATACCTCTATAAATAAAAGGCAAAAATCCCCCAAAATATCTTTAAAAGACAACATCACTATATTATGACATCCAGACGATATCTTGTCTCAAAACACAATATTGATATAACATAGATACGTAGTATGTATTGCCCAGCCCCACCCCTAACCCTGAACCCCTGTCTCTCACAAAACATCTCCCTCTTTATCACCAACATTCCAGCCTCTTCCACGTTCTCTTCTGGACATTGTCTTCACCCGTCCTCCCGTGTCATCGTCGTTCAGACCTGTACCTAAGGTGGATTCCTAGTCCAATAGATTCCCTTATGTCCCAATGTTTTGTCCCCAAACGCTCGCACATTAAACGTAATTATCCCCCACAGCGGCAGACGGTAATCATCAGCATCTGTCTTCATCCTAGCTGTCAGTTGCCGTCATGATGCCAACCGATGCTAATAGCCATGTTTGTCACTAACATCGTTTATTTATAACTTCCATCATCATAGCTGTGAAATGACATAAAAATCAGCGTAGAGTGCACTACCGTGCAGCACTTCATGAGCGAAGTCAAATTCCTTTCAATTTAATATCATTCCAAAACCTGGACATTTTACGGTTATGTGACTTTTACAGGTTGTTTTACCAGCATGTGTACAGGTACATCAGCTGTGCTACTGTATGTCGGTGTAATAGTCTACCTGGTTAGCTTGGTAATTGCCGTGTTCAAGAAACCACGTTGTGACAAGATGACCTTGTTCAACACTCTCTCGCCGCCGCATAAATTTGCCTTTAGCTTTGCCTCTCCTGCATGGGCAGTGTGTCAATTTTTAGCGTGTCTCATTAACCACTGTGTGAGACCAAGTGTATGCTCATTTGTCTATATGGTATTTTTTAGGAAGCAGATATCAGCTATGCAATTGTGTCTAACCACATAAAATCAGAGTAAACACAAAGAAGACTTTATAGATGGATCGTTATGTGGCTAGACATCAGATATCTATCCAATAACTCATTTTTAATGCCAAGTATATAAACTTGGACTGGAACCCGCCTTGTTCTTTTATATAGCTGCTGTTTTGAAGAGAGACGCAGTTCTAAATGATCTATCAAAATGTCATTTCACCTTACAAGCCTTTCAATAGACATTGAATGACAGGCACCGGAGAGACTAGCCCATTCTGACCTGAGATCAGATTCATACGAGGTTTCCGCCGGACACACACTGGTCTGATGAACCCATTCTGACCTGAGATCAGATTCTAAAAATGTCAGTCGCTCTTCGATTTTTCAAAAATAGCAGACCTACAAGCTCATATCGCGCCACTCGGTGGCGCGATATGAGCTTGTAGATCTGCTATTTTTCAATAGCTAAAGCATAACATGATGCTGACACCAAAATGGGTGCCCGGTCAGAATGGGCTAGAAAGAAAATATATATTTTTTCTTTTTCTTTTCAGTTCTTCCCCCATTGAACATGTTCTGGACAGCAATAAAAAGACCCAATTTAGAAGGTTATTATCATTGTTAGCTAGATCAGATGTGTCGTCAATGTCAATTGAATTGGTGGATTTGTTTAGCTTGTGTGCTGCAGCTCAGATACCTGTATATAAGGAAAATAGATAAGTGTAGACATCTGCAGCATGTGTAAGATGAACAGCATTGCTATAGAAGTATAGTGTATAAGCTATACAGTATCTCTATGATCACTTTTCCATTGGCCCGAATGAAGATACTGTAGTTTTCACGTTCACACGTGAATTACAGTACATTGTTACTTTACGGCAGTATTTCCCCCTAAAATACAGCGTGTTATACGAGAAGAACTTGAGAGAATATCGGTTTCCATTATGACGGATTGAAAATAACTTTATACTTGACATTAAACCACTTGAACCCCAGCTATGCCTATTCTGGGAGGACATTCGCCAAAAAAAACAAATTGGGGAAGAGATTTGGTGTATTTCAGAACGTATCAAGTACAGTGCAAGTAATATGTACAAACAGGGTAATAAAGAAGTGGTTCAAAGTAATATTGATAAATTCCCAAATAATATCAAAGTATTCTGAGGCACCCCTTGACGTGCACCACTTTGAGAAGCCCTGCTATAGGTTATATAATTTATGTATGTCGCACTGTCCGCCGCACTGTACACTGCTGTGTCGGAGCCACTAACATATACCTGGTGTTCACACAGTGACAGTGACACTGGGACACCAGAGGAAAAAAAATATTATGTAGAAGCCGTCACAGAGTATGCGCACACACACACGCACAATCGCACACCCTCACACACTTACATCAAACCTTTTTTCAGTGTCCTCGCCCGCAAGCATGAAGCATTTTTCCCCTGTCAGCAGTAATCCTCCCCCTTGTGCCCCCCTCTCTCTCTCCTCTATCTACCGCTTTTCCTCTCTCCGTCCTTTATCTCCCTCTCTCTTTCTCCTTCCTCTCTCTTTTCCTCGCTGTCTCTCTATCACACTTTCTCACTTTCTCTCTCTCTCTCTCTCTCTCTCCGTCCTCCCCCACTTTTTCTCACTTTGTGGGGAGAGCGAGTTAGAGAGGCCACATTGCTATTCTGGGGGAGTGTCTGCAGCAACACCATCACATGCAGGGGACCAGAGAGGAGGTGGAGAAAGGGAGGAGGGGGGGGCGGGGGTGCAGGAGCCCCAAAGTAACAGCAAGAGACTGCTGGCCATCTGTCCCCATTACTGAGAAGCAGTGTAAGAGAGAGAGAGAGATTGAGAGAGAGAGAGATTGAGAGAGAGAGAGAGAGAGAGAGAGAGCAGGAACCCGCAAGACAATTATACCTGCCATCCCATGTGGACGAGGCAGGAGGTCTCACGACGATCACCAGAGGTCTCACTCATGGAGAGATAGTGACTGACAAACACACACACACACACACACAGACACACACACACACACACACACACACACACACACACACACACACACACACGCACACACACCCCCCCCTCCTCCTCACCTCTATGGGGTCACAGATTTCAATCTGCCACCACCTACCGCTATTCTTTCATATTCACTGGCATCCATCAGGTGACCCTCTCACACACGCACCAGCGTTAACACAGCGCACAGGCACACATCAGGCACTTATCATGTGCAGTGGTGGAAAAAGTGTTTTACTTAAGTAAAAGTATCAATACTGCGATGTAGAAATACTCAGAAATACCAGAATTCAAAATTGACAAAAGTATTGTTATCAAAATGTGTCTCATTGTGACGCATTGTGAGCTTATAGATCGGCTATTTTCAAATGGCCAAAATGTATCTATAGTCTGAAGTGGTTAATGTATGTTTTGTAATAATAATCACAATCTACAAAGTAACTAGTAACTACAGTTTTCAAATAATTGTAGTGGAGTAAAAAGTACAATATTTGCCTTTGAAATGTAGTGGAGTCTAAGTAGAAGTACTGACATTTTTAAATACTCCAGTAAAGTGTAACTATACCTCAAACTTGTACTTAAAGGTATTATGACATTATTTATAACATAATTTTAACAACATTAAAAGTCTTGGCCATGGTCCTTCAAACGTGTCTAAAAAGTTTGAACACTCAACTCCACTCCAGTATTTCTTGCCAGGAGTTTTTGTGTATGTGTAATCTGCATCCTAAGAAGCCATGGAAAAACACATTCTTTTAGCCTGTAGATGTCGGTAATTCCCCCTTTCCTGTCAACCCAAGATGCGCTTCTTTGACAACTTAGTAGGAACGTCACCGTCAAAAATAAAAGAGTCATCTAGGCCAGTTGGTATCCAGTGTAAGGACTTGTGTTGATTGACACAGCCAACAACAGAGCAGATTGATTTTTCTCTAGAAGCCATTATTAGTAAGTATTACAAAGAAACAAAGTCGCGGTCACAATGAGGAAGCGGAGAGGAGAGGGGCGGAGAAGAGAGGGTAGGCAGGGAGCAGAGGGGAGGGGGCGGAGGTTTAGCAGGGATCTACGTATATGCCTGCCGTCCAACCAGATGAGACATTTTTGCATAATTATTCACAAAAGTCCAGACAGCAGAGAATACACTGAATGTTCAAACTTCGTTTTTTTTTTGGTGAAATTGATGTCAAGAAAAGCCAAAAAAGCCAAAAAATCTACAAAAATGTGTTTTAAATGTCACAATCCCTTTAAGTACAGTACTTTAGTAAATGTACTTAGTTACTTTACACCACTTATCATGGGACATATCCAGGGTTTCCTGCACAATGTTGTTGGCATGGCGCTGCGCCATGCTTGAAATAAATCGCGCCATGCCAAGCTTAAAAAAAGTGTCCCCCTGAGTGCCTCCCCACTGCCTCCCCAATGTCTCCCCAGTGGCTGCAGTTTCTCCCCAGTGCCTCCCCAGTGTCTCCCCAGTGTCTCCCCAGTGTCTCCCCAGTGTCTTCCCAATGCCTCCCCAGTGCCTCCCCAGTGTCCCCCCAGTGTCCCCCCAGTGTCCCCCCAGTGCCTCCCCATGTCTCCCCAGTGTCTCCCCAGTGCCCCTGCAGTGCCTCCCCAGTGTCTCCCAGTGTCCCCCCCAGTGTCTCCAATAGCAATACAAGAGCAATAATACAAATTAATCTTAATTTATTAATCTAATTAATTAATTAATTAATCAAAATTTTCGCCAGAAGGTCCCCCCACGCCCAGCACCATGCCAAGGCCTTTTCCTGCAGGAAACACTGATATCTAATGGTTAACCATTCACTATCACTATCCTTGCGTGATCAGTATAGTGTTGGGATCCTTTAGGATTCCCTCTCAACTGCCACCAGATTTATCAATGCCATTTAGGCCGGTTCCTCCAGTTTTCTGAAATAAATATTGTCACGATTTTTCTAAAATAGCAGACCTACAAGCTCGTATAGCTCAACCACTCGGTGGCGCGCTATGAGCTTGTAGATCTGCTATTTTTCAATAGCTAAATTATAACATAATGTTTAAAACACCAAAAGGGGTTCCCGCCCCAAAATGGGTTAATGCCTCTACTATCGCCCCTGTTTTTACCCAGTCCACTGACAAACAGCTCACCTATTTTAATGACTCCTGCCAGGCTACGTTAGTTAGTTAGCTAGTAATTTTTTTTTTTAATTAGGAATAAAGTGTCTATTAGAACTGAACCCTGGCTTAATGACCATACTCGAGCTCTAAAGAGAGAACTAAGACAAATGGAACGCAGGTGGAAAACCACCAAATCCTTTGTTTTCCATGAAAGTCTCAGAGCAGTTAAAGATACGAGAGTACAATATTTTCCCGCTTTGATCTCCAATAACCAACATAACCCTCGAAACCTGTTCAGGACAATTGAGCGCGTTGTTGGTCCAAAAAATGTTGCCATGTAAAATGTTGCCGTGTCTCATGTTCGTTGTGAGCTAATTTGTCTCCACCAGGCCGAAGGCATGTGGGGAGAGTATGTTTTGCACTTCGTCCGTCCGTGTGTCCGTCCGTCCGTGTGTCCGTCCGTGTGTCCGTGAACAGCTAATCTCGGCCACCGTTAACCCGGTCGATGCCAAATTTTGCACACACACTCCCTGGATGCCAACGATGAACCTCTGCCCCAAACTTTCCAGAACGGCCTGTTATAGCGCCACCAGGAGGCCGCTTTGTGCAAAACAAGTTTTTTCACAGTACACCTACAGATTTTGTCCAAACATCACGCAAATTAGTACACAGTCTCTCTAGAGCCATTCAACGAAACGGGTCTTTCAGATTTCTCAGACTCCATCCTGATTGGTTAAGATTGGCTTCCAAAGTTCACAGGAGTGCTCAGTTTCAAACAAAATGCTGCAAATCATGAACACATCGCGTGATTTCCGTGAAATTGTGCACGCACATTCCCACTAGGCCGAGGACGAAATGCCACATGAACAATTTCAACTCAGCCTCAAGGTGGCGCTATAACTGGCCGAAAAGTGTTTTTACCTCTAACTGCACGGATCTGTGGATAACCTGGTGGAGACCTGTGCCCAGAAGGGCACTTTTTCTAGTTTTAATCTTTTTTTTACAGAAAAAAAGCATCTAATTAGACTGAATATGGCCTCAGCTCAATCCTCTTTAACCCATTCTGACCGGGCACCCATTTTGGTGTTGGCATCATGTCATGCTTTAGCTATTGAAAAATAGCAGATCTACAAGCTCATATCGCGCCACCGAGTGGCGCGATACGAGCTTGTAGGTCTGCTATTTTTAGAAAAATCGAAGAACGACTGACATTTTTAGAATCTGATCTCAGGTCAGAATGGGTTCATCAGACCAGTGTGTGTCCGGCGGAAACCTCGTATGAATCTGATCTCAGATCAGAAGGGTTAAAAAAACTGCTATGGTCAGTCCTACTATCTACCTCAGGGGTGCCCAAAGGTAAATCATGATCTACCAGTAGATCACAAAGGCTGTGCAAGGTAGATATTAGTGACAATATTTAATTAAGTAAAATTAATCGCTGAATCAGTGTCTTCTTTTAAATCCCTTTTGAAAACCCACTTTTATAGATTAGCCTTCACTGGCTTCACTGCCAAATCTTCCATTTGCTGGTTGTCTATGTAAAGCACTTTGTAATGCAATTTTGAAAGGTGCTATATAAATAAAGTTTTATTATTATTATTATTATTAAGGGCCCAACTCCTTAACGGTTCCCTTTAACGATTCCTATATAGGGCAAGGGTTTTCAACTGATGCTGGCAAACGATTCATGCCAGAAGTGCTCTAAACACACATTGAAGTCCATAGACATGGCTATGTAATCTTCAATAGCCATGCATTGGAGGGGCTAGCTTGTCTCAAAAAAAAGTAGTAGAACTTTTATTTATTTATTATTATTATTGGCCAGGGACCACCTGCAATACCAGCGGTGAAAAGCCCATGCTCTACGCCTCTACGGGGACCTAGCACAGGTCAGACAGAGAAGGATGTCAGACAGAGAAGGATGAGGCTGCATGGCAGGGCACGTCAGTCACCCAGAACTGGTGGGGAGAAAACTGACAGCCGACTGCATTGCATTTAAATAATTTAATATTTTACTCATTATATGGTTGAAATGATTGATTTATACTAGTTAAGTTTTTCGAAACTTCCTCAACTTCTAAGATTTATTCAACTACACTTCACACATAGCCTATAGGCTTTGGCCTGACAGCGCGCGTAGTGTGTTTGAGTCTCGTCCATGATGATGACTTTGGCTGCATATCTTTCCCCTTCTCTCCCTCCCTCTTTCCTGTCAATCTTGATACTTGATACTATCAATAAAGGCAGAAAAGCCTAAAACAAATCTTAAAAAGGTTACCTTGTGGGGGTAACTTTTGCAACTCCCCGCAACATCCAGACCCCCAGGTCGAGAAGTGACAGAGTTACAACTTTCCGTGTTCGGACACACACACACACACACACACACACACACGCTGCGTAATGGTATGGAGAGGAGGCACCACTCAAAAACTAAGCTGCATTTCCATCAGGCCTTACTGGGTGGTGGGTGCGTATACGTTGGAATGTCAAGTTGACGTGTTCTAAGTTTGTAAACAGAAGAACACGTTCTGTGCAGTGCTAGTGTCCCCACACTGAGGGGACTCCATACATCCAACACATTATGTTGTCATATGTTGTCCGTTGAAATAAATCTGAGGCCATTTACACAACTGTTGCAAATCAATCAGGGCCCAGGGGGCAACAGCAACAAGGCCAATCAAAGATCAATGACAAGTCACAATTATATTGCAAAGCAGTTGATATTCACTGTTATAAAGAGAGAGAGAGAGAGAGAGAGAGAGAGAGAGAGAGAGAGAGAGAGAGAGAGAGAGATCAGAGCCTACATAGAGACATTCTTTGCCACCATGAACCAATACAGCCCGCACCGGCACCCTGTCACAACAACTCACAACAAACCTCAGCAAACACAACACAACACAACACTTACTGTTTATCAGTCTACAATTGAAATTTTAACTTTGGAATTGATGGCTGTTATAATAAAGCCTGAAACCTCTAGCTCGAACCAAAAGGAAATAGCAAATTCACTCATAGAATTATTGAAGTGATCAAGAGGCGCCACATATACATTGCTCCCTGATACAACACAACATATACAAACTGTAGATTCACATCCACATTTAATTCTAGAGACGGAAAAAGTCACTGAAAATGTTTCATTGCAACCCAGTCATCCCAAACACCAGCTTGAATCACACTAATATACACACAGCAGACAACACAAGCAGCAGCAGCAGCAGAAGAAACAAAGTTCCTACTTCCTACCTTAAGCCGTCTTTTGTGTAAGTGATGCCAGCTAGGGTCAAACTTTGGAACCCATGGATAGAGAGATAGAGCCTGATCTGGCTCTCTCTCTAGTTCTTGACGAGCCCTCCAGCGGCGTCTCCAGTCATCTCCATCCTCCTCCAAGCCTCCTGGCTGCCATCTTCTCACTCAGCCTTGGATATCACATAATATCATCAGCGACATACTGTAATGTTACACTGTACCCTGTCACAACTCACTAGCAAAAGCAGACAAACATACACCTGTATAGTGTGCATCCTTCCCTTCCTGTTTCCCAAGGTTCTTCTTCTTTTATTGTTTAACGGCGGTTGGTCATCCAGTGTTTGGTGCATTACCGCCACCTTCTGACCCATATTATGGGTCAAACTTAACCCATTCTGACCTGAGATCAGATTCATACGAGGTTTCCACTGGACACACACTGGTCTGATGAACCCATTCTGACCTGAGATCAGATTCTAAAAATGTCAGTCGCTCTTCGATTTTTCAAAAATAGCAGACCTACAAGCTCGTATCGCGCCACTCGGTGGCGCGATATGAGCTTGTAGATCTGCTATTTTTAAATAGCTAAAGCATAACATGATGCTGACACCAAAATGGGTGCCCGTTCAGAATGGGTTAAACTAACTGTCATATCAAATGTTTCCCAAGGTGCTTGCTGGGGCCATAGATATAAGAAATGCTAGATGGCCCACCCACGCTGCTGGCCAATGGAGAGAGAGGGCCTAAAGTCAATCTTGCAATGACTTTAGGCCTGTCCTTCATATTGGGACATAACATGAATTGTTTTCTAAATCATTTTGTCATGCTAGTCAGTGGCCTCTGTTCTAGCCCATACATTGCATTTTGGATGTCTCCCGATTTCATTCAAGTAGCCGAGATCTCTGATCTTCTGGCTACATACTATGTATTCACAGACACAAGAGCACTGTTTACCCTATAATGTTACCTATAATGGTTTTCATTGTTGCTACACTTAAAAATATAAAATGTGTGAACTGTGAACCCATATAGTCATAATCATAGCTATGTAGGTATTTGGCACAAAACTTGAGGTATGACATTTTTGATCACACAGCCCCAGAAAGTAATACATTAATTAATGAATTCAATTAACTTAACAGTAATTGAAAATGTACCTATTATTTTATAATGGACGATTGACTTTTCGGGCAAGTGCACATGACCTTAGGGCAAGTAGAACATCACCTGAACTTGAAGTGAAGTGCCATGAGTCCTTGTGTCAACCCCTGAGTGAATCTGCATCTATTCTGAGCCCATCAGCTACACCCGCTGACGACGAGCTTTGTAGATCAGATGTGCAGAGAAATCAAGCACCTGGTAGACACACACACACACACACAGCAGCTAGAAAATACTACAGTTTCACTGCAGGGCAGACCTGACCCCCTTTGATCCTTTTATTTCACTCCCTTTCATTCCCACGTCTACCTCTTGTCTCATGTGCGATCCAACAATCTCTAGTGGTCAGGAGTCAGGCTCCTTTAGAAGCCGTAAGTGGATGATGGAGCTGTATTTTACGGGGCATTGTTGGAAGGCTAGGGGTTCTGTTAGAGTCAGATACCATCTCCCACCGGACCAGAGCAGCAGGCATTGTGGGGCCAGAACTCTTGTGGGTTTTGGAGAGAGAGAGTGATGAGTAAAAGACAGATGAACGCGGGGGGGGGGCACACCTGGGTTGTGCAGAGTGAGTCTGACACGTCACACACACACACACACACACACACACACACGCCTTCAGAGAATGAACCGTTTTGCTAAAAAAGACCATTCTCTGGCAGTCAGAGAATACCCGACGTATGGGTCTGTTCTGTGTTGAACTCTGCCTTAGTAACTCTTGTCTGCAGAACTTCTTACATGCTTCTCTTTATCATTCTCTCCCTCTCTGTCTCTCGGTCTCGCCTTTAATACTTAGTCCCTCTCTTCCCCATACATACACTGTGTTTTCTCAACCTTACAAACTACTACTCTCCTTGTCTCTCTAATGCATTCTCTCGCGCTCAATTTCTCTCATTTTCCCCCCTCTTCCCTAGTGCTTTTTATTTCTTGGAAGTCATCTGTATCAGACCTCTCTCTGTAATTCCTCCAGTGCTAGCTGTCTGATTCTATCTTTTCATTTTTTTTTCTCTCCCGTTCATCCCCCCCCCCCTGCATCGCCTTCCCCCGCGGGCAGAGCTGGGTGCTCAGCCTGCTCGGCAGAGATGTCGCAAGGGAGCTATATTTATTAGGCTAATGGAATGAGTGAATAACATTGCTGTAAACCCCCCCCCCCCTACACACACTCGCACACACGCACGCACGCACGCACACGCACGCACACACACACACACACACACACACACACACACACACACACACACACACACACACACCCCATAGCCAGCCACCCCACACATCGGAGCCGTCGACAACGACATTGTCCCTACTACTCAGCCTGCCTGCCGCCACGGCAGCAGCTGCGAATAATCGTCTCCAGCTCAGTAGCCATGCTAATAATCCTCCAGTATAATCTTCAATTAGAAGCCGCCGCGCTAATCTCTGACAGGAATTATCGTGCCGTTTAGCGTCTTTTTCTCGCGTGTTTGGCATCGTCGTCACAGACCAGGCATGCTTTATAGGGGCGAGAGAGGATATGTGAGGCATATGTGTAGAACGATTGGGGAGTCTGGTGGTGCGGGTGATTTGTGTGTTTGCGAGGAGAGAATATGAAGGTCCCCTGACTGATGTCGGTTTTGTTTGGGAGGGACTTTGAAAGGGAAAAGTGAGGGGCAATTTAAGCGCTGGATTTCCTTGTTAGCGGCAAGATTATGTATTATGTCGTGTTCCACAGTCTGGCTTCTTTAATGGGGTAAGGAGGAGTAAAGAATAAAAAAAGGCTTAATGGTTTCAGAGGCTGTGAGACAGCTGGCTGCCGAGACTTGCGGCGGCAAGGGGAGGGCTGCACTCTTATTTCTCTCTCTCTCTGTTCCTTTCTCTCATTCTTTCTTTTTCTCTCTGTCACTGTCGTTCTAATAACACACAACATCCATTCCCTTGCACACAGAAAGCAATAACGTCTTGCCCATCCCCATGACTTTCTCTCTCCTGCAGAGATTCGGTCATTGTCTGCCCTGAGGAAAAGGGGGGGGGGACCGCCAGAGTGCGAGACAGCCTAATTCGCTTTTGGGGGCACCTGGGAGTTTGTCAACAGCAAATAACATCCACTTCTTCTACCATACAAGGCCACACACACGTGCACACCTCGCTGAGAATTGTGTTTGTAAAACTCACAATTTCTCATGAGACCTCAACTGTAATGTTGTCATCGCTGTCTAAGGGGCCACATTCACTCAGAAAGGACAATAGTGGACGATGATAGTGGAGGTATTTGTAACCACAATACATGTAAAGTATACCGCTCGATACCAAGCAGCGATACTGCACGTTTATACTGAGCCATGCAGACTAACCCTAACAATAGGCAACAAAGTAAAGTGGATGTATTCTGCTTTTCTCTATCTGAGAAATCCTCCAAGATTCAATATTCTTTATTGTTAAGTCACATATACTATTATGAGAGAGTAAAATCCTTCCAACAAGCCTTGGCAGCCAAAGGGCTTAACACTTCCAGGGCTATGTGAAAAAGCCACGAGTGATGCTGTTCAAATGCTTTGAGGTCACATGTGGCGCTTTCAGTATTGAAGCTCATACCCGATCAATGTATCAACTTGATAGCTCAACGTATCGTCGCATCCCTAAATGCTCTGTCTTTAGGTTAGCTGTTAGAATAGGCTGCCCTGCCCTTTTTGAAATCTCAGTCACTCTCAGTCAAAGAAAGATAGGTAAGTTACGTTAAGTTAAGTTAACACCTTCTTGATCCTGAGTTGAATGCCTGTCTTTACTGCAGGCGGTAAAAGAATACAGATAGAGACACAACAGAAGGGAGCAGATTTAGCGGATATCCGGCTCAACCACAAAAGAAAGAACACTTCACAGATCCTAGATCCGTAGTCGTGTCCCGTATACGGAAACACACCCCGATCTGCAAGCTGTGAGCTTTGCTATTTTTGTCTCTCGTATTATGATGTGTGAAGACATGAGTCATCACTCAGCATACATGGGTACGTTTGGGCCTGTGCTCTGTATCCTCAGATGGCTTGGTGAGTGATGGTGAGTTCCTGGACATCACAGAGATCAAGAGGCAACAGGGTGAGGACTACGAATGCATAACCAACAATGGAGTGGCCCCGCCTGACAAACACAAGGTCAAGGTCACGGTCAACTGTAAGTAAACCTATCCTCACTGTACACGCACGCACGCACGCACGCACACACACACACACACACACACACACACACACACACACAAATAACTCAGCTCCCACTCACCCGCCCACAAGATAACACAATCATGTATTAATGATAATATATGTACATGTTATGCATTAGTATGTATGAATTAATGTGCTTTTTAATACATCTCAATTGTGTTTTATGTTTTTCTCTTTGACCTTGTGTGATTTACCTGCAACAACCTGACTCTTCAAGTTGTACACTATAACCGTTTAATTCTATCCTTATGTCTGGCCATCCCTGCCCCCCACCTTCCCCCCACCCACCAGACCCACCCATGATCACAGATGTGAAGAACATGCCGGCCCAACTGGGAAAAACGGCCATCTTGCGCTGTGAAGCCATGGCGGTGCCCACAGCCTCCTTCGAGTGGTACAGAGACGACCGCAGGTGAGACTGTGGCCCACTCACAAATTTAACCCTTTGAAAATTGGCTCTCGTCTGTTGGCCCGACCTTTGGTATCGCCATGTGTCCGCCATAACTAAAATTGCCATTTTGTATTCTTCTGTAGTGAACAGAAACAACATTACGATGGGCCAGAGACCATTTGTTTTTTTTTGTTAATAGAGTATGGGCCAGCAGGAGGTCACTGTTATTTATGAGCAGTTAGATTTGACTATTATTAGCACAAGGTGAAACAGGAACCGTGTTTGGAGGTGCGGTGTGCAGGAACCAGTGGCATGAGGAAAAGAGAACATGTAAATGAGAGAAAGAAGGGAGCCTATCGCTATACGGTATATAATATAATAGTACATTTTTTACCCTTTCCACCAGCAAAGTTCAAGTACTGCATGATGCAACAATATCTTCATTGGGGCCCAAATACAAACAGAAAGTCGGAATAGAGGATTTGACCATATCAGCACCACGGACAGAGACACAGTGAGCTGGGCTAAGTAGTGGTCAGTATTAAGCAAGCCGTGGCTAGAATAAGATAAACATATTATTGTCTCCACCAGGCCGAAGGCATGTGGGGAGAGTATGTTTTGCACTCCGTCCGTCCGTGTGTCCGTCCGTGTGTCCGTGTGTCCGTGTGTCCGTGTGTCCGTGAACAGCTAATCTCGGCCACCGTTAACCCGGTCGATGCCATATTTTGCACACACACTCCCTGGATGCCAACCATGAACCTCTGCCCCAAACTTTCCAGAACGGCCTGTTATAGCGCCACCAGGAGGCCGCTTTGTGCAAAACAAGTTTTTGCACAGTACACCTACAGATTTTGTCCAAACATCACGCAAATTGGTACACAGTCTCTCTAGAGCCATTCAACCAAACCGGTCTTTCAGATTTCTCAGACTCCATCCTGATTGGTTAAGATTGGCTTCCAAAATTCACAGGAGTGCTCAGTTTCAAACAAAATGCTGCAAATCATGAACACATCGCGTGATTTCCGTGAAATTGTGCGCCCACATTCCCACTAGGCCGAGGACGAAATGCCACATGAACAATTTCAACTCAGCCTCAAGGTGGCGCTATAACTGGCCCAAAAGTGTTTTTACCTCTAACTGCACGGATCTGTGGATAACTTTGTATGCCAACTCCCTAGAGGCCAAGGAAAAACCTTTGCCTGGAATTTTTCACATCTGCTCTTTATAGCGCCACCAGGAGGCCGACATATGTAAAACACATTTTCTATTATTACTCCTTCAGATTTTATCCAAATTTCACGCAAATCGGTACACATGATCTCCATAGTCATGTGATCAAGACAGGTTTGTTTGATTTCTCATATTCCATCCTGATTGGCCACGATTGGCTCCTACAGTTTTCAGGAGTAGCAAATGGCCACAACTCCTCAACGCAGCGTCCGATTGCGATGAAACTGTGCACGCATATTCCCACTAGGCTGAGGAAGAATCCTGGTGGAGACCTGTGCCGATTGGCACTTTATCTAGTTAATTCTGGATTAATGTTCTTTTATCAAATCTCGTGTTCTCGGGAATGGCCAAGGTGGGTTTAATAGCTTCCCTTGAGATATCTCAAGATTGGCATAGATTGTGTTAATAAATAGATTTCCTGGCTGTCTTGCTCTGACAGCCCATGCTTCCCGGTCAGAAACGTACTCTGTGCTCTTTAGATACCTCAATATAATTATATAGTGTGCACATTAATTATTTGACATAGGTCACATTCTTCAAAGATAGTATTCATACATATCATCATACCACCCTGCACGTATTGACTGATGGTGCCTAGAATGTGAGGTATGTATCTGAGTGACCTTACCTTGGTTATTGTGGCCGCCTGTTACAGCCCAGCCACAGCAACCTAAAAACTGCTTGTTCAAATATACAGCAAAGACAAGACAGTCAATCAAATCAAGAAGTCACATAATCAACCAACTGCCTAGAATGTTTATTTAACTATAGCTGTTATGAAGAAGATAAATCAATCACTCGTGTATTTGAATGGCATTCAACAAGCCCTGTGTTCAGCAAAATCCTCAACAATATTGTTATACTCCTGGGCTCTGATACTTTCAATGGACAGCATAGCCAGCATAGCCAGCGCATTCAGCCTCCCCTGCCCCCATGCTGGAAGGTCACAGGTAATGTCAGAAACAATAGCAGGGCAGTGCACTCCTCACCAAAGGTGGATGTTACAGAGTAATGATCTACAATCAGCATTTTGACAAGTTGGAAGACTGAGGACTGCTGCTCAGCCTCTGTTGTAAAACAGACTGTGAATGGCCAGAGTTATGCAGGGAATGTCCCTGTTGTAGTGACCTTGTCACATACTGTTCTAGGTCATCATCACCTACAAGCTGAAGAGGGTCATGCGATGTACTGTAGGGCCTCGCATAGTGAATCTTTGGTCGATTATTATGTCCAGACTGGCAATGAAAAAGTTGACTCTGAAATAGCTTTCTGGGTTGGATAAGCGCTCGCTATCTTCACAAAGCCCGTCAAAATGACATTTTACTTTTCTTATTCTTACATTTCCAAGGGTGTTCTGAGCTTCACATTTGTCTGCAAAGCTGCAAGCTGTTGTCTTTTTCGGTACCGGTCCTCAGACAAGATCTGTGGTTATCTCCAGCAATTCCATTGCCTTCTGTTATGTCTGTGTTTGTGTCTCGTATTAGTTTAGTGACAACATTCACAATCTGCGAAACTTTAGTTTGCGGAGAACCGCTAGAAAAAAGAAACAATGTCTCTATTGTTTTCTCCAATCCCGCTGCCTCACCACGCTCATCGTTCTTGTCACCGATCAGCGCTGCTTTTGTCAGTGCTTTCATTGCATCTATCTACATCTGTACCTACAGTACAACACCGGCAGTGGGTGAGGCATTGAAGGCATGAGTCATTTCAGCAGTTCTCTACAAAACGGAGAGTTCTGTGGTGATGCCTGGTGAAGCACGGTACACCTTTTAATACGGTTGCCAAAGAACAAATCATTGCTGACTGGCAGAAATCTTGTCACATTTTCACGTTTTTTTCTTAACCCATTCTGACCGTGCACCCATTTTGGTGTCAGCATCATGTTATGCTTTAGCTATTTAAAAATAGCAGATCTACAAGCTCATATCGCGCCACCGAGTGGCGCGATACGAGCTTGTAGGTCTGCTATTTTTGAAAAATCGAAGAGCCACTGACATTTTTATAATCTGATCTCAGGTCAGAATGGGTTCATCAGACCAGTGTGTGTCCGGCGGAAACCTCGTATGAATCTGATCTCAGGTCAGAATGGGTTAAATGAATGCCCGATCTTATTCAGTATGAAAGACAGTATTGCGCAAAAGTAGAGAAGATCTGCAGATCTATCTAAGCTGCACGACGTGGCCCGGTGCAATGCGTTTTCAGCTTTGCTCTTGTCAAATACATGCATCCACCATAATGATAAATGCATTGTAGGTGCCACATCACAGACGGCAGCGATGCGGATGCCAGCCCCGATCTGCTGCATTGCTAGGAGGGGGTTCTGCTGGAGACTGTAAAAATACAAGTTTCGCCATCGTCTCCTGTTCCTTTCTCTCTGTGGTCTTTTCTTACTGCCACTTTGATGTTTGAAAGGTGTGATCGCTCAGCTAGCAAATGCTCACTGCTCAGATTGTCTGATATTTAGATTTTGCGCCCGTAAACTAATTACCGTATAGATTTTTATATATAAATGTTCGTCAGGTGTATAGCACCTAGCGAAGCTCACAGCGAAATGCGTCGTGCTAATAACCCATTCTGACCGGGCACCCATTTTGGTGTCGGCATCATGTTGTGCTTTAGCTATTGAAAAATAGCAGATCTACAAGCTCATATCGCGCCACCGAGTGGCGCGATACGAGCTTGTAGGTCTGCTATTTTTGAAAAATCTAAGACACTTTTAGAATCTGATCTCAGGTCAGAATGGGTTCATAATGAAACTGTCAGGATGTAATAGACATTTTTAGAATCTGATCTCAGGTCAGAATGGGATAAATAAGTTGATGCAGTAAGTTGTTTGTCTCTGTTCCCTGGAGTGTGAGTCCCTTCCTTGGAAGGTTTTTCTCTTTTTTGATGTCTATGCCTGCTAACTAGACTTGCACCTACGGGTCTTTTTGGATGTGCAGGAGTCCCTTTTTTGTCTCATATATATATATATATATATATATATATATATATATATAGAGAGAGAGACAGAGAGAGAGAGAGAGAGAGAGATTTTATGAGTGGTGCCAGCCACTCCTATATGTGACTATGTGTATACTGCCTGTGTTTATGTCTGTGTTTTTTGCACACACACAGTACCACGCCAATAACACTGGATGGCACTGTTGAGCAGCGTCACACACGCACGCACGCACACACGCACGCACGCATGTAGACTTATAGCATTTCTAAGTAGACTTTTTATGATGTATTGCCATGCTTTTTGTTCTTGCTTAATGTAAGTCACTCTGGATTAAGAGCATCTGCTAAATGCCTAAATTGTAAATTGCATATCATGACATTTTGTTAGTATAGATTGCTACAGAATATTTGACCAAAACCGTATACGTCTCAAATGGCAGTATGGCACCATTTGTAATTTCGTGTGAGTTCTTTGAACACTGGTGTACCTCCGACGTGGCAATCTGAATAACTTAGTTGCAAGTGATTCGTTCAACACTCCACTGGAGATCCCCCACCCCCAGGGGCCCTAATGCACTCCACACCGCTGAGAAGAATGTCTCTATGTACTGTATGACAAATCTCTGCTACTGTAGTTGCGTTACTCCTCGCATCCTCTGACTCTCACACTTTTTGTCTTTTCATCCTCTGTCTCTGTCTATATCCCTCGTTGTGTCTTTCACGCCGTATTCCCCAGGCCGGTGGAGAACGACAACACCCTGAGGATCAAAAACGAGAAAACGCGATCGCTGCTGCTCTTCACCAACGTGACAGACAAACACTTTGGCAACTACACCTGCTTCGCCTCAAATCGTCTGGGAAATTCCAATGCGAGCATGCTGCTGTTTAGTAAGTTAACAGACGCGTATGCGCATGTGACACGGCTCACACAGTATGTGCATGCACTCAAACACACACTCACGCACGGACAAATTCACTTGCCCCCTCGCGCAGTATGTGTCTCGCATAAGCACTCACGTGCGTAGAAAAAACTGTCTTCCTCGTGACTGTATCGACCTGACAGCGCTGGTATACTCACACATGCAAGTATATACACAATGACACACTGCGTTTCCCTCCTCTGTTTTATTTCTCCTCTATGCACAGTGCATCGTTTTTCTTCCCCCCCCCCCCCCGCCATTTTCTTTATTCTCCGCCCCATTAGAGCTTCGCCTGTCTATATTACCTCCACTCTTACTCGCTCACGACACACACACACACACACACACACACACACACACACACACACACACACACACACACACACACACCACACATTCTCACTCTGTTCTGTCCTCTCTTAAGAAGTTGTCATTTCTCTCCCAGCCCCAATTCACATTAGCCGTCCCCAGTGACTGATCCCCCGGTCCCTTCCCTATAGCCCCCTTTACAACCGCAACCTCCCCTATTATACCACTGTCGTGGAAAAAACGGCATTACCATCCTAAGTGACTCCTCCATCTCCTTTTCATTCCTTCAGCCATTATCTCGGGGCCCAGTCTTCCTCCAGTGAGTCCGCCCCATACATCTCCGCCGCCCCCCCAGCCACACCCCGTTGGCATTTTACGCTGCAGCCCACTGCCGCTCCTCCTGTCAGCCTATATCTCTCATCCGTCCTTCCTTATCCTCTTTGCCATCATTAGAACATTCTGGAGAAAAGAAAAAAACACCCTATCACTGGCGTTCCAGACCAGGCACGGAAAATCAGAGGTCATAATCAAAACGTTTCGTGACATCCCTATTGGTGTGCCAAGTCACTGCCCTGACATTCCCTCCAACAGCCACCCCTCTGCCTCCTCTGCCTTCTGTGACTTTTTACAAGGCATTTCTGGCTGCCTCCTAGTAGTATATTAGTATAGACTAGCTGGTATAGACTCAATGTAACGTGCAAACATTGTTCATGTTGTTTTGTGCATGGTCCCCTCTTTAATAACAATTCCCAGTTTCACAAAATGGCTGTTTTGAACGTTTGTCTGTCTGTCTGTCTGTCTGTCTGTCTGTCTGTCTGTCTGTCTGTCTGTCTGTCTGTCTGTCTGTCTGTCTGTCTGTCTGTCTGTCTGTCTGTCTGTCTGTCTGTCTGTCTCTTATTTCCTGTCTTTCATTCATGTCCTTTCCTCCCTCTCTCTCCCTGCAGGGCCGGGGGCGGTGTACGGGGGAGCGGTCACCCTCCACATGGGGATGAGCGCTGCGGTCGGAGTCTGGCTGTCACTCTCCGTCTCTCTTCTGCTGAAGATGTAAAAAAAGAAAAAGAAAAAGAGGGTTTGACCGGAAAGCGTCCCTTAAAGCCCCCCCCCCCCCCCCCCCCCTGTCAGCAGAAGGAAGAAGGAAATGAAAAGTTCTTTAATTACGAACCCATCACTGTGAACAACAAAAAAAGAGAATATGCATTGCACCAGGAGCCATTGTCGCATCAAACATTCGTTCAAACACTTTACCCTCTCTGCCCCAAACCCCGCCCGCAACCCCTCAACCCCCAACCCCTGTCCCACCCCCCCAATTATCCATATCTAGCACACCTGCACCATCACTGCATTTCTCTCTCTCTCTTACTCTCTCTCTCTCTCTCTCTCTCTCTCTCACTCTCTGTCTCTCTTCCTATCACCAACCTTGCCATGCAGTTGGATCTTGGCGAGGTGCTTCCTTAACCTTCCTCCTCACCTTTTATTTGCCATGACAGTCACCGTGGTGATGTCGATAGAGTGTTGTATGCTATCACCGATGATCACTGTCTCGGTGATAGATATGGGTGAAAAAAAAACAGATAATCTAACAACGGGACAATAATTTATGTAATATAAATAGACTAATGACTACTACAATGTTTGCCTTATGGAAATGATACTTCAAATAGGTGTAATATGGATGATATTTATGGGTTTGATAGTGATATTGTAAATGGATGGTCGTGTGACTTTTCGAAGGTTTTCCTTCGGGCCATGTGACACGTCACCCTCTGATCACACACACACATACACACACACACACGCATACACACACACACACACACACACACACGCACACACACACAAACGTATGGCTTTCTGATGTTAACCGTGTGGCAGTGACACTGCTTCGAATGATGTCAAAATGTATAGAAGGGCGGGCTGTGAGGGTGCCACACTCAACTCCCTCCGTTACGTTATTTGGGAGCTTTATACAAAGCTTACGCATGTGAGGAGACCCCCTCACCGCCCAGGCCCTTTCCGACCTCCTTTAAGTGTACTCTGTCTAGTCTTACCCCCGCCCCCCCAAAACCCCTCCGACTTCCCTTTGCATTGCTATAGTGTTATGTGCTCCACTCCCCCCGCCGCCTCCTCTCTCTTCCTCCTCCCCCCCCAGTGTAAATAAACGCAGTATATACGGAGAGGCAGAAGCTGGCAACCTCAGTTGCTCCGGGTGCCAAAAACTCCATCTCCCATCAGCCCCCTCTTACTACTGCTCTGCTCCGGTTTTCAGAAGCAAGAAGAGACTTGTGTCAGTGTCTCCTGCTTCAAAAGCTGTGGCTCCATCAACCTTGTCGCTTGTTGATAGCATGTACCGGTTAGAGATGTTCCTGTTGTTGAGTCCATACTCTCCTCCCTCCAGTCACCCCCCCCCCCCCCCCGCCCTCCTTCTCCCTGCACTGTCTGTTTTTACTCTGCAAGGTTAACTGCTTTTACTTTTTTGGTGTTAATAATACTACCGAATAATGATGTTAATAAGTATTTGAATAATTATGAATAGTAATTCCATGTGAGAAAAAAAAAAAGAACAAAATCCGATGGTAATGAGCCGTGTGTGGGAATAATAATTTTTGTACTTTTTGCTCTGAGAAGTCACACTCATTGAACAACTAACAGAAGAAATTGTAAAGTTTTCAAAGTGATGTGCTCTATTTTGCCATGACAAGCTTTTTGAAAAAAAAAACAACACACATTTTTAAACCGTTCAAGGGATTCTTTTCATCCAAAACGAGGAGCAGTCGATGAAAGTGTAATATAATTTGTAATGTTTTATGTATTTGACTTTTTTTTTTGTCATGCTGTTAACTGTATTATATGCACATTATACATCATATTTGTCCACTCATATCATGTGTCTCTCTCAGACCAGCTATAGATAAAAGATCGGAAACAATGTAAAGTCTCTGGCCCGTGACTGTATAAGCCGGTCCCTATTCGGCCGGAGCGCTGGGAAGATAAAGATGTGATTAGCAGTTATACCTGTGGCTAGCTAAGTGAAGAAGCCTGCCCACCCCCCCTCTCTCTCTCCCCCCCCCCCCCCTCTCCACCCTGCCCCTCCTGCCAGCCTGGGATGGCCCCATAAATCAAACTCAATCCCGCCACTGACAGCCTGGAATTCTCTTCAAGGACAACCTTGCATTGGTGTGCCACATCCCCTTCTCAAATGTGTTCCCACGACATGCAGGTATCGGCCCTATATGACACCCCCTCCCCCAAACACACACACACACACACACGCACACACGCACGCACGCACACACATGTACACACACACACACGCACGCACACACGCACACACACACACACACACTATGTCCAGACGCCAGTGAAACTCCCCTTCTTCACAGAAACATCGTCACATCGCTGTGGCTATATGCAAATGCACCTCATAGAGCCTCTGGACGAAGAGATGGTTTCACCTCAGCTGAACTGCGACTATCCCTGTGACCTTATACATACTCAGTATTCAGTACGTTTTGTCAGAATGTGTTTTATGTTTGCTTTTGTTTGAAATCAGCAATAACCCCCAAAACTACTACTACTGTGCGAAAAAAGGCATCAGATTACTGTATGGTTCAAGCTGTGTGTGATATGTTAACCGGTTGCCATTGACAAGCTGTAAACAAGTATGTTTGTTGTTGTAATATTGCTCCGTACAGTACTCTTAAAGATGATGTTGAAGCGCTGTTTAAACAGCATGTAATCTAAAACAAAACATGTTGTGCTCAAGGGGTCTTGTCGCTGAACAATGCCCTCTGAGGTGTAATCAATCTTTGTCAAGCGTTGTCACACAGACAAGTATGACAAACCAGATCAGTTGTACACATATTCTGTTGCTCGGAAAATTACAATGGACTCCATTTCCAAAGCACAAGAGCAGGTAATTTGGTCAGTGCTTCAAATTTTCTGTCCCAGACGCTTTTTTTCTTCTCTCATAGCCTCTCCCGGTCTCTCTCTTTTCGACATAATGTAATGCACCGTTCCATGTCAGCAGCACCCTGCTGGGTTTGTCAGTGGCATAATAACATCTGTATGTACATAATCTGTCCTTGATGAAGAAAAAAAGAAGAAAAACAAAAGAAAACAAAAAATAAACATACTGTCATGTTTCTCAATGTGGGTTTGGAAGAAAAAAAAAGAAGCACGTCAATGTTAGTTCATGGGTGGATTTTGAAAAAAAAGAAAAAAGAAAAAAAGACAGACGGGAAGCAAAGCATTGTATATTGTGGATTTTTTTGGGGGGTTTTATCGCATTCTGAACGGGCAGCCATTTTGGTGTCGGCGTCATGTTATATGCTTTAGCTATTGAAAAATAGCAGACCTACAAGCTCATATCGCGCCACCGAGTGGCGCGATAAGAGCTTGTAGGTCTGCTGTTTTTGAAAAATCGAAGAGCGACTGACATTTCTAGAATCTGATCTTGGGTCAGAATGGGTTCATCAGACCAGTGTGTGTGTGTCCAGTGGAAACCTCGTATGAATCTGATCTCAGGTCAGAATGGTTTTATCGGTGGAAGTATCCAGGAGCAAAGAAACAACAGGGCAAACTGGAATGGGGATATAAGTGGACATTTGTACGGAAAAATGGCAACAATAACAAGTGTCACGGCGAGTCATGGAGTGTAAATGATGGCTGCAGGTGGGAGAGAGAGGAAGGAAGGTGGCAGGGTGGGATCCCGGATGCATACCGCAAGGGCATCCGTGGAGCTGTTCTGAAATCAGTTAGGTCCACTGTGTGCACCACGGGAGGAGACCTTCACTATACAAACCACAGCGCTCTGGGGCCACAGGGAGATGGGATGACAGTAACCAGACAGTGAGCAATCCTTTGTTTAGGAGGAATACAGGCAAACACTCATGTTTCAAAGCTTTATCATGCCCCCCCCCCCCACACCCCCCAAGGAAGGCATACCACAAGTTATTTATGGTTACTCTATACGAATAGCATTTACATAGCTTTGATCACAAATACAGTATGGCCTATACTATTGGTTGGATGAATTTATAACCCTCTGTGGCAGAGGTTCAGTTATTCTATAGTTAAAAGAAAAAATATTGCTTGGTGTATAATTACATGGAGCACACCCTGGTGTGAATGTATTGATTTATTGACTTATGTAGTTGAATAATTATGGTGGCAGCACTCAGACGCACGAGACAAAGCTGTGAATGCTGTGCAATTGCGCATATAGTTGCAGTATGTGTGGCACTGTTTTTCATGTCCATAAATATGTCCATTTTAGAGTATGGGCTTGTAAAGTACTAGTTTGAGTTGCATTCAACATGTCAATAATCAGCAGAGTGGAGTTTAGCACCTTTCTTTCTCATCACCTTAGAATTGATAAGTCACAGAATTTGTTCATCGACTGCAATCAACCACAATAGGCTTTAGTGGCATTTTGAAAAGAGGCCAATGACATGGTGGCAAAATATCAACTGGAAGCAGGTGTGAATGTAGTCTTCTCTCGGTTTTATACTGGACCATAGTCGGCTCTAATACCTTATATTACCCTACAGAGAATAGATCCTTGACAGACTCAATTCAAAACGCAATGGTTTAATCAATACATTCGACAGAATAGCTTTGGAATAGAGCAATTTCTCCCAGGCCGCTGCACTACCAGGTCCTCCGAAGCAGGATTGATCAAGTGTCTATGGAGCAGCCTTAGTATAGAGAGGCATAATTCATCATGCTTGATACAAGACACCCCTAATTGTGCATTGATTTTTAGGCCCTTCCCCGAAACTATTTGGCTGAGCTATAATGTCAGCAGAGTAAACTGTGTGTTCAGAGGCAGACAATGAACAATGAATAATTTAGCTCTTCTTTTCAAGTCAGTCCAAACAGTGAGGATTGTTTATCCCTCCCTGCTATTGCTGGTTAATGTATGTTTGCCATACGAATTTGCTGGGGTCTTACATTGCAATACACCGCATTATATTTGATTAAAATGATTGAGGTGTATAAGATGTCGGTTTTTAAAGTGTCAGTATTGATACTATGTATCTGCAGGCATATCTCTCTGACACACATAGTCACTTGCTCAATGTACAGTAGAAAGCAAAAATATAAGCTAAGGGCGGAAATGATGGAAATATAGTAAATGTGATGGGTAGAAAATATATTTAATTTATTTATTTTATCGTGACAGACTATCAGGCATAATATTCTGTATACAGTATGTGCCAACAGGAGTTCACATGCAGAGTAAAGCTGGATTATGGCTTAAATCCCCCTTTGCCCTTTACAGCATAGCCTGTTTGAGTCTCATATTTCCAAAAAGAAATGTTAACCCGTAATCTACAGGGACGCTCACTTCTCATGGGCAAATTTAATGACCCTTTTAGGCATAGGCTACCAGTAGTTTTCCATGTCTACAGTTAATGATCTTATCGATAGACAGCATGTTAGGCAGTACTGAAGCAGAATGAGGCTTTGAGAACACAAAGATGCTTCGCACCATGCTTCAGACGCAGACAGAACAAGATGTTTTTCTCTGGTCGGTAAAGGATGAACCTGACATAACTGTACAGGCTGGTTCATGGAGAACTATGCAGTGAGACAGATACAGTAGGTGATAGATAGATAGATAGATAGATAGATAGATAGATAGATAGATAGATAGATAGATAGATAGATAGATAGATAGATAGATAGATAGATAGATAGATAGATAGATAGATAGATAGATAGATAGATAGATAGATAGATACGGACGGACGTACGGACGGACGGACGGATGGATGGATGATTTTGTGCTGTCATTCATTTACTATACATATTTTAATTGTATTTTTGGAAAAAGATGCAGTTTGGCTTTAGTGTACAATATTAGTCATGCCCACCTCCTTAAGTAACCACAGATGGTTCCTTGCCAATCATCACCCCGAGAATGCGAGCGTCTGGCTAATTAGCAGTGTCGCTCAATCCACCAGTTGAGCATCGCAGCATGAAACAGGGTGGCATAAAACAAGAACACAAAGGAGGAATCTCGCCCACTATGCCTCCTTTAGTCATTAAGTCGCCCACCTCACGTCTCCAACACACAGAGAGAGAGAGAGAGCCCCATTACTTGGCCTTTCTGAATCAACATCCCACGCCTTGGTATTTCCCTTGTCAATCATGTAGGGGGTAAATATTGGTTTTGCTGCTGAGGACTGTAAACTTGGAAAAACCTGCCTTTCACTTACCACAGCATCAACTCGTGTTTTTGCTTATTCTTTTTTTTTATATTGCATTGATTTATTTTCCAGGCATGAGGGGGTAGGAAGGGACTCTGTTTAGAATATGAAGCCACTGAGGCAGACTATAGTAAGTGTCTTATTAGCCTATAAAATGTTTGCAGGTTGTACTACATGGCAAGGCTGTTATGGAGGCAAGGCCAACATGCACACATGCATTGAATGTTAATGAAATGTCATTTTGATTAATCTGGAAATTAATAACATACGAGTCCAATGCACTACATTAGTGTGAGGACGTCTTAAGTCTATATAATTGACACATTCGCATGGTACGGTTGCTGCTTGCCGGAAAATATTTGGGTGATTGGGTGGTGAGTATCTCTCTCTTTGGCTGCTGTTGTTTCCTTCCCTTCCTGTCCTTCTGCTCTTTTTTGTGTGTGTGTGTGTGTGTGTGTGTGTGTGTGTGTGTGTGTGTGTGTGTGTGTGTGTGTGTGTGTGTGTGTGTGTGTGTGTGTGTGTGTGTGTGTGCGTGCGTATGTGTAGCCTACAGAGCATGTATGTGTATTCTGTGATGATTCCAGGGTAGTCATTTTGGTTTTGTTCAACCCCAGACCTCAGTTTCTTCTCCTTGCTACTGTATGTATTACTGTGTGTTTTTAAGCATCGTGTCAAAGGAACCACATACCGTAGAATAGTCACTGAACAGATGAACTAAACATTTGTCTTCCACCCCCTGTATGTTTTTTTTTTCTTCCTGTGCTGTGATGATTAAGCCTCTTTTGATAAATTGAATTGCCAATCTGTCTGACTTTTTTTTTTCTTCTCGTATTTTCTTTTTAGGAACGTGTGTATTTTATTTGTCTTTTTTTAAATTCTTTCTTAGTTTTTCAAAATCCATTACGTGGAGTTAAAATGATATCAAATGGAGGGAGAGAGAAAAATAAAAAATAAAAAAGAATGAATTTTGTTTTAACTGAAGTTGTGTGTGTTCTGTCGCCGTTTTCTGGAAGCGTCTTGACCTCTGTGGTCAAACCTGAGGTAGATTTCATAATTTCATCAGTCTTGCATTGCTTCCTGCTGAGCAAGTCCTTGTATGCTTTTGTGGTGTTTGCAGTTTTGTCTTTGAGACATTTTTCCTTTGCACTAGACTGGCTGCTGTCTGCTATGTCATCAAAAAATGCTACCATGCAATGTCAGGTAACACGTGGGTCACCACGTAATTGGTATTTTTTAAATCATTATAAACTATACCGCATTATTCTTCTAACAATTAAGGAACAGCTATTCGCATATTCTTCAGTTGGTGCCAGGGATTGGACATGTCAGGGTAAAGGTCATGGCCATGGCACCTATTATAGTCTCAAACGATATTTTTGGAACAAAATACAATTCCAGTATGATGCAGCACAATCCAACATCCCCCAAACAGCCAGTCCAAGAAGTAAAATCAAGTCTCAAATGTTTTCATGTGAAGGACCCCCTGTGTTTCACATCGCGGACCGATATCTCATTTCAAATATCCAAAGGTTGTCTAAACAAAATCTTTTTTGATTTGATTTGATTGATTTGCACAGCAGGAATCATTTACATTATTGCACAATATACTACTTCTTTCTTAAAAAAATAAACCATGGGAGGACTTATAAGAGTACCTCACCGTTTACATTACATACTGTGACCAAGCTGGTCACAACCCAGGGCACGGAAGGACACGACTACAGGCAGTTTGTTCTCAAGTAGGCCGTTTATTCCTCTTAAGCCAGGGAACTATCTCCGTCATTAACAGGAGCCAAAACTAAAGTGTAACAAGTCACAGTGACCTCAATGTGAATCCTATAATATCAACTAAACAGTCACCGTGTGACATTAAACATCCAATTATAACAGGCAGGAATGTGGAGTTTTGTGTGGCTCTGTCTGGACCCAGTCTCTCACTGCAACAGAGAACACAAGCACATTAGCTTCCTTATATACACAGCAGCTGTCCTTCATTTAATTGACAGAATCTGCTGCAGGTGCGGCTGTGAGCTGGCAAAGCCAGCCCTAGCTGTCACCCCATTCACAGACACCTTGATCCCGCCCCCTGCCACACATACAATTTGAATTTATTAGTATCTAAAATGAAAAAATGTACAGTAGTCAATACCTGTCAGTAGACTCAGTACCTTAGTCTAGTCAGCACCCATATAGTCCCATCGTACTGACTATGGTACATCACAAATAAACAATCTGTGATGGTATTGTAAAATTGTCTAGTGTCCATTTAATGAATCAAAATGGCCCTATAACACTGATAGCTCATGGTGGACTGAATATTATTTTTATTCTGACGTGCCTAATTATTTTATACGCATCTAGAGTATATATGACACGCATACTCAGCCTATAGAATATTTGAAAAAAGCTTTTGCTTTGTGTTGTATTGCTGTTACTGTCAGCATGCAGACAGGGGACATATTTTTCTGCGTACTGTAGCTTTTTTCAATTTAACAGGCTCTGAGATCTGGGTTTGTGTTGAAGCATGACCTATTAATGAACCATCACCACAGACTGAACTTGGGGAAGAAAAAAAATAATAAAAAGCTTTAAAGCAGTGATGGCTTCAATCCCCAGACGGTCTGAGAAATGAATTCATCACTCAGGCTTGGTTTGAAGAATATCGCCATGACAATATTGCTTTTCCAGTGTTTATTATTTATTTTGATGGCAGGACCAATATCAGGTCAGTGTGACTTTTGTTCCATCTTGTTAAGAGTCGCGTTCACAAAAATGTGAATTATTTACAAAGGTATAGCCTATTTGTATTCCAGTCATCATGGGCATTAATTAATTAATTCATACAATCTATTTAAAATGATCTGAGAAATGATTGATTTACAATGATGCCAAGATTACACTGGAAAATACAATACAACAAGATCATGCATTTCTGTCAGGTTCTCCTCTAGACTGCGCATGCACAATGTTTACATGTTCGGAACTGAACAACGTGGGCTATTTGTATTTTCTTTATCTCTTTCTGTTATTTTGTTGTATCGTATTGTAAAGAGAGAGAGGAAACCTCAGAGGTTCGAGACTCGAACCTGCGATGCGCTGTCAGGCTACATTGAACCCAAAGTGCCAGCTGGCCTTAATTGTGTTGTGTTTTGAATTATGATATGGAACTTCCTGCTGGGTCTGAAATAAAGATTGAATCGACACACACAGAGTAATCAGTATGTAATCTTGTATGATGACAAGCAATAGGAGAAAAGCAGTACAAATTCAGTCATAACAAGAGTTACATTCAGTATTCTGTGGCCAAAGATTGTACAGAATTCTTTTGAATGATGATTTCTGGCCAAGAAAGACTTTACATTCCTTAGGTTCTTTAGGTCAAAATAAAAATATACTAAATTGTTTGACAAACTATATACGTTTAGTTTTGGTTTAGTTTTGGTCTGTAAAAGATTTTAACCCATTCTGACCGGGCACCCATTTTGGTGTTGGCATCATGTTATGCTTTAGCTATCGAAAAATAGCAGATCTACAAGCTCATATCGCGCCACCGAGTGGCGCGATACGAGCTTGTAGGTCTGCTATTTTTGAAAAATCAAAGAGCGACTGACATTTTTAGAATCTGATCTCAGGTCAGAATGGGTTCATCAGACCAGTGTGTGTCCGGCGGAAACCTCGTATGAATCTGATCTCAGGTCACATTGTTTCAGTGGTGATGGACGGTGTCCGCTTGTGATGATGATTAAAGTTTCTTTATTAGGAAAATTTCGGCCGTGGATGGTGTCCCAGAGGCAGACAGTGACCTCAGAGGGTTTGAGGGTGAGAGAGTACCCCCCTTCCCAGAATGTGATGCGGGGTGACACAGCAACCTTGACGTGTCATTTCAACGTCGACTCCCCCAAGTACGGGGTGCAGTGGTTCAAAAAACTGGAGCCGGAAAGCCCCATCCCGAACTCATCCAGACGGATCCTTGTGGAGAAGAACCAGACTTCATCCTTGGTGATCCACGAGGTCACACTGGAAGACGCCGGGTGGTACTACTGTCAGGTCAATGTTCTGAAGAGAGATCCGGAGATGGGGAATGGCACAGAGCTCTTAGTCCTGGGTGAGAAAACAAATGACTCAGATAACAAAATGAAGGCGCCTGGTGTTACGACTACATGCTTTATTGTAATTCATTAGTATCGCTCAGTGTTGTTTTTGTTTGTGGGTTGACGTTGTGCTGCTTGTAATTATCTCTCATTTGTATCCTTTGAACAGTAGAGCAAGGATGTTTAGTGTGCTGCAATTCGATTTAAGTGCTCGTGTGGGCTATGCATCACCATAAAGAGACTGGCTGGGCTCTAATCTATAAAAATTCAAGCCATGTGAAATTCCCTGTGAGTTCATCTTTTTGCCTGAGCAGTTTCATGACAGATCTAGGAATAATCACCCCGGTGCCATGCACTGCGGCTTGTATTGATCTTTCTCTGGGAATTGAAACTCGGCACAAAACAAGGCAGGGAGGGATGGCCAAATTATTATGTGGAAATCTCTCATGCGGAAGAGAAGCTTCCTTTTAGATTTCCTCCGGTTGCTATGTTGGCTCTACCTCTATATACAGTAGAGAAATCCATTTACATCTACGGTGTATGTATGCAGTGCTGTAAATCATAGAACTGTATATTTTCATTAACTTCCTTCTTGTTATTCCGTTTAATGTAATTAAACAATTGTAGGCCTACATCTTATCAATTAACCCATTCTGAACAGGCACCCATTTTGGTGTTGGCATCATGTTATGCTTTAGCTATTGAAAAATAGCAGATCTACAAGCTCATATCGCGCCACCGAGTGGCGCGATACGAGCTTGTAGGTCTGCTATTTTTTGAAAAATCAAAGAACGACTGACATTTTTAGAATCTGATCTCAGGTCAGAATGGGTTCATCAGACCAGTGTGTGTCCAGTGGAAACCTCGTGTGAATCTGATCTCAGGTCAGAATGGGTTAATATTGTTGCTGATGTTGTTGCCGATGCCACTATTCACAGAGCTCTGACTGCACACACTCACTTCCTCCCTTATTCCCTTATGCACCGCTAGCATCACCTTCAGCTCCCAGAATCCTCCTCCAGGTTCCGACTAAACCACAGGAGGATCAGTGGGCCCTGCTGTGCATCACCGGGGGATTCTACCCGAGCCAGTTGACCCTCACCTGGACCTACCGAACCGATGCACATATTGATCACCTGTCAGTCGGCAACTGCACACTTCCATCTATCATTCATCCCATTGACCTCTTCATGGGGCTGCTCCCAGGAGCCCCCACTTCAGACCGGCAGGCTGCCTCGACTGTGCTGAACTCCACATCTCAATATCCACCCGAGTGTTTCCAGCTGATGGACAAACGCAGCCAGGAAGTGTACCTTGTCAGTGTGCTGTCCCTCCCACCGAAACAGTCCCTGGATGCTGGGATCACCTATGTCTGTAGTGTACACGACCACCCGGCTCTGAACACCACGCTTTCTGCTCCCTTCACGTGGGGTGAGAATCAGAAGTAGTATTTGATGGGTAAATGTTAAAGGTATATTCAGTGATTTCACTTAATTCAAATATCACTTATTTTTTTGTTTTGTTGTGATAATCCTCCCTACTATAGAGTGTGCTGGCCATATAAGGAGTTCCTCCCTGTCCCCAGTTAACCCCTGGGGGGTCAAAAAACCTTAGGTTTCGTTTTTGACTCTCTATCCTGATTGGACGAAAGGCTGGGTCCCACAGCCAAAAACGAAAACTAAGGTTTTTTGAGTGAAATCACTGAATATACCTTTAAGGGAACAGTAATGTATGTCACTGAAGCCCTGGTGTAATAGGCTCACTCCAACAAGTATTATGATGCGACACGCTGAGAGCTTGTAGACCGGTTACTTTTGGCACGGCACACCATCATACAAGCAAATATAAATCAGGCTAGAATGAGTGCATTGTGGAGGTTGGGTGAATATGACCGTCCGTGACCTGACTTTTGATAATGAGGGTGATTGCAGGTCTCTGTGCTATCGCAGAATCTTTTGTGGTTTGTCCTTTAACATAAAATAAATGTACAGCAAATTGACGACTAAAATTGGGGACAAAAAGGGGGTAAAACGTTAAAACTATAAACATTTACAGTACTCAAGTAAATGTAGACCTATACGTACTTATACTGTCCTGTCCACCACTGACCAGGACCACACACCACGAGTAGTTTCCCCGCTGTGTTAATGTGGGTCAGACATTGATCATTCCAAAGCAACGCATTGCCTGCAATATTGCATACTTGAGTGAATTAATGATTTCCCCCGATCGATGGGAGGAAGCAAAAATGTCCATCAACTAAAGCCAGTTCAACCTTCCTGATTTAATTCCGTCTCGCTCAATATGACGAGAAGTCTGTACTAATCAGTGCAATTTTGTTGTTTTTGTTATTTGTCACCCCAAATGCCAGACGCTTTCCCAAATGAGGCGATTGCGTACCTGAATATTTTGAAGATGTGTCTCTTGTCCGCATTAACCATGGTGCTTATACTTAGAAGGTAAGCAATACATTTATCAGATCAAACACTGCACACACACACACACACACACACACACACACACACACACACACACACACACACACACACACACACACAAACTTTCTTTAACCCATTCTGACCTGAGATCAGATTCTAAAAATGTCAGTCGTTCTTCGATTTTTCAAAAAATAGCAGACCTACAAGCTCGTATCGCGCCACTCGGTGGCGCGATATGAGCTTGTAGATCTGCTATTTTTCAATAGCTAAAGCATAACATGATGCCAACACCAAAATGGGTGCCCGGTCAGAATGGGTTAAAGTCATATCTCATTATCTCCATAATCAGTCATCGCCATCATCCACCTACTGTATCTGACCGACTAGGCCTACTGTCTTCCAGATAATAATGAGACATGAAACGAGTCAACCACTCTGGCTCATCTCAACAGACCAGCCCTGGACAGACAAACAGCATTGTACAAATTCAGATGCCGCATCAACCTGCAGAGAAGAATGAGACATGAACAATTACCAGTTAATGTCATATCAGACTGAGTGTGCCGTCAGCTCTGGCCTATATTATCGAAGTTGCTGTCACGTTCAAAATCCCCTGCTGTATTACATTTTATTGCTGGTTTCACAGCACTGCACTTTCTACCAAGTGACGCAATGGCAAATCCATCCCGTGCACGTGTGTGTGCGTGCACGTGCGTGTGAGCGTGACAGTGCGACCCGTGCATGTTTGAGCGTGTGAGATAGACTTGCTGGTACTATACTGTAAGTAACTGCATGGATATATTAGTCATTCACTCAGTTCTGTAGTGTACGTCAAAATGAATGCTTCATGCATGATCTGCCTGTCAAATGGATGCAGTAATCAGCTCAACCTTTTAGCTGAAAGTCTAATCCCCTAGATAACAGGATTAGAGGTGATGTGAGTGTTTCCCGGGTGTGATAGGATTGTTTATGTTTGCGATATGTGGGGCGTGTTCTCAATTCACATATTTGATAAAGAGGGGTTTACTGTATATTTTCTCCCACTCACAACGATACACATAAACAATAACTGTACTGTATATGAATGGTTAGCACAGGATTACATGCAGGGTATGCAGATGTATAAATAAATACAATTAACAATGATTGACAGGCACTCAAATCTGTAATGTTTATATTTACTTACCGGCCCAGAAAGAAAGCTTTTGTTATACCGGTACTGTACATGTCTTTTTTATAGGGATAACAGAAAACATATCCCGCTCAGGTCGCCATGTTCTGACTGATATATATTGATATAGTCCGGCAGACTGGGTTGTGGAGTTGGAAATTTGTTGTAAGTATTTTCTATTGGCCTAAATTATTGTCTATATACAGTACTCATGAATCCACTTGGCTGTTAGTATTGAGCAATTCTTTTATAGGGGTTTCTTGTGACCCGACCATTAACATCCTAAGGCAAAAATGTCAAACTGTCCTTATTCTCTAAGTAGCATGTGACATGATGAACTAGGGGGTTTTCAAAACACTCCTTGGGCTAAAAACAGCCATAGCCACTTGCCCAAATCATGTGGCCAAAATGTGCTGACCTCATCATATTTGTCATGACGGCTATGGCCGTTTTTAGACCAAGGAGTGTTTTTTGTGCAAACTAATGCTTGGAATGGATTCAGAATCATGAAAACCCCTAGTTTGACATGTCACATGCATGCTACTTAAAGCATAAGGAACGTTTGAAATTTTTGCCTTATATACAGTAGGATGTTAATGGTATATAGGGTCGCATATAAACCCCTATAAAAAGATTGTTCAATACTGACAGCAAGTGGATTCATGAATGTATATAGACAATATGTTAGGCCAATAAAAAGGACTATAGGCCTATACCAAATGTCCTACTTTAAACAAAAGAAACCTACTGGCTGCCGGACTAATAAAACAAATGACTCATTTCATAAATTCACACAGTATGACGTAATGGATCTCATCTTTACACATTACCTTCACATTTAGTCAAACCTTTTTTGTTTTGTTTCTCTCTCTCTCTCTCTCTCTCTCTCTCTCTCTCACACGCACACGCTCGTGCGCACACACACACACACAGAGGCGCAAGACGGACGCGAAGCGGCGCCGCCGAAAAATCCGTCCCCCCCGTCCCCCCCACCACCCTAGGGGAGGGGGGGATGGGGGGGTCTAACCACAAAAACGTGGGGTTATGGTTAGGGTTTGGGGTCGGACGTCGGACTACAGAGAGGTTGTTTCAGTGACTCAATGTACATACAAAACTGCGTTTTGGCACAGTTATTATTATTATTATTATGAATTACCTGGCTGTGATTCCTCCTCCTCCACAAAAACGTGGGGTTATGGTTAGGGTTTGGGGTCGGACTACATAGAGGTTGTTCCAGTGACTCAATGTACATACAAAACTGCGTTTTGGCACAGTACAGTTATTATTATTATTATTATGAATTACCTGGCTGTGATTCCTCCTCCTCCACAAAAACGTGGGGTTATGGTTAGGGTTTGGGGTCGGACTACAGAGAGGTTGTTCCAGTGACTCAATGTACATACAAAACTGCGTTTTGGCACAGTACAGTTATTATTATTATTATTATGAATTACCTGGCTGTGATTCCTCCTCCTCCACAAAAACGTGGGGTTATGGTTAGGGTTTGGGGTCGGACTACATAGAGGTTGTTCCAGTGACTCAATGTACATACAAAACTGCGTTTTGGCACAGTTATTATTATTATTATGAAATACCTGGCTGTGATTCCTCCTCCTCCCCATTTGTCTCAAAACGTAAAAGTTTAACCACATTATCAGCAGCGCCTCGAACAGGTCAAAACTCACTGACCATCTGATCTGTAAGTTAGCCTATCCTATATAAAATGTACAACACCTGGGAAGTTTTCAGGAGAGGATGTTTTAACATCAACATATATAGTTAGTGTTAAACCCATGCAACTCGAGAGGAAAGAAAAACCTGCAGCGCCTTACCTGCATGTTGACAGTTGTGCTTATTTGCTTAATAGCGGCGTGACCGGCGTCGATTTCCCCAAATCCCCCAAAATAATAATATAATTCCCAAAGTGGGGTCCGGGGACCCCCAGAGGTACAACTACATGATAGTTTGTGGCATGTCATGTGGACGCTCTCAGTTTTTTAAATTAACATTGATTATCAATTGGAGTCCCATCCCACCGCTAGACATGGCATTACAATAGGGTCCGTCCGAGCTGTATAAATCTTCTCTTATGGGGGTCCTTCTCTTCTCTTCAAATGGGGGGGGTCCGCAGGCTAATACGTGTCCATTTGGGGGTCCTTGACATGAAAAGGATAAAGTAAATCCATTCATCTACTGCTGTCTGACCAAAGTGGTGCGTGACACCAAAAGTGCTGACCTATTGAAATCTGTTCCTGTATTATTAGAATCATTACAGAGTGCAAAGCACATTGGGTCACTGATGGCGGTGTAACAACTCCCAAACTTCCGACAACAGTAGAACGGGCCAAACCATTTTGGGATTTAAACAGGGGTGGATCAAATATATGCTTCAAAATATATCGCGTTTATGAACGCAGGATTTCAAAAGTATTACTCCTAAGATAACTTTGGAGCCAGGGGGGATACAGGGGGGGACCCCCCCAGCCAGGGGGGACCCCCTAACTCATCTGGGGGGGACCAATGTGACGCTGGCAGGGGACGAAACCCCTCCGTCCCCTACCTTATTGCGCCCCTGCACACACACACACACACACACACACACACACACACACACACACACACACACACACACACACAATTACCTTCTACATAAATACAGTACATTTGTGTGAACTGCTTATCTCTTATTTCTATAAGAGATGACGTTTGAAGGCGTTGCTTATAGATAGTCCATGTGTTGGCCTCTCGCCAAGCTCCCGGGAATGTCCGTTTGGATAAAGGACCACGGCATTTCACCATCTTTTCTTGGCAAAGTCTAATTGTCATTGTCATTGTCAAGTACGTTTTCATTTGAATCTGGCAATCCACAACATCGCCTATACATCTGTATAGGCGATGTATAGGCGAAGCATAATTAATAACTGAATGGCAGGATTAATGTGCATATAGGAAACTGTTGCAGTCTGTTCTTTTCTCTTTCTTTTTCTATTTTTGCTCCTCAGACAAAGGTCCACATATCCTGTCTCTAATCTGAGTAGGAAGTTCACCAATGGACGATCAAACATCATAAATGACAACATCGCACGTGTGAAAGTAAACACGTTTCCTGCTTCCAGGAACAAGTGAAATAACAAATTAGTGTAGTCAGCCACTCACGACTCCCATTCATTCATTCAGGTCAGATAGCATTGATCTCCTCTTGTTTGGGTCCCTTATCTTTTGCTGTCTTGGTAACTCCCTTCCAAAGGGACTGGAACATGCACATTCGACTCTTCACCCCCTTCAACACGCTTCCCACAGTCCCTCTCACAGCAGCGGAGGAGAAGTAGAAGATCAGGGGGTCCAAGCAAGCGTTAAAGGTGCTACACAGCAGGGCCATGTCTCTCCAGTCAGGATTCTTCCATGTGATAAAACCCACGACGTGGGTCATATTGTATGGACCAAAACACAGGGCAAAGACCAGCAGCGTTCCCAAAGCCATGCCTATCGCCCGGAGACGCCTGCGTCTGCCTATGTGCTGCAGCCTCAAGAGAATCTTGATGAAGTTGATGTAGCAGAAGCTGCATATCAGGAAGGGAATACAGAAGAGCACCACGCAGAGCTCCAGCCTGACGGGCAGGAGGACATTCAGCTGTGCCTGTGTGAAGTTCTCATAACACACCTTCTCTAGCTTGTCGTGGTGGGGCAGGCTGTGGACGTGGACGTGATCCGAGCCGTTCAGAAAACCGCCGTCCGGGCTTCCGAGGGCCGACGCGTTAACTCCTCCGCCGTGGGTGACGTTCGAATGAGAGCGGGGGCTTTCAGAGCCGATTAACGGCATGATGAAGACGATGCTCAAGTTGCTGAAGCAGAATATCCAGGCGCAGACGCTGGCGGCCACGGCGTACCTCGGCCGGCGCTTCAGGGCGTGCTGGATGGGGAAGGCCACGCCCAGGTAGCGCTCCACGCTGACGGCGGTGAGGAAGAAGACGCTGGTGTAGATGCACATGTAGAAGACGAAGCCGGACATGGGGCAGAGCACGAAGGGCATGTCCCACACCATGTTGTTCACCACCTCCTGCATCTTGAAGGGCAAGAAGAGGAGAAAGAGGAGGTCGGAGATGGTCAGGTTGAGGAGCAGTATGTCGATGGGCGTGGCCTTTTGCCTCACCTTCCTGCTGAACGTGTAGAAGGCGAGGGCATTGGCCGGGAAGCCCAGCAGGAAGGTGATGAGGTAAACCGACAGGCACAGGCCGGTGTGGCACTCCTGCATGGTGGCCTTGATGCTGGACAGCTGAGGCAGGGGAAGTGTCACATCACGTCTTGGACTCACAGGGGAGACGGAAGCGCTCCACCAAAGGGAGGGGGGGGTTGAGGGGGGAGTCCAAAGAGTATTATTGGTTGGCGGGCCTGGAACGAACCCGGTAGACAGTGTGGTTTTCGTCTCCCCTCATCATCATCTCCTCGAGGGCTTTGAGCTCTGCAGATAAGGGAGAATGGGAAAAGATTAGCACACTGACACTTTCAATGAGAGTTCACTGCAGTCATTTCTTTGTAGTACTTCTTTCATAGCATTATTAAGCAGATTTACAGAATTTTCTCCCAAAATAATAAAACGATTTAAAATAAAATTGGAATCAAACAAGACATGTTTCAAGGGAACAAAGAAAGAAAGAAAGAAAGACAAGAAAAAGACCATTACTGCATCAAAAGTAATCAACAAACTATAGTGAGATAAAAAAAACTGTGCAAACATTGGCCAAATTGTTAAATAATTTAAGTAAGATTGTATAAATAGACAATATACAATCTTGTAGCACTATAGGCATTGAGCTTGTAGATCTGCTATTTTCACAATATTTATCTGTGTACCGAGTCAAACAAAATGTAGGCTTACTGCCTCAGCTCCTACAATTCAAACTGCTTGTCAGGGTGGGGTTCCCCTGTTCAAATATGATAATTCCATGGGGGTTGTGGCCTGAAGAAGTTGAGAACCACAGATATAGAGCACAATAAACTTAAAAGCAGCTCCTGGTGAAACTGCATGGGTAGCATACATTTGTATGAATATAGCATTTGAGTGAAATGCTGCTTCCAATGCAGAAATTGTATTTGTGACTGAGTAAAATATTGTTTTAAAAGTGTGTGTTTAAGATAAAGAGCATTTGAGTGTAAGGTAACTTGCAAGGTATTGAGAAGTAGAGAAAAAAGAATCCCGCACACTGTCTTCACTTGAGTTTAGATTTATTGAGCAGGCATCAGACCTTCATCAGGCATGATGAACGCTTTGGTCGTCAGATCTTCATCATGCAGGCCTGATGAAGGTCTGACGACCGAAGCGTTGCTCAATAAATCTAAACTCAAGCGAAGACAGCGTGCGGGATTCTTTTTTCTCTACTTCTCAGTTCCAGTTATCCGACGCACCTGTCCATTGTAGGTGTGCAGAAGGACTTTTTCTTATAACTTGCAAGGTATAAAATGTTTGAACAGAATTAGTGCTTCAGTGGATACTTTATAGTACAAATACAATACATTGATGGGATAAAGCATTTGAATTAGCTGGTAATTACTGTCCTGTAAAGGAAGCGTTACCAATGAATCTATAAACATGTGAAAAGTTAACATTAAGCATAGATGAAACAATGAAAGAGTGAACGGAACAAATGTGTGCAGAGCTGTGTACAGTTACTGTTAAAACTAAAAGGAATTTAGCAGCCGATGAAATTGGGTGTTGGTGTTGGTAGGCAGTTGCTATCGTGTAACAGGTGGTTGTGAGACATTGATAATGCAAAACAGGTGGTTGCTAGGTTATAGCATGCGGTGAAAGACAGTAATTTACTGTGATTGGTCTAATGGTCTATACTCATGAGAAATACTGTAGAAGTCTGTCTGTCTGTCTGTCTGTCTGTCTGTCTTCCTTCTATGCATGAGGAGTCCAAGCTGCTTCTTTTCACCCGACAGGGGAGAGTAGCATGTGGAAGGAACACGTTATTCCGACCAGTTCCTTTCCCCTCCATCAGGCGCCCTGGCTGGCCAGGGGGAGGTAGTTTAGAGACCAGGATTACGGCATGTTTTTGTGAGGGTACCTACCCTAGGGGACACGGGGAGAACATGCAAACTCCACACAGAATGGCCCTTTTGCCAACCCCGCCTCGGGTATGGGCACTGATGGAGGATGGAGCACGCCCCCAGTGCCCACAGCTTCCCCAGCGGGAATCGAACCCATGACCTTCTAGCTGTGAGGCGGCAGCACTACCGACTGTGCCACCGTGACCCCGCCAGTTGAATCTCTGAATTATGTACAAAGTAATGAAAATCTGAATACAAAAATTAATCCATGTTTTCTAAGTTAGCACATGTCTGCGTGTATGGCACTGAAAACTCCACAGATATATATCGATGTGATTTGGGTGTCTTAGTTTTTCACTGACGTGCATCAGAATCTCAGACACATTGGCCACGGTGAGCTTCTCGCTTGCGGGTCGAGGTTGACATTGTGGGGTGTTAGGGTGTGATATGGTTTTATGGATCTTTATCTTACCAACTTCAGGATGCATCCACCGTCCACATGCAGGCTGTTAAGAGCCACTGTTTCATGTACAGTATTCATTTAAATTAGTTTCCTTATATTAACTTTTGTCTGTTGTCATATGAACGTTTTTGTATGTGGAAAAGGGAGGGGTACATCTCCCTGTGCCGCAGGGAGCGCTGAGCCTGCGTGAATGGTCTGTCTCTGTCTGTTCGATCCCAACGGCCTTTACTACATGTCATCCCCCCCCCATCTCCCTCCCCATGTCCTGTCAGCCTACTGTCTGTCCCTCAATAAAAAATATAAAATAAAGGCGAAAGCCACAAAAAAAAAAACATTTAAGACAGAAAATGTGTTTTCTTTACAGAAATAAAGCTAACTTCCCAATGATCTGTAGGAAAAGGGTTGTTGAAGCTGTTTTTATGTCAGTTCTGGACTACGGTGATGTAATTTATAGAAATGCTGCCCTTACCACTCTTCTACCCCTAGATACAGTTAATCACTCAGCACTTAGGTTTATCACTGGTGAAAGCTACAGCACTCACCATTGCACCCTCTATGATAGAGTAGGTTGGTCTTCCCTCTCTGAGAGGAGAACCAGGCACTGGCACCAGTTTATTTTTTAGTTACCGCCCTACATCAGTTTTACATCACATTGCTGCTAAACTGGAAAATAAATACTACTGTAGCACTAGGAGAATAAACTGTTCACTAAAGGAGAGGTCCGGTGATCATTTTAGACGTGAGATAAGTGGGGGGGATGGTGCTCCCCCGCGTACCCCCCCATCATGAAGAGTTGCTGGCCGGCACCATATATGCAGATCTAGGTGATGATCCAGTCTTCTCCATGTATGGCTATCCAGGGTTTGATGAGGTCAGTGTATGGAGCGTGTCATGAGGCGTGACTGACTGACGGCCATATATGCGGCGTGACAGACAACTGACTGACTGACTGAATCAAGTTCAATCATGATAGGTGAAAGTTAGACTACCACAAAGGTTAACTAACTGTTCCATAAGGAGGCTGAACTGTTAATTGTTAATTATGGCCCAGTTGTATGGCACGTTTTGTATGCAAAGTATGATACCGTAGCATAGTGTTACTGCTTCCTCTGTCACAAATACAGTAAAATAATAAATGTCTGGTCAGGTTGTAAAATGACGACACTCTTAAGGAAATGTTATGATTTGTATGACAAAGTACACACACACACACACACACACACACACACACACACACACACACACGGCTTGAGGAATGAGGAACTGAAACTTTCCTGTTTCCTCAAACTTTCCTTCAGATCTCCTTCCTTCAGAAGTGTCACCACCAGACCACCACTCAGGCTACTTCTGCTCTACAGTACATTGCTGCTGTCCTGCCCTTATCTTTCCTATATATATATAATATCTGTGTATTTATAGTCTGTATATTCATAGTCTAAATGCACTTTAATTTTCATCTGGATAACTCCTCACTTGAATGTTCCAAGTGAAAAATATGTATGAACTAATGATTGCTGGCTGTGTGACATAAGACATTGGTTAACTGAAGATGTAACTGAAACCTGCACTGAAACCTGCACCCTGTTAATAAAGTAAGGGCCTAAATTGTCTGAGCTGCTCCAGTGCCTCCTTCTCTCACGGCTTGAGGTATGTTTCTACTGAAGCAGCTTCTACTGTATACTGGCGGTTCCCAAACAGTGTGCCGAGGGACACTGCATGGTGTGATGTGAGACAGACACAGATGTGCTATGGAATTCTGTTACAACCACATTATTATTATTGCAATATGTACAACTAGAAAAACGGGATAATAAAAATCACACCCATGTGAAGTGAGGGGCGCTAATATATTAAAGTCTAACTCATGTTGCTATGATTAGGTGATGTAATGGTGATGTAAAACAAACGGTGTCAAAACAAACATTGAATTATCTTTATTGTTAATGGCATTTAATGTTTGTGTTAGGGACAAAATGACGTACATTTTCCCTTCCTTGTCATCACTGTGCTTAACACCGGTGCTCCACAGGGGACTATCTTATCCCCCTTACTTTTCTCCTTATATACAAATTAATTCCAGTTAGACCAGGATATGTTTCATTTGTTCAAATATGCGGATGATATGGCCCTGGTTGCCTTACTGAAGAAGGGGGACACAGTGGGGGAGGAAGCATACAGGGCACATGTGTTATCTCTTCAGAACTGCTGCGATAAAAGCTCCTTAGGGATCAATGTGACAAAAACAAAATAACTTGTCATTCATGAAAAGGAACCTGTGCAGTCCATTACAATTGGTGGACAAATAGTGGAGGTAGTAGACACTTTTAAATACTTAGGCACATATATTGACAGCAAACTCAATTTCAGTGAAAATACTGACCAGATTTTTAAAACTTGTAACCAACGCCTCCACCTACTACGCAAGCTCAACTCTGAGCAAGCATATTATGGAAACAGTCTATAAAAACCTGATAGAGGGAATCTTGACTTTTGACATGGCAATGTGGTTTGGCAATCTAAATGTAAAAGGAAGAAGCAAGCTGCAGCGAATAGTAAATCTAGCCTCAAAAATAATTGGGAAGAGACAGCAACAATTAGGCTGTATCTACAAGGAGGTACTTCGTAAAAAAGCTATCAAGATAGCAAATGACCCCTCTCATCCACTCTGCAGGGAGTTCGAACTACTTCCCTCTGGTAGACGGTACAAAGTATTTAAAAAAATTCTTTCATACCAAATGCCATTAAGGCACTAAATGATACCATGTCTCGCTAGATTTGTTTGTTTTCCAATGCATCTGCCACTGTTGTCCTGCACTTTTTTGCCATGAGAAAATAATTGTGTTAAGTGTTGTTGCTGTTGTTGTAACCGTTTGTTTTTTACTGTTTGAGACCGAAGACGAATTTCCACACGTGGACAATAAATGAAACTAACTAACTAACTAACATTGAACTAAAAACATACATTAAACCTGTATATAGGAGTACAAAAACTGCCCTGAAACTGGGAGGTCAGGGGTTCGATCCCCGGCCGGGTCATACCAAAGACTGTGAAAATGGGACCCAATGCCTCCCTGCTTGACACTCAGCATCAATGGGTTGGATTGGAGGTCAAATCAACTAAACCATTCTAAACGGGCACCCATTTTGGTGTTAGCATCGTGTTGTGCTTTAGCTATTGAAAAATAGCAGATCTACAAACATATCGCGCCACCGAGTGGCGCGATATAAGCTTGTAGGTCTGCTATTTTTGAAAAATCGAAGAACGACTGACATTTTTAGAATCTGATCTGAGGTCAGAATGGGTTCGTCAGACCAGTGTGTGTCCAGTGGAAACCTCGCATGAATCTGATCTCAGGTCAGAATGGGCTAATGATCCCCGAGCACGGCACACTCTGCGGCTCACCACTCCAAGAGATGGGTCAAATGCAGAGAACAAATTTCACTGGGTCCCAATTTCTTTTTGCCCATTGGTGTGCTGCCTTGGACACAAAACGTTTGAAAACCACTGCTATGCAGTATGTGTTTAGCCACAGCAAATCGGTTACCAAATGTATTGCAGTATTATAAAATGTGTTATATTTCCAGCCATTAAATAATCAACACTATGGACAAAATAATCACTGTAAAAAGTAATAAACAAAGAGTAGCCTACAAAAGAAAATCCAGTTCCTTACCCTGTGTACAGGCTACAGTATACTGTACCAAACAAAAGTCATCATCATCTATCATCATCAACATTAAAAACAAATCCTCTGTAATTGACCGATATCACTGAATTGTGGAACTTCTGTCTCTACCACAGTGGAATGTGATGAAAAACGGAAGAATTACCAATCATCTAAAAAGATTCCCCATCTTCACTGTGGCAGTTTTTGTGTCATGTTTATTTTTGCAATATTTTCTTCTCCCTCGGTTTAGAGAGAAATTGTAGCTTACCTCAGTCCTGTATTTCTTGGCACAGTTAGTTAGTTGTAGCTATTGCTCAACTGCTGTATGTGAGCCCCTCTGTTCTGCTGCCTTGAGCTGCTACCTGCTGTCGACTGGCACGTCCCTCTATTTACAAGATAAAAACATCCAGGGCAGATAATGGAAATTATTAGTAGGCAGATACCGTTGCAATTTATCTCCCACGCTCGCCAAACACCGTTTCCGTAGTAACAACTGGCCTCTTAACATGAAGCCGTATGGGTGGCCATGGGCTCCACACGACTGTCTGCTCTGCGTTATTAAATCTTGGCAGTTATCTAGGCCCAGCACTTCTACATATACACCTCCTGAGTCCTGATTATGTGGAAGGAGAAGACGTGGACACAAAACGGCCCCTCCTCTCCTCATCTGTGATGAAGGCTATATGTATAGGGACACCTGCTCTGCTATTCAAACAGCTTTGTTGTTGAACTGCCATGCTGTCTATACTGCACCTAATAATAACGATGATTTACAGGGGAATGTACATAGAGTGATAAGACTTAATGGGCTTACAGTTCAATTTTTCATTTACTACCATGTCAGTTCATTTTGTATCCTATAGCCGGCTGCAGTGGAAAGTCCCAAGGGCGCACTCTAAGACATCTGAGAGATCAATGTACTTGGAGGATTTGGGTCAAGTTTCTCACAAGGAAGTAAAGAATTCCATGCAAGTAGTCCCGATACATTTCAAAAGGTTTGAAAGAAGGGCTTTTTCAAATGTGTACAAAGAGTCCTTTTGAAGATGGCTTAATATATGTAAATTGATGCGAGACTGAGCTTGGTTCTCACATATTGCTTTTAAATACTTGGTGAATAAGTGTTGTTATTTATTTTCTATTCTTTTGTGACATACAGCAGTTTGAGCAATAGCTACAACTAACTAACTGTGCCAAGAAATACAGGACTGAGGTAAGCTACAATTTCTCTCTTCTCTTAAAATGGAGAAAATAATGTATGCCTAAATCAACCATTAACTGTTAATTAACAAATTATAACTAGTACAGAACACTGCTACCAGGAAAGAAAATCACCATATCGCCCCTAGTGCTCATTTCCGTACATTGGCTCCCAATACACACTAGTTCCAACTTCAAGATTCTACTATAAAACAGTACACAACCCGTCCCACTGGGAGGAGACCCCGGGGCAGACCAAGGCGCAGTTGGAGAAAACACATCGACTCACTGTGTTTGGAGTCTGGAGCACTCTGGTGGAGCTGTTGCCCCCGTGACCAGACTACGGATAAGCGGTTGAAGATGGATGGATGGATGAACCGTCATATACCTATCACTAGTCACTCCGTATACTATTAGACTCATATAATGACAAAATCCTGGTCTTTTAACCATTCCCCAAATAAATAAAGCTGGTGGCAGGGCATTCTCTTACCGACCCCTTAGTCTTTGGAACCACCTCCCAATCCATATTTGAGTCTAGCTCAGTTGACCTATTTAACAGCAGAGAGCAGACTCAACACACCTAAACACATCAGTATTCAAATAAACCAGGTGGCAGGTACTAAGGTGTGACAGTCTTATCTTTTGTTTACAGAGTTGTGTGTGTGCCAAGTGCGTATAGTACAGTGTATAATATATGCACGTGTGTGAGTGTGTATATATTCATGTATAGAGCATTCATTACTTACTGTTACTTATTAATGTATGTGCGTTGTATATGTATACTTTACTGCACAAAAAGCATGGAATATGGATGTGTATATTACAGGAAAGTCCCGTGAAACGTTCCAACAAACTCCGGTAAACTCCCGTATTGTACCATCGTATATTGCTGTATATGCCTGCTAAACTTGAGGTTTATGGGCAAATCTAGTGCCCATAATTGCCTGTTAACTCCTCTTTTCACGCAGGGACACAGGGGAAAACTGGGGGGCTCACTGGCTTGGGGTTCACTGTTTGGGGGGACACTGGGGGTTCACTGTTTGGGGGGACAGTGGGGGGGACACTGTCTGGGGGGGGGGTCACTGGCTGGGGGGACACTGTCTGGGGGACACTGGGGGGACACTGTCTGGGGGGACACTGTCTGTGGGGACACTGGCTGGGGGGACACTGTCTGTGGGGACACTGTCTGTGGGGACACTGGCTGGGGGGACACTGGCTGGGGGGGACACTGGGGGGACACTGTCTGGGGGGACACTGTCTGTGGGGACACTGTCTGTGGGGACACTGGCTGGGGGGACACTGGCTGGGGGGACACTGGGGGGACACTGTCTGGGGGGACACTGTCTGGGGGGACACTGTCTGTGGGGACACTGGCTGGGGGGACACTGGCTGGGGGGGACACTGGGGGGACACTGTCTGTGGGGACACTGTCTGTGGGGACACTGGCTGGGGGGACACTGGCTGGGGGGACACTGGGGGGACACTGTCTGGGGGGACACTGTCTGGGGGGACACTGTCTGGGGGGACACTGTCTGTGGGGACACTGGCTGGGGGGACACTGGCTGGGGGGTCACTGGGGGGACACTGTCTGGGGGGGTCACTGGCTGGGGGGACACTGTCTGGGGGGGACAATGGGGGGGACACTGTCTGGGGGGGTCACTGGCTGGGGGGTCACTGTGGGGACACTGGCTGGGTGGTCACTGGCTGGGGGGTCACTGGGTGGGGGAGGACACTGGGGGAACACTGTCTGGGGGGGGACAGTCTGGGGGACACTGGGGGAACACTGTCTGGGGGGGACACAGTCTGGGGGACACTGGGGGAACACTGTCTGGGTGGACACTGTCTGGGGGGTCACTGGGGGACACAGTGTGTGTGTGTATACAAGATATATTAGTGAACGAAAACCTGAACCTGTGAACCATGAATTCAATAACAAATAGCTCACGTCATTGGAATGAGTTTTGACGCACACAGACCGTGAAAACCGCACACACACGCTGCTGCTGTGCAAATAGCTGCATCTCCTCCTCCCGTCCTGCCTGTCTCTGTCACTGTGGTCCGTGACACCGTGACCATGCATGCACATTTACGACAGTCTATATTAGATTGCCTCGCTGCAGTGGCTGGGCTGTCAATGAATGTGCAGCCTAAGGCTTACTGTATGTGGTACTGGTGGTGGTGGGATGGCTGGGTTATACCTATAGATGCGGATAGGGTCCCCACTTGCGCTGGCTCGGCACATTTTGGCAATCAAGCGACGCGTCGGGTTTATCCTTAAACGAGACGACGAAATTGCACATACCTGCTGTAGATCACCGTAGGCCTATATACCGTTGGGAGACTTGACTGATCCAGCTGCAGCAGTCTCCCTCCAATGCCTCTCCATGTCATGAAACTATTCCAGCACAGGTAGTGCAAATACTCGCATATATGTATAGGCCTATATGCGCATATGCAAAACAGTGTTTAAATGGCATCTAACTTGCAACATTGTTTTTAATTGCGCTATTTGAATTGCTTGTACACTTGGAAATATTCTACCAATGTATAATATTTCTTAGTTTTATATATTTTAGGAGTGAATACATTACATTACAGTACATACATACGTTTAGATGCCTGTAACAGCTTGTCAGTCAATGCTGCTCCGCTTTTCTACGACAGAAAAACATGCGAGGACAAAGACTACGGCTGCTCCCGACCTGATGTGATATTTGGCCGGGCGCACGCCAAAGTTCAAGTTCACGCTCGAATGATAAATGCCGAAAATTGCGGCGATATTGCATGCGCCCATATTTGGGCGTACACCACGTTGATAAATGAGGGCCCATGTGTTTGGATAAAATCTGAAGGAGCAACATAAATATATTTTACATAAGTCGGCCTCCTGGTGGTGCTATAAAGAGCAGATGTGAAATACAGGGCAAAGGTTTGTCCTTGGCCTCTAAGAAGTGTGCATATAAAAGTTTTACACAGATCGGTGCAGTTATAGGTAAATCGCGAATAGTCCACCATTTATTCCGGTCTCTGCAAAAAAAAATCTTTATCCCGCCTACAATTAGTACAAAACTGCCAGACTGTTAACCAACTCCAAAAGACACGACCACATCACCCCGATCTTAGCTACTCTCCATTGGTTACCCGTTAGTTTCAGAATAGATTTGGCTTGGCTTTCTGCATCACCTTGTTGCTGAAGAAGGCAAAGGCAAAGATATTGGCCGGGGAGCCCATCACAAAGGACCATGTAGACAGACAGCACATGGCTTCTGTTGGGGTCAGCTCTCTGTTGTATTCTGAAAAGAAGGATGCAAATAAAATAAACAAAGTTGATGTTCAACAAATGCAAGTGAAATGAATGTTGTGCAACTCCAAGTCTAACATGTGCACTTAGTTGCTTGGGAATGTCTTGCTGTGAACCCATAAGCTTCTAATAACGTGGATTCACTCGTGGATTGACCCCTACCGGGGAGGAAGCGTGAATGAATCCACGTTACAAATCTGGCCAAAGCCAGGCTAATAAGCCAACATTATATTTGTGGTGGGAAAATCGAACAACACAATATTGTCCCATCCGGACACAATGGTTCAGTGCTTATTATTTAAAAGTCATACTGTGTAATTTTAGTGGTGCTAGCCAATAACCATAAATAATTAGCCGCTTTAAATCATTGGCGACTTGTGTACTTACTTGTGCAGTCTGATTACTTTTAAGGACAATGCTTGCCCAAAAAGACATCCAGCACAGATTTGGGAAAGCACACAGCACATTCACTACATAATTATGTATTTTATTGTCTCCACCAGCCGAAGGCATGGTGGGAGAGTATGTTTTGCACTCCGTCCGTCCGTCCGTCCGTCCGTGTGTCCGTGTGTCCGTGTGTCCGTCCGTCCGTGAGCAGCTAATCTCGCCCACCGTTAACCCGGTCGATGCCAAATTTTGCACACACACTCCCTGGATGCCAACGATGAACCTCTGCCCCAAACTTTCCAGAACGGCCTGTTATAGCGCCACCAGGAGGCTGCTTTGTGCAAAACAAGTTTTTGCACAGTACACCTACAGAATTTGTCCAAACATCACGCAAATTTGTACACAGTCTCTCTAGAGCCATTCAACGGAACGGGTAGTTCACATTTCTCAGACTCCATCCTGATTGGTTAAGATTGGCTTCCAAAATTCACAGGAGTGCTCAGTTTCAAACAAAATGCTGCAAATCATGAACACATCGTGTGATTTCCGTGAAATTGTGCACCCACATTCCCACTAGGCCGAGGACGAAATGCCACATCAACAATTTCAACTCAGCCTCAAGGTGGCGCTATAACTGGCCCAAAAGTGTTTTTACCTCTAACTGCACGGATCTGTGGATAACTTTGTATGCCAACTCCCTAGAGGCCAAGGAAAAACCTTTGCCTGGAAATTTTCCCATCTGCTCTTTATAGCGCCACCAGGAGGCCCACATATGTAAAACACATTTTATATTATTACTCCTTCAGATTTTATCCAAATTTCACGCAAATCGGTACACATGATCTCCATAGTCATGTGATCAAGACAGGTTTGTTTGATTTCTCATATTACATCCTGATTGGCCACGATTGGCTCCTACAGTTTTCAGGAGTAGCCCGCTTTGTACAAATCGCCACAACTCCTCAACGCAGCGTCCGATTGCGAACTGTGCACGCATATTCCCACTAGGCTGAGGAAGAAATGCCACTTGACAGTTTTCAACAGCCTGATGGTGGCGCTACAACAAGCCAAGTCGCGTCATGCACTCGCGCACACACACACACACACACACACACACACACACACACACACACACACACACACACACACACACACACACACACACACACACACACACACACACACACACACACACACACACACACACACACACACACACACACACACACACACACACACACACGCCAGGGAGCAGGGCTAACTAGACCCCCCACTGGTCAAAATCTGTGCTTGAACAACCTTTGGCAATTCTCATTTTAAATCTATACATTTACACTTAATACAATATTTGTTTTGATTGCCCTGGTGGAGACCTGTGCCGATTGGCACTTTATCTAGTTCCTGGTGATACCATAAAATATAACATGAAATTATAAGCTTGGACTTTTGGATGGCAGTTTCCTCAAGAATGAGCTCGGCCTTTCCGAAGGACTATTGGAGAACAGTAGGCATATAAGCTATAAAGGCTAAATAGACTTTAAACCCTGGGCTCCTCAACGCACGGCATTAAACACTTTAGCATTACTCACATCAATGCCTTCTATACAGTAATACCTGCGTAAATCCCCCTGTGCCTCTCACCAATAGCAATGTACATTTTCTCTCTCATTATCATGACATTCTGATCCACTCAATATTGTAAGCCATAAACAAGTGGTAACACAAAGCAAATAGGCAAAGTATAAAGTCTGGGTCATGTAAAATTGTTCAGAGAAATTAGATAAACTACCATGGACGCTATAGGAGGAGGACTTTGGTATTGATATTCGAGACCCGTCAGTGGGAATGAGGCCAAATTATACATCTGCACAATGATATCTAGTTGTTAAGGGCTTTTATTGGCTTATCACTTGTTGCTGGGAACTCAGGAAGGGGTTGTAAAAGCAGAACTGATACCAAGGCAAGGTGTTTGGGTGTTTTTGGAGCTCATTAAGGGCTACTCTCTCACATAAACTGAACTCTGACGCCTGAGTGTTTGAGGTTCCAATGCACGTAATACACATAATCCTGCGTGACTGCGTCAGCGAGAAATTGATGATATGCATAACAACAGTGTTTAATTGTTTACTTGTTCACCATGTGCACAGCCATTACTTTAAGCAAAATTAAAATACCACTGTTTATATAATCTCTGTACATTGTTGGGCTTGTTGTTCTTTTTTGGTACACACACACCAGTTTGATTTTGTCAACTAAAACTATGACGAAAAATGGGGAAAATTTTAATTAAAACGAAGCTATGATGACTGTAAGAGCCACTTTAGGAGGTTAAAACTAAAAACGTTGCACTTTCAGTAGAACTAACGAGAGAAAACACTAATCAGACGTAAAGGAGGTTCAATAGTGTTGACTTTTTTTGTTCGTTCTTTTTTTTAAGCTGAAAAAGTTAGCCGGCTTTTGCCTGACAGCGACGATATACTGTATAATATACAGTATCAGTATGTACAAATAAATGTGATCTAAGGTCTGGCTTAAAACAGTCCTATTTAACTCCACTGCTGTAGGTCTACAAATCACCATGAACAACACTGGTGTGATTATGTGCTCGTCTGTTCTCTCCTCACAGCACTTTCCCAATCATAGCATAATCAACTCAACTGTGTGGTGTGGAGTGTATGATCCATCTAGAATGGGTCATGTAAATATAAATCAAGATAACGGCAGAGCAGAGCATGCGCTATTATATATATTTCCAGTCAGGTATTTACCCCATTAAGACCTGAGGCCGATTCTATACTCTGCCTGTCTTTGAAAAATCGAAGAACGACTGACATAGAAACGTAGCTTTTTCAGAAAACTGTCAGGATGTAGAAGACATTTTTAGAATCTGATCTCAGGTCAAAAGGTTCTCAAACTTTGTCGTGCCACTGTAGTGATTTAGACCCAAGCTGGGATGGAACCCCAGGGATGGAACCCAGGGATGGAACCCCAGGGATGGAACCCCAGCCTCTCACCGGGCAAACCAACACACCAACCGACCGTGACCGAAACCTGGCAGAATCATTGTTGTTGCTGCTAATTTTGAGAACCACTGTTCAAAATCGTTTTCTGAAAAACACATGTTGCTATTTAGATAAATTCTATGATGACACGTTTTAATGGGTTAAATCTGATGTTAGCTATAGGAGAAGTCAGATGGAAATTTGCAGTGGTGGAAAGTAAAGTACATTTACTCAAGTACTGTACAATTTTGAGAAATTCAAAATTGTTATACTATTTTCTACTTTTACTTTTACTGCACTACCAGAAAATGTCAGAAAACGTGTTACTTTGTACGTTTGTATAACTTACGGCCTATTTCATACTTCTGAAATTTGAAAATAGCTGATCTATTTTTCGTACTTTTATACTGTATATAGCCTATATTTTGATTGCAGATATACTTTTACTCAAGTACAATTTTGACCACAGGCCTTTTCCTTGTAATGTAGAATTTTTATATTGTGGTATTGTTACTTTTACTTATTACAGTAAAAGTAAATAATCCGAGTACTTTCTCCAACCACTAGAAGCATGCGTGCAGTTTAATCAGAATGATGGGGCCCCTGTACGCCTCCTCCCCAGTGACATTTGTGCTGATACAGTGGGTCCTGCTCCAAATGACACACGCCAGACGGTGAAGCAGGGTGACTGTGTAATACTAGGGCGCTCTGTTCTTTATCTCCACCAGTAATTATTTGCAAACCTCGACGAACAACCTACGTGGAGCAAGAGACACGTGCCATTTATCCAAACTCAACTGACTGGTTTGGCGTCCTCTCGTTGCCTTGGTAATATAGGGATGTAGCTGTGACGCCAGATTCATCCACTGATCCCCCCCCCCCCCGTATGTCTTTGGGATTCTAGTTCTGACCTATTTTCTACAGGCTATGGTGCTGACAGATCCTCATTGTAGCCTATATTGCAGGATCTGCTCCTGAGAGATTACCTGTCTGCTATTGTGTGTTCGCGTGTGTGTGCCCAGTGTGCCCGCTCGTTCGTGCACTGTCAAGTTTTTAGACGTGGTTCTTAATCTCTACAAGACAGATCAAGACCTTGGGAGTGAGCGTGTGTTGCTTGTGCGCATGTGTGTATTGTATGCAGTGACGTTCCACTAGACCTTGGAGATCTGCCATCCATCAAGTGGTTTTCTGAGGAATTGCCCCTGCCACAGACCTGATTCCTGCTGAGTGTATAGTCTAGAAGCCTATGTCACACAGTCATTGACTGATCTGCCTTTCTTTGAGCTAAAAAAGAAAAGAAAAAAAAGAATCCATTCTCGATTTGCATTTTGAAAAATGACATTGTACTGCTTATCAGTTCGCCTATAGCCTAAGTGTAAGCTAAACAAACAGGCCAAATGCCAATCCCTTTGGCATATTGAACTAGGAAGACGGATGTGTAATTAAACTAGTCAACTAGCCCTAATAAGTAGCCTTAATAAGAACACTGCAAGGATACAAACCGGCATTCTCCCTCTTGGTTTAGTCGGTTCTTTTTTTAGAATACAGTATATATTTGGGTCATGCATCTGTGTTTTATACATTTTCTATAGTCATATTTCTTTTTTTTGCTGACACTTACCTTCATTATGAGCAGAACTATCTGCACAGCAAATTGAGCGTAACAGCTATTTCTTTGAGATGTCCGGAAAGTTTTCCATATGCTCAAAGTATAGCTAACTTTCCTGCACGTGATAACTTCAGTGTGTTCCTGCTTCTTTCCAGTTGTGCTCGCATGGCTCAATGTGTGCTCCATGTTTGCAGTGCTAAGCAGTCTCAGGGTGATTGGTTTTCTTTTCTCCATTATCATAGCAGTTCTCTCCAAGCACTTACAGTAAGCCCGACATGTGGCATGGTAGGATGAAAATAGCCACAAGGTATTGTGCTGCACATCATGTGAGGCATTGTGAGCTAGGCCGTAGGCTTATTTCCTTTTCCTCGACATGCCTAAAATAGGGATGCCAGGGTTATGACTAAGGTGTAAGGTTATGACTAAGGTGGTTAAAGTATAAAACATACATATGACAATGTGGGTGCGTTTACCAATTTCATTCACAATTGGAATTGTAGGAGAACCAATTTATCAGTGTGTTCCAATTCAGTCTGTCTGCTGTTTATTATATTCCTATTCTTGTTTATATCCTATGATTTCTCTCTCCTTGTTTGAAACTGGTAAATGTATTTTCTGTTTACTAAAGGGCTGGAGAGATACGGAGACCCCTGTCACTGACCAAACACACTCACTATAGCAGTTATTGCTATGGGAATATAGAGCTATTTGACACTTATTTGTGTAAAAACCACACAACCTTTAAATAGAAAATAATACTCTGCACAATAACATTTTAATTCAATCAAAGTGCCATGAGAAATAATTACAACTCTAGGACCCGTATTGAATTTTAATCACCATATTAATCACCTCGCCCAGTAATTCAGGCGTGACCATCTTTAAATATAGGCTACCCTGCCTACAAACAACACCATGCTTTTCCAGGATTGTTTGACTGCTGGACTTCTTTCTGTCAAGGCTATGTTTGCCTACGGCTGGCATTTTGATTTAATGTCATTGAACAAGGAACAAAATGTTATCTGCAGAGATGGTGAAGGTCTGAAGGACGCAGTGATCATAATCTAAAACCTCAACCCTCTCTCTCTTGGCTCCCTCTAGTGGGACATAGAGGTGTGGAGTCTCCTTTTGTGACTGCACTATACATCAGTTATTCTCCAAGTTTTCACGCCAGATTGATATGCATTTATCTAGGCCACAGAACCCCATTTTATATGATTTTTTTATCTCTGGGATGCTAATGTACACTGTGAAATCCACTGCATCTGTGCATCGGTGTCATTCTAGCATCGTCTGTCATTTTAGATTTTTGCATTTGCTATATTCAAAAATGGCATAGACAAGCTCACAGCGTGTCACATCGTACATTTTTGAATATATACATATATTAGTGAACATTTTATAGATATATTTTGTGCTTTTTCTGCCTTTATTAGATAAGGTACAGTAAGCTCAGCTGACAAGAAATGGGGGGAGAGAGATGGGGATTGACACGCAGCAAAGGTCGTCGGGAACGATTAGCAGCCTAGGTGCCCGGACCACTAAGATGGCCTAAAGCGAACATTTTGCTTCTGGGGATCCCTGGAACATAAATATTTTGAGATGGTGGTCCGTAAGCCAAATCATCATCATCATCATATCATATCATACTATAATTAACTAATGTCTGAATGAATGTCTGAATGTGTGTCAGAAACACTGTCGTAGCTCCTCACTGCCTGCACCAATCACTCCCACTTTTTCACATTGGCATTGACCATAATATTATGGAGGTCTTAACGAAGTCCTTTTTCCCCATTTAACAAATTATAATTTAATAATGTCTTTATTAGTGAATTAAAATTGCCCCATCATCGGGTAAGGACTAGTAAATATAATTTTAGGGGTCCTTGAGATTAAAAAGTTTGAGCACCACTGAAATATAAACATACGTTTTTCAGAAATCCTTTTAGGATTTAGAAGATATTTGTAGAATCAGCCCAGAGTTAAGAGTGTTCAAATGGACGTGTAATGGTGCATTTGGTTCCATTTGGTTACAGGCCTGCAAGAGCTCATTTGGTTATTATCAATACGTTTACCCCCCTGGTGTTCCCCAGACCCCACAATGAAAACCAGTGCACTACATAACACTTTAGTTTATTGCAGAAAGGGGCCTTATTTCAGTCACTTTACAAGTTCCCCCTCCACAAACTAGCCTATTAGGCCACCCATGCGGTCCAATTAAACTTGTAACATCTTAAACCTAGCTTAATTGAATCCCTGTACTGTGAATCTCCAGTTTAAATGAGCGCCGTTACACCGTAGTCAGAAAGACTGTGTATGGAGGGCAGACATCTAGGCCTACACCAGGTCGGGCATTCATCAATAGGAAAATGCAGAATTTGCACACGCCGCCGTTGAATTATGTTTAGCTTTAATTTATGCCTCCAAAGGGATATGCGTAAACAATTACAATTAGTTGCAACAGTCACAGTAAATCATAGTGTATCAGGGTACCAAAACAACAAGGGTGGATTTAAATGCAAATTGGGTCTGGGAAAGTTGGCTGCATCAGCATTTGAGTATACTGTATATTCAGAAATGCACTGTGTCTTGTAATTCTGCTCTAATAGCTGTAGTTTATACAACGTAGTCCATTCACAAAGCACACGGTAGCTATATTGTAAGGCCCTGTCCAATCAAACTGACTTATACTGTACTTAGATCATTCTACAATACTACAGTATAGTACTATAGGTCTGTTTTCACCTATTCCCAGTGAGTAACATCATATTTGACAGTATTTAACCCTCGAGATGCACTTGATAAAACTCGCTGCTCTGCCAAATATTGTGGCAATGTGGCAACTATAGTATTGACAGCTCTATTTTCTTGTTTTTTTAATTCATGTTAACAATTAATCTGAATCTGTCTGATGAATTGAATAGGGTGGACCCTGTTGTAAACAAGTGTAATGCTTTATCAGTGTGTCGTCCACAGTAACAGTCTTTGTATTGAGTTGTGCTTTCATGTGAAATGTACCATTCTGCAAACTGTTAATAAATACCCTATTGGCCTGAATATAAGACTACGGTACATTTTTTTCCCAATGGAAATATCCTAAAAACTCATGTGAAGTGAGGGGTGCTAATATGGTGATGTAAAACAAACGGTACCAACATAAACATTAAATGCCATTAACAATAAAGAGACAATATGACGTAATGAGGGTCATTATGACGTACATTTTCCCTTCATTGTCAATGGCGTTTTTAAAACAAACATTGAACTAAACACAAACATTAAACCTGTATATAGGAGGGGCTAGCGCCCCTCAAAAATGGGGTCGTATTATAATCGGGGGCTAGAATATTTGACATTCAGTGTTCTTTTTCCACAAATGAGTCTTGAAAAAATGGGGGTCGTCTTAGATTTGAGAGTCAGGACAATAGGCCTACGGGTAGCCTACTTCAATCAATCAATCAAACAAACAAACAAACGATGCTTTAACTCACTCACTCACAAACTGTAGTAGGTCTGAGTCAATTCAATTCAAGTCATTGTTGCCGAATGTTCCTCCCAGAATAGGGACACAAGAATGATTAAAGTGCAGATGTTTCCAGAAGCTTTGGTAACCTTGTGATCACAGCCATACAGTAAGGTGAAGAACCAAGGGTGCTCTCATAGTCATAGACCATTAGTGCTACATACACAGAACAGTCATTTTGTTCTTACCTCATATTCTCGGGGTATTGCATTGAAGTGCTTCCATGATAAGAGAAACCTTGGGCTTGTTCATCAGGGGTGAACACACAAGTGGAAGCTGGCGACTGGGAACCGGACGGAGTGACCATCCAAAGGCACTGAACCTCCACAGCAATCTGGGTGAACAGATTTGGCTGGCGAGAAAATCAATAAGGCTAGCAGTACACTACATGGACATGTGCTTCATAATTAGCAATACATATCTATAAGTAAACACAAATATGTTCAGGCTGGGGGGAAAAAAAAGGTTTCTCGACAGCAAAAACAATGCATGCCCACCCACTGAAGTATACGACCAATACAGTACAATATAATACGGCATTTGAAGTATACGACTAATAACAGTACAAAAATAGAATTTTTATTAGAAGCAAGCATATTTGGCCCTAAACATTATTGCATAATCCTGAGATTAATATTGCAGAGGTGGGTGGCGATTCAAATATATAAATATATTCGCGCTTAAGTGGTGCTTAATTTACCACATTATCTTAACAAAAAGAATAGACAAACTCAGTTTTCACAAAACCTTTGGTTATATCAAAAGAATACACGCCTCTACGACATATCCATGTAATGTACAGTCATGTGCCGAGACTTAAGCCCCAAACCACACTGGTAGAATTCAATGAGTTGGATTGGTGTGGTTGACCTTGAAACGGTTCTGTCCCAAGGAGTCCCTACCAGTGTGGTTTGGGCTTTAAACAATAAAATAAGGAAGAACAATAAAACATACAGTAAATGCATACTCTGTATGGCAACATAACAGAGCTATATGTTGCGTTATCCATGGCATAAAGAGACCGTCTACTCCCTGAGTGAATTGTTACAATGTGATTTTGTCCAGGGGAAAGACGGGAACACCCGGCCTTTTGTGCTGTGACCTCCTTCATGCGCGGGTGTGATTATTTTCCGAGTCATTTAAGTCACATAAAGGCGCTTCATTAATTAAGCGCTCATCCGTTTTTTAGGGGGTCCCCTTCATAGTCAGCTGAGCATTGCGGTCACGCGCCACTGAGGTAAATCCCCCTAATTGAGAACAGTCAAGAGAAGCATCTGTAAACAGCAGACGTTAAATAAATAATTGAGTATAAATACATGACCGCTACAGTGGGTTTTCCCTCTTCCCTCATCATTTGCAGTTCCCAGGAGACATACAGCTCCAATCTGCCGGAATCGATCTCATCGGCTCATTCTCTTTTACTCTCACTGTAAAGTCTGCTATTAATGAGCATACAAATATATTTGTGCAAACATCTCAAACGGACGTGCGACCTTACATCGGAGATCTGTGGTTTTCCTCAACTTGTACTTGTAACTTGTAATGTAATGTAATCAATGTACTACACAAACACCATTTTATATCTTGCATCTAATTCAAAAAAAATTCAGTATTCAGACAGTTTCAAGGTTTTTTCCTGAAGGTTTTTTCAGACAAAATATACAGTATGATCGCCACAGTTGTGACCAATTAGTCATGGTATGATATCACTGAATATCATAACATCCCCCCAAATAATGTTTCTGTCAGTGGCTGAAGAGTGCACTGACAGAAACTGCACAGTTGGATCAATGAAAGTTTCTTTAATAAAAAATAAATGCCACGTTTTGGGTCAGATGAAGGCCATCCGACCAAAAGCTTGGATTTTTTATTAAAGAACTTGCATTGCTCCAACTGTGCAGAACCTCCTCATACTTTTCACTTTTTATAGCACCATGGCCCATTCTATAGTCCGTCGTGAGTGAAATTATTTTCTCACTGTCTCTGTCAGTCGTTTCCACGACATTCTAATAATGTTTTATACTAAAACAAGTGTAATTACCTCATCCCAATGTCAGATGTTTTCTACTCGTTAAAGAACAAAAAAGGATTTTAGGACTCGGCACACAAGGCGACTTCATACGATGTGGGATATTGCGTTGTCAATCTTGCTGGCTTGACGGCGAATCCAGTCTGTGAGCTGTTGCTTTGGTTAGTGGCTATAGGACGATACGTGGGATGTGGACATCTCACCATGTTGGCCTCCCTCTGTGAGCCTGTTGTTAGAAAGACAGAAGAAGCCCTTCATTACAGACATGGCATGCATCACTGTCAGTCTACTTTCAACTTCATGACAATCGTATACCAACAATTCTGTAGTTCCAAAGAAATAACACTAAATTAATTTTTGTGGCAGGGGGGTGGCAGAAAACGACTAGCTGCACTAAAAGCTGCTGTCAAGCATCCCTCAATAAATGCAGTCGTATAGACAGAAACAATCTGACAGAGGGCGTATGTAGGGGTAGAAGCCTGGCAATAAAATAAACTACACTCTTCCTCGCTATGCAAGTATGGCAGAAAGATGACAGGATATGACAGGCATAAGTGCACATCTGAGATAAGAGAGCCATGTGGTGGAAAGCTGCACCATCACTGAACATATGGAATGCGTGTGTTTCAGTCACCTGGTGTGGGTGGGCTGGGTGGGCAGGATGCCTGTGGCCAGGTGCATGGCCATGCCACCTATGTGCATTTCCAGGATGGTGATGTGGGTTCACATGCATGGCAGCAGGGTGGTGGTGGTGAGCATTCGGGCGCTGTGGGTGCCTCTGAGCCATGGGGATGTTAACAGGGGGTCTGGGAAACCTAGTTGGGGATGCGTGGCGAGTGTGTTCCTTAGGGAGTGCCTGGAACTGGGCCATGGGGATGACCGGAGGTAGGTTTGGAGGGCGATGGACCCCGGCTGTAGTGGCTTGAGGCTGCCGTCCAGGTTTGAGCAGGGCAGCCTGGGTCTGTTGGTTGCGATTTTGGAAGGTTTGAGCCTTCTGTGTGTGCATCTGTAGTGCAGCCGGTGTGAGATTACTAGGGTTTTCAGAAGGGTATGGGACTGTATTAGTGTCTCCTTGGCGAGGTCGATTGGCACCCTGTAAGCCAGCCTGTGTCTGTGGATCCAGGCCCCGCGATGCCTTCTGTGTCTGTTGCTGTGCCATGTACGCCTGTGGGAGATGATTAGGATCAGCCAGAGCTCTTGTATCAGTGCCCTGTAACACAGCCGGTCCCTGTAGTGTAGTAGCTGCTTGTGACGCATTAACATGGCCTATGGAGCCCTGCAGTGCCTCGGGCCTACTGCTGTGTACATCTGCCTGCCTGGGGGCATTGCGGCTCTGAGGCATGCTTCTGACGTCTTGCTGAGAGCTAGGCCTTTGTGAACGAGGTCTTGTGTGCACGTGATGGTCAGCCTCGAGCCGTCTCGTATCGGGGGCGTTTTGTCCCCGGAGGTCGGTTCCATGAGATTCTCTGCCCGTCGGTGGTACAGCTTGTGGGGATGTGCCTCTGCTCTCTCGTGTGGTCCGGTTTGGACGTTGATGCCGAGTCCTGTGGGAGATTGTAGCCTGCTGTGTGGGAGGCTGGGAAGTGTAGTCAGTGCTATAGCCTGAGGTGGAGTGAGGCGATGCCTGCCCTCTGTTAACTGCATCACTGGGATACGCCGGTGTCCCTCTGAGACGATCCCATGGCATTTGGCGGGGACGGCGGGAACCGGCACTCGCCGAGGCACTGTGGGGCAGGGAGCTGCCATCACGTGGCACGGACCTGCCATCACGTGGCATAGAGATGCCATCACGTGATGCAGGGTTCAAATTGGGTGGAATCGCGTGTTGTGTGATATTAGTTACTGGGTCTTGTATGTAGGTCTGCGTGGTGGTATGTTGCTGTGCAATGTTGTGCCTGTTGCTGTGCGTGTAACTAGTAGGAATAAGCCCAGCATGTGGTTGACGACTCCGGTCTAAGTGATCAGTCTGTTGGCGGTCATCAGGGAATGATAGTCCTCTTTGCTCAGTCATGTTCTGCGGGTTGCCGTTTTGTGAAGCGCTAGGATTGTTAAGGGTTCTGTCTTGTGGGTTATTACCGAGTGGGAGTGACTGATGTGTTGGTTGGCCATTGCTCGGATATGAATTTAAATTGACGTGAACGGTAGGCATCTGTGCATTGCCGTTTTGCTGGGCAGTTGGTGGCAGAGCGTTGAGGCTAACATGTACCGTTGCGGGCTGGGCACCGCCCTGGGTAGTACCAGCCTGTATAAGAATATTAGAGCTCTGCTGCTGTGTGTGCGCTGGAAGTGCGTTTGCACTTTGATCAAATGCGTGTGTAAACGCCGGGTTATCTCTGCCATTGTGCGGGTATGAATTGCCATTCTGAATGACATTGTGTGGGAGTCCATTTGTGTGAGTAAAGCCATTGTGTTGCTGCGCGTTAGAGTTATGTGGGCCGTTCATTGGCGAGTGTCGGTTCCCATGGCCTTCACATGGGATTGTGTAGAGTCGGTTCTGGTTCTGTACGGGTGTATTGGAGTCATGGAGGGGTGGATCAGGATGAGGACTTTGCTGCAAATCCCTCGAACCATGTGGCAGTGGATCTGGTGGCTTAATGGAAGGAGAGAGACAGAGTGGAGGGAGAGAGACACACACACACACACACACACACACACACACACACACAGAGTTAGTTAGTGAAAAGCTCTACAGCACCATCCCATGGTCAATAAAAAATGGCAGCCCCAATGATGTATTGATCGTCAACATTGCAGTGTCTTACCATAAGCCTGGGGTTTTGCCTGGACTTGGCAAAACAATCTCTCAACCTGCGGTTTGCTGTAATAACAGACATGACAGAATCAAATGTCACTTCAGCACCGGCAGATACAGCCATATTACTGCGAGTACACATTTACTCACACACAAAATAAGTTGACAAAGCCTATGACTTAAAAATAAAAGTCATAGGCTGCTACTGTACTTCTGAATAGCAGAATGTTTACATTACTATCGGAGCGGGAGCTTATAAGCTGATGGAAACATTTTCGTAATCAATATTTTGCATCAAATTATTAATTTTGTTCACAAGTAGCCGTGTAATAAGCGGGATAATGTATAGTGAGGCAGTCAACCGTTATGCTTTAGCTATTGAAAAATAGCAGATCTACAAGCTCATATCGCGCCACCGAGTGGCGCGATACGAGCTTGTAGGTCTGCTATTTTTGAAAAAAATCGAAGAGCGACTGACATTTTTAGAATCTGATCTCAGGTCAGAATGGGTTAATCAGACCAGTGTGTGTCCGGCGGAAACCTCGTATGAATCTGATCTCAGGTCAGAATGGGTTAACAAATGGTTAGACATTAAAGCCTGGGTACTGAGGCTAGGCGGACATTAGCAGAGAAACACAGACACAGTCGTGTGTGCAACCCACACACACACACACACACACACACACACACACACACACACACACACACACACATGCACTTAACTGTTTCTATAGCACACCAGCAACACAATGGCCAGGATGATTAAGATCAGCGCAACCAAACAACCAATCACGATCCCCGCCACTGCCCCTCCACTGAGACACGTGCCTAAGAAAGAGGAGAGGAATTAATAACGATAATGAGTCTGGGCCTCAGACAGGCAGGAGAAGGGGGAATAGGACAAAAGAACAGATTCTAAAAAAAAAGGCTTGATGAATCGATAGCGGAAAAGGAAAGGACAACACACAGACATGGCGAGAAGCAGATGAGAATTAAAGTAATGTGAGCTGAGACAGAGTAAAAAAAAAATGGAAAGGAGAGGAAAATAATTGAAGGAGAAATGGCTGAAAGTCACTCAATGACTTTGACCAAATCAGTCTTTTGGAGTTACACTCTGGTCCTCTCTCCTGTCATCAAGATGGAACCTGGACACAGAGACTGAGACCGAAGATAACAGCAATCATTATTGCTCACATACAGTCGGTCGATATCCAGTGTACAGTAACTCACCCACAATGTCCAGGTCTGTCCCCTGTTCGGACGTGCCTCCGGTTATAGCATTCTTGGCCACGCAGGTGTATCGGCCACTCTGATTGGCCGAAAATGTCTGAACGCTGAGGACGCCGCTATCTGGCTGGCCGGAAGCCACGGGCTGCTCGTCGTGTTTCCACGAGAAGAGGGCGGGGGGAAGCGAATCCGACGTGCAGGTGAGTCGCACCGTTTGTCCCACCACGGCGTCCCCTCCCCCGACACACTCTGCCGGGGTGGACTTGGTCAGCACAGGGATGTCTGGACCATCTGGTTATGCGACAGTGTGAAAGACATCAGAATCAGCACCACTTCATCCCATTAAGAGTTAAGACCTGAGCCCGATTCTACAAATGTCTTCAAAATTGCTATATCGGTGGTGCTCAAACTGTTTCATGTCAAGGACCACGCAAAATTGTATGCATTTGGCTTTCCCCATCTGAAAATATTTTGTTCCGGGGATTTGAGTTAAAGGTATATTCAGTGATTTCACTCAAAAAACCTTAGGTTTCGTTTTTGGCTGTGGGACCCAGCCTTTCGTCCAATCAGGATAGAGAGTCAAAAACTAAACCTAAGGTTTTTTGACCCCCAGGGGTTAACTGGGGACAGGGAGGAACTCCTTATATGGTCAGCACACTCTATAGTAGGGAGGATTATCACAACAAAACAAAAAAATAAGTGATATTTGAATTAAGTGAAATCACTGAATATACCTTTAAAAAGTTAAAAGATTTGCACAAAATTTGACGATTAAGATATATATTCGCGCTGCACTATGAGCTTGTAGATCCGCTATTTTTGAATAGCCAAGTCTAAAATAATGCTTTTTCGCTCAAATCTAAATGACACAGACGCTTTCCCGGTTTTTAACTGTAACTCGTTACATTAGAACAGATTTATCGCTCGATGTAAAGGAATTTATCTTGGTGACTTTTGAGTTTGACAGCTAACATACAGCCAGAACAGGGACCTCTTGTTCAAGATTTCACCAACAACGTTCTGTACGCACTGGTGGCCACTAAATGAAGTACTGCCAAATCTGTCTTTGTAACAATGTAGGCCCCAGCGAATCACATTGGAACATTATGTTATGTCAGAATCAGTGATGTGTTCAGGACAACATAAAAAGCAGCAAATAAGAATCAGAAATTGAGATCAATAAACCATGGACAAAATTGACTGTTTAGAATGAAGGATTTTGGCTGACATTTGTCAGTGTTTTGATACACACTAGGTAGCACTCGATTTTACATTGACCTCGTCATCATCATGGACCAAAATAAATGATGTATCAAATAAGGAAAACATTCCCATATTAAAGTTGTCCTTTTATCAGCAACCCCATGCCAGCATTCGAGAGACACCTGCGCTAACTTACAGTAGACGGTGAGGCTCCGCGTGGCAGTGTCGGCGCTGACAGGGTTGCTGACTGTGCAGCTGTACTCCCCGGCATCGCCCCGTCTGGCTGGGTTGATGAGCAGTGAGCCGGCTGAGATGGTGATCCTGGAGTCGGGGTTGATGGCCGATCCCCCTTTACCCCACTGCACGCTGGTCTCAGTGCCAGCCGTCCACGTGCAGCTCAGAGACACGTTGCCTCCCTCCAAAGCCACTGAGGGAACAGACAGAGTCACCCCGGCTACTGCGTCTACCGGACAGAGCAGAATGTGGGGAAAGGATTCACTGTGAAGAACGACCACGGATGAATTACTACTACTACTCAGAAATAAAGTTAATAAATGTGACATTTAGACGTTATCTTACATGACAGACCAAAGACTAGAGAACATCAAAAGTCACAAGTGACAAAACAATGTAGCTCGTATTTCTTTCTGCCGAGACTACTTTGGTGCAGTCAAAGTACAGTAAATGAAGGTCGAAAAAGGATGCACATACAGGGCACACCGGCACAGGCACAGATGGTGAATAAAGGGGCAGACGGTACGAGTGGTGGCTGAGATGCCACTTTGGCTAGCAGCCTAAGACGAATAATTGGAGTGGCGGGAAGGCAGTGTATGGATGGAGGAAGCTGTGACTAAAAAGAACCAAGCTGCAAAGGAATGTATGCAGGAAACTGGCGAGCAGCTCTAATGTCTTCTCAAATTTGCAAATAGATTCTGCAGCCCCGCCTTTTGCTAGGACCTGTGGTCCTCCCATGGTAAACATTGATGTGTGACACAGGTGCTAAATTGATCCAGTGAGAGCTGATGAGTTGGCCTGATATACAGTATAATGGTGGAAAAGGCAGCTGGGCCCACTGGACTGATGCCATATTATAAGTATATTCAGTTACTGTATATACACATCAATGCAAGGCATCATTTGGTTTCCTATACATCTGAGAGTGCTAAATCTAAACTGGTTTTGTATGTCACCTTATCACGACTGACTGGGGAAACCATCCAAAGGTCATATTTCTTTAAAGAAAGTAAAAACAGGTGTGCTTCCTCTGGAAACTGCCCTATAGGTTAAGGCAGTGGGTGCTCAGTTTTGAAAATAACTTAACTCATAAACCAACTAAGTGGTATTTTGGAGTGCTGCTTTTTCCACTTAGTTGATTTAGGAGTTAGGACAGTGGTCATGTTTCTTTGTTTTGCCATTGACAACTTGTGAACACTGTGAACTGTACTCATTCAGCAAGTAGTAAGTACCACTCAATGGGTGCTGCTATGTGCAGCGTAAAACAAAAAATTAATGAGAAAGCTATTTGACCCACGTCTATTGGTCAGTGATCCTTGATCAGCTCTCATGCTCTGTGAATCTTAACCCATTCTGACCGGGGATCAGATTCATACGAGATTTCCACTGGACACACACTGGTCTGATTAACCCATTCTGACCTGAGATCAGATTCAAAAAATGTCAGTCGTTCTTCGATTTTTCAAAAATAGCAGACCTACAAGCTCATATCGCGCCACTCGGTGGCGCGATATGAGCTTGTAGATCTGCTATTTTTCAATAGATAAAGCATAACATGATGCTAACACCAAAATGGGTGTCCGTTCAGAATGGGTTAAATAAGATAAGCCCAGGGACTCAGGGAGTGAGTTAAAATGGAATTAAGTCTTGAAATTGCATAAAAACCTGAACCATTTGCATTATTAACACCCCATTTTTAATTAATTTGTTACTACTACTACTATGGGTCACTAATTTCATTATTATTTCTAACCCACACAGTCGCTTTCTTTCGACCTCTTTCTCCCCCATGCAATTACTCCCCTCCCGAAACAGTCTCTACCCTCTATGGAGATGTCCGTCCCCTCCCTCACCCTTCCTAGGCCCTTCATAGCACCTTCACAAGCGATCCGTCCTTTTATCTCTTACCGAACACCCTCAGCTGTATCGAACGGGAGTTGGTGTCAAGGCCAGTGGTGGCCATGGGGGCCACTTCAACCGAGTAGTTCCCGGCATCTCGGAGCTGGGCACTGCTGATCCGGAGCTGGGTGGCGGAGATGGTGACCCTGCCCTGGTACTGAGCCACGTTGTTAATAACGGGCCCTCCGTTCGCCCAGAGACCCAGGGGCGTGGCCTCCCCACCGGGGGAATACCATGTGAAGGCCAGGACGTCTGTCACAGTCAGTACCGTGAAGACTATCTCAGTCCTGGTCTGAACCAGCACTGGGTCGATCTGGAACCGGATGGGAACTGGGTCTTTGCTCATGACAGCAGCTGCGGGACCAAAACATTTTCAAAGTGATGATGAAGAGAGAGAGAAGGAGGCTATTAAAAGTGGGATTAAAGACTTAGAAGAAACAGAAAGGAAGATGGTTTCTGTCGAAGTAGGAATTTCTTTTTTCAGTGGGTTTTGAAAAGCCTCTGGGTGGAATTATCACCAACATGTTCAATGTTTGTGGGAGGAGATTCTTTAAATATAACTTTGGCATGTCCATTCAGTATTTTAGCTGTGACGTGAGCGCCCCCTCCTGAGATACTTCCGGGTCCTACTTTTGTGTCGCTTTTGTGTCCCCATGGAGTTATACTGTGACGCTCCGTCAGACTAAATCTGAGACGAAAACAACCACGAAAGTCTAATTTTACCGCTTTCCTCACAACAACAAAGCTGTGCTGCTCTCCAAAATCTGGCTGTGACAGGCCGTCTGCCCCACATGGAATACTATCGCCATTATATTTTATTGTGTCAACTAAATCCTCATTAATGCAAACTAGATTCAACATAATCAAGCCTGCACACATTCTAAATATCCCCCGAAATATTTTACCGAGCAAATGGACTGTTGCCACCTTCAATAATAATGATAATAATAGTCTTTATTGTCTCCACATCATATACTTTTGTTGTCATGGACACTTGTACAAAACATTAATAATTGTACTCGAGTTGGAAGCATTAGGACCCATTTTAACCCTCTATGGATTCCTTTCTGAAAAATAACGTCAATTTAAAAAGATTCACGCGTTTAGATATTCTATTTACAATGGGATGCGGACGGGAGCTGGTGCCACTTGGACCCGGACGTAACGTAGCACTACAAAATGACGTCGGACTTAAATACTGAATAATTTTAGCAGCAGAGATATGACAACTACAACACAAGTGGGGGAAGGAAAGTGTATGCCTTATGTAGAGGCCATGTCCAATGAGAAACAGAGAAACAAAACATTTTAGATTCTTATTTATTCTTTTAGGTATAGGTATGCGTCTTGATGAGACAGACCAGTCTATGAAAATCATGAAAGATATTAGTGATTCTGTTTCAATATTGAAATTAGAGTTTTCTCCTTCCTTTGAAATGCCTGATTTAAGTGATTTTACACTTTCAACACCAAAAACGTGAAATTATAGATCATTATAGATCTTAGTGTTATATTGCCTATTACGAGCGTGTAAATCTGCTATTTTTGAAAGAACTACTAATTTAGCAAGCATTTGTAGAATCGTCCTCGGATCTAAATGGATCAACAAGTCAATATTTAGCTTTTGCAACCAATTTGATTTTGAATTAAGATGTCCTCTAGTTTTAAAAATAAAAACTGTTTTGCTTGTGGACCGAAGGTGTACTGTATGTTTTAGGTTACTTATAACTTAACTACAGACAGGCAATCCCTAGGGAATAGGGATTCTACAAGAGGGGATTTTCTGTCAATGACACAAACTGTGCAAGAAAGCCAACACTAATGAATTGTAGTGAATCAAATCATCCTGATCAACCTTGAATGTGTTTACAAGGTACTGTACACACAACAAAGAGCAGAATGACAGTGTTAACACCGAGATAGATTGCACAGGTTTTCTGTATTGATCCAGGACTGTTTTTTTAAAAAAAAGTTTATTTTAGTAGGCTACCTGATTAAAAGCATCATTCTAGAGTCTGAAATGGTTTTCCACTGACACTGTGGAAAAGTGGAACTAAAACAGTGGAACTAAAACAAATCCTGAGTCACAAATGAAATCAGTGTTGCCAGATTTAGCAAAAGAAATAAGCTACCAGGTTGTCGCAATGCAGCGTTGTGAGCTTGTACATCCGTCTGATCATGGCAACACCACGGTGAGCACTGAGCAGATTCACTGGAATGCAGTCAGGCAGGTTTAAGAGCCGTTTAGGAGTGACATTCTGCTTGTAATGTTTTGTTTTAAAATATGCATGGAAGGAATACCGACTGTAGTAGGCCTACATAGCTACTCCCAAACGTACGTATCCCACAGAGGAGTCAGAGGCAGAGCCAAGAATCTCCTGGCAAATATCAGGGTTAGCCAGAAGATTAGGTGAAATCAAAGAAAGTGCCTTTTTACCTGCCAATAACAGAACAAGTGGAAGGATATGTCCCTTCATCTCCTCGGTCGGATCGGTTTATGGAGAGATGCAGTCTCAAAGGGACTGAATGCTGCTGTGAAAGAGAAAAATAAAATATCCCATTAGCCATATTAGTGCTAATTGCTAAAAGACATTGTGTGACAAGATTAATACAGTAATACACCATAGCTATTCAATTAGCCTACATTTAGCTACCACATTTATTTGTGTTCTTAAAGCACAAAGACTTCAGACTTACGAAAGCGTTTTGCAGCTGCCTTCATCTTCATTGATTGTGCACCAAACATCTCAATGCGTTCATGTTGTTTGTTTTTGTAACTAATCGTCCACTTCCTTGTGCTCCACCTCAGACAGTCAAGAAGACACACCTGTTGGAGTGTTGCCATGTCCGCTTATTATAAGGGACTTTTGGCTTGTTCTTCTGCTTGTTTCTAAAGTGTAGTAGTAGCCCCTACTGTATTAAATACTTTGTGCCAGGGACCCCTGTTACGCTCGCACCAGATTTGTGTTATTAAAATATTAACAAAAACCTCCCCCATCCAGATTATTTTAAAATGTGCTCATGTGTTATTGTTTTCAACATACCATGGTTACTTATTTCTCTCAAAATATCTGGCAACACTGACCTGTTGAGTCACAGTATTGGAGCAAGGGGTGGCCAGATGTGTCCATTGTGATCTAGCATGCATATTTATAATTACAACCTAATAATATAGCATACAATAAGACATTTTGAGGTAGCGTTTATTGTATCATACCCCCCCCCCCCATGCTCCCTGTAATTACCCATCTCTATCACAGTAATGCGACAAATACACATTTATTACAACACATAATACATGAACCCCAGACACATTAAACCCAATAAACACAATGCCTTGCACATAGCCTACTAACTAAATAATAAGCACAATAAAAACATAACAGACACACAACATGCCCTGAGGCATTCTGGGGAGTCTCGCCTCAGCCTAGCAGCCCAGCTAGGAAGTTACAATAATTCCCTTTTATTGAACACATTTCTCATATCTCACTATTATTTTCATTGGGGCAGAGAATAATGCTTTAAAAGTGAATAGGATGGAACTAATTATATTGGTTGCTAGTGAATTGGAGATTAAATTCCATTTCAATTCCATTTTGAAGGTACAATACAAGGTACCTTGTATTATTTAGAGGTATCTCGATTGTAACACAAAGTTGGCCTCCAAGGTGAAGTCACTGGAATGAGTTTGTGGCCAAAAGACAGACAGGGTATCATAACTTTAATATCAACAAAACCTGTAATGCTTCAATATCTGTGTAAAACATGCATAGGCCTAACCATTGCAGGAGACAAATTATCTTGGATTTATTGACTTCCAGAAAATATACATTTGGGGAGACTATATATTTTTTTTTTGGCCAAAAATATGGAAAATGTTCAATGTTCAATTTAGGGGACGGGGGGACGGGGACCATAACATGTGATGTATTGATGGTTGTGATCTTGTAGATTTGCTATTTTAGAAAAATTCTGAAAACTTAAATTAAAACTGGTTGCCTACATTACCATTTTTTAATTACAAATTATAGGGGTACCAGGTTGAAAGGGGTTAAAAAAATAAATTGTAAATGGTTGGAGTTGGGGACTTGGAGTGGGGCGTTACTATAGGGACCGTTGGGGCCCAGAGGCAACCCTTGTGGCCCAACGGCCCAACGGTCTGTTGCAACGACTGTAGTTGTGTTGCAAAACGTTTGGCGGAGCCTGGTGGTGCAGGCTGCTGCTAGCACACACAGCCACGCACACACATGTGCCCGCCTCCCAACCTTTTACAGTCTATGCTCCCAACCCAACAGCTCTAGTGTAGGAGGCTAATAACGTGAAGGAACTAAGGATTCGGAAGTGGCGAGAGTGTGCAGTGTTCCCAGTCTCGAGCATAGAGTAATAGGTCTCGAGTCCCGACAGCCAGGTACGTGCACAAATCACAACTACAACTACAACTGTACCCCGCTGTTTATAAACCAAAACGCAGTTTGGACTTGTTTTTACAGGATGTACAGTCTGTGTACAGTGCCACGCTGCGCTGTTTATTGTTCGTTATCCTAAAACTTCAAACGCCTGCAGAGACTGTCTTTGTCAAAGCTTTACTGGTGGTGCTCTTCTCAATAAGCTATGTCTATGTGGACCAAAATCAATAAATGTTGTGAATTTTGCGCCAAGCGACAGATTTATTTAATACCCAAAAACATTCAACATTAGAAAGTTGAGGTAAGGACAAAGCATTTTTCATCTGATATATTAGTGCCACCCACTGGCCATGTCCAGATAACATTTTTTATTGAGAGAGAGAGAGAGAGAGAGAGAGAGAGAGAGAGAGAGAGAGAGCCTGCCCTGTTCTTGTGTCAGTGTGTCTATCCATCCAGCTAATAATACATACAACAATGCATAACACAGTACTTTACTGAAAGTATATATTTTTAATTGAAACAATCTGGCGGATAAGTTATGAAACAAAAACAAAACAAAAAACTAAATGGCATAACATTCTAACACTTTCAACAGCTAACTTTTAAAATAATGTAGTTTTATTCCATTCCATTCTATTTTATTGTATTTATGATGCTGTTTTTATCTACAGGTCTGTTTGAACAGTGACTCAGTGTGGCTGGAATCCACATCAACACAATCGAACTTGTTGCATTGTTGTGGGAGTGTGTGTGTCGGCCAAGCTGCTGATAGAGGTTCGGGCTATAAGGAAGGGTGTGTGGGGGGTTATGTGGGGTTATGAGGGGCGCTGTTATTCCACTGGAGAGTGGAGAGTGTAACTATTTAAAACTCAATGCGATAGCAAATGGCAATTACTGTACAGGAAGGGGTAGAGGAAATCGTGCAGCATGGAAACTAGCTGACGCCTACGTACAGAACCTCTCACTGCATGGACCTCTCACACCTCTCAGAGAAGCGCCAGTTTCTGGGGCCTTTACTCCTGCTCAAATGGACATTTTGTCACATGCCATAAACATCTAGGTTTTGCCATGCTATATTATTTTTTTGGAGCTTAGATCTTCAGAGCTATATTCTGGTCCTAGATATGTTTTGTTGACACAATGGCAAGTAGGCCTACATTGAATACCTGTCTGATATTGTTTTATTTGGGGCCATAAAACTGCAAGCAGACGTTGTCCCACACCTTACCCCTGGGTAAAGTCTTTTGAATGCGGCGAGGAAATTGGCCCAAGACTCCGCTCTGACTCATCTGTGTTGTATATCTACGTGCCGGGAAGGTAGGTGAATTCCATGTTTAGCAGGCTGGCTTTTTTATTTTATTATTGTACTCAGCTGGACAAATTGAAGTATTGTTCTCATGTAACACCCTTCAAATAGAACATGGAATGTACAGATATTTGTCTATATAACAAAGCTTTGGTCAGTGTTCCTATACTGCTGGGAGTATTTTCCTGATGTTGATTTTGTGTGCTCCCATGTAGCTAATTTGTTTTTGGCCCCATGCACATTAGTTGTGGTTCTACAGCAGGTTGCAGTGCTACAAAGTTGTGGTGCTTATAATGGAAAACAAGGAATACCCTTTTTTTTCTGACAGTGTGTCCTTTTCTTTGATGCCATTCAGAGATCCCTTTTGAATATAGGCTATCCACCTTTTGTCCTACGCACCTGTCACCAATACCTTTTGAGGTGTGCATCTGCCTTTTTCTAAAAAATATTATTGTGTCTGGAAATGTTGTTAGTGTCCTTTCTGTGTTTTGCACGTCACTTCCATGTGAATATAGAGAAAACATGTTGCAAGAAAATGTGAGGTCAAAGACCAATTCCTTCACAAAGTGTGTCTTTCATTTGCAGGTATCATGGATCTTCATTATCTCCAATGCTGGAGAGTTGCCCTGCTACTTCTCTTAAGTAAGGCCAAAAAAACAAAGAAAAAAAGGTTTATGATTAAATCGGGAGTCTAGCCAGGTTATTGTCTTGAAATATCATTTCCTCTATGTATGTGACCTCAGAGCTCCCTCTGAGGTCATCTGAGGCTGAACCATACTAGGTTTCTGTCCAGAATAGATGCAAGAAAGAATGTAATTGTGTTTGTAGATGCAAGTATGTAAATGCATTGTAGATTATAGATGCAAGACTTGCAAGTATGTAAATATATTTAGAGATTATAGACACTTAAACAGCCCTTTACATTTGTATCCCATGCAAGTGCATTACTTATGTTTCTAACAAAGTTACTGCACACTTGGTAATAATGTCCCTGTGTGAGTACAGACATGAGGCTTTACCTGGTCCACTGCAACTCTGTGAATACAGGGGCTTACTGTACTTGGTCCGCTGCAACTATGACATAGATTTTAGCGTACTAATGTGGTTTGATGGATATCACATTAGGCACAGCTGTCGTGGTCCATAAATCACTAGCTGACAGAAAACAGGCATACATATTCATAAATCCCATGCTGAGGAAAAAGTTGTGGAAATGACATCCTAGTATGGCAGTCTAAATTGACAGAACCATGTAGATTACTTATTGCAGCTGGCAGTTTTAGTCATCATCTCAAAATGCACTCCCCTTGGGCGAACAGCCAAAATATAGAATGTTAACCACATAGTCAAATATTCATTTATCACTATACAAGTGCATACACAAGCAGACAGTCCTTGGAATGCACTATTAACTATTAACAATGCTAACCAATCTCTGTTGCCAGTGCCGTGTGGTTACCGGTGTATGTCTGTGCACATCCTGGACGAGGACCCCGTCCATGTAATCCCTGGTACCAGTCTGGTTCTCCAAGCCCAGATCAACCACGGACCCCTGGAAGAGGTCTCCATGGTAACCTGGGAACGGGAACCCGAAACTGGAAGTCCCCCCGGGAAAGTGACAGTGGCCACGTGTCCTGGCGAAAACATAAAGTGTGCTGATAAACTTCCAAATGCGCATGTGAGCGCCGAACAGCAGGGGACGACGCTGAAGCTTGAGGGATACACCCCAGCAGACAATGGTGTTTATGCCATAACCGTGACGGATCAGAACGGAGTGAAAACCACGGCACAGTGCATTGTCAGAGAATATGGTATTATCAGAATCCCATTTTTCTGCACACTACAATCTCCTAGGTTTTGTTTCTGGATTATTCCGTCACGCCTTTTCGTTTCCTCACGGAGGATTAGGTTTCCACTTTCCAGTCAGTTCTGGTTTAGCTATTTTCCTTTTAAAGTATCCTTGCTTTCATTTCCGTCAGCCTCTGCTACCTCTGTCAGTTTATCAGTTCCCCTCTATCTGTCATCTCAATTTCTGTGGTTCTCCATTTCATTCTTACCCCTAACATGAAATCACACTCATCCCTTTTAGACACCCTTCTACTTTTATCTGAGGAGCTCTAGTAAGAAGATATTCTCCGTCATATCTCACCATCATCTCCACTCATTACAGTTTGATGGTCTCCACTTTGTATTGTATTTATTTTTCTTCCCATATCCCCTTAGGCCCTACTACGGAGCCCCTAAGACTTAGGGGCTCCGTAGTACGAAACCAAAGAAATACAAAATGAATACACCGACAGCTGCTAACCTTAATAAAAAAACCACGATAAAAAAAAGACATAAAGCTGCACTATGTAAGTTTCCTCTTCTACCCCGGTTACCTGGTTTCATGGAAAGTGCTCAAATGTTTGCCATTGAGCTTATCGAGCCTGCATGCTTGCTCAGGGGATAAACTGTGTAGGTGTCTGAGTCATGACCGTTGACACAATCTAAATATCTCAAATTCTCAATAGAAGAGCAGTGAGACACAATTCTGAATGTTTTTTCCCCTCATGAAATGATCCTCCCCTCTGTCTACCCCCGCCCTCCCCCAAAATGGAACCCTGCTGCGTCTTTGCAGAGCCTGTGCACCACGTCTCCGTGAGCGTTAACGTCTCTCACTCCATCCTTGTCTGCGGAGAAGCCTGGGGGACGGACCCGCAATTCAGCTGGCTCTACGAGAGAGACGCCATTAGCAAATCTGTGGGGAGTGTGTCCAAAGACGGGAAGACCCTGTATGTCTCCAGCGCGCCCATCTGTGGGCACTTCACCTGCATGGTCACTAACAAGCTGGGCCACAGCGTTGCCACATACACAGCAGGTACAGTATCGCTTCAGGCTGGTTCACTGACCAGTGCCATCCATCTGCTATTAGTGTAGGTCAGACACTAGCAATCCGCTCCTTGTTATGTCACTGTGCACAGGATGCATTGCTGTTGTGTTCAAAGTCTGAACCGAATGTTTATTCGGTTCAAGAATAAAACAGAACATTCTTACCATTGTTCTGGTATGTGCATGTTAATATATGACATGCATCAAATCAGTTTCATAATGTTAATAGAGCTTCAGAGTCTTCTGCTGGCTGTCTGTGTAGCATCCTAATCTTGTGTAGTGTCCTTAAAGTGCTTATATAATATTCGCTGTTTATGCTATAATGGGATTTTCCAATCTGGGCTCAGTAACCCAACACAGGGACTAATACTGTGCAACCAGAAACTGCTAATGCCAGAAGCCTACTGCTGGAACTGTAGCTAATGACACTAAATAAATGCACATCTTCCCATCTGGTAAAGCAGCACAGTTCAAAGTCATCCAGGTCACTTTCAGCTTGGTGCAGTTAATTAATTGATTAATTAATTCAGTGTTCTTGTTCGGGTGTGTGTGTGTGTGACTGTGTGTGTGTGTCTGTGTCTGAGTTTGTGTGTGTGTGTGTGTGTGTGTGTGTGTGTGTGTGTGTGTGTGTGTGTGTGTGAGTGTGCGTGTGCGTGTGTGTTTCCGTATCTGAACTGTTGCCTTTTTCTGTGCCTGACACCGACAGCACCATGTGAGACAGAGGGCAAGGGCCGGGCTACGACGACGGCCGTGGTGTGCCTTTTCATCCTCGTAGCATGTGGAGGAGTATTGGCTTTTCTCCTGTGGAGGTACAGTACAGTAGATTTGCCTGCTGACACTGTGTGGGGCCAGGAGTCAATGTACAGATACACATCTCACTTCAAACCTGCACGCTCTTGTGTTAGAAGCTTAAAGCATTGCTTTGGGGGAAAATCTGAATATTGCATAGATTCTTTCCATATGGGGAAGTGATACTGTATATGTCTTTGTTAATGACAGAGTAATTAATTATTATGTCTTTTGAAGCCGGTATGCCAATTCTGCTTGATCGTGATATGATATTTGGTTTTCTATTTAGGAGGAAAAGACGACACAACAGCAGGGGTGAGCGGCTGCATGAACATTTGGATGACAGCATCTGAATAGATGTAGCCTACACATTTCCCCCACCCAGTGCCTTTGAAATTGGCAAGCTACACGTTCGGTTTCTCAGCCCTGTTATTGGTGCCAGGGGATTGAAAATGGACCCCACTCCTTGGGAGGAACCTTCTGTCCTGTGAGCAGCATGACCTCGTGGTTGAATTTGACAAATGTGAAGAGTGAACTGCTTGCCGGCAAATGATAGTGTTCCGTTAATAGATTTGTCAAATAATTTCTGACTCCTTACACTGTGCCGACATCTTGTCCTTACATGGCCTCTTGTTGAGCTACTACTACTGACATTTATGCATGCAAATATGAAATAGGAATTAAGTTTTATGAAACAATATTTTGTTTTTACTCACTGCATATTGTATTAAGCTACACTGTCCTTGTAATAAAACCTTCCACAGCATGTGTTTTGACTCAAATATTAATATTTGAATTAGCTAATTAAAATACACCCCCTGGATATGATGCTAGTATGTGGCAGGGACTAACCGAAACTAACCCTTGATGACTGGGTCCCATTTTTCAGTCTTTGATATGACCCGGCTGGGGATCGAACCCCGACCTCCCAGTCTCAGGGCGGGGACACTAACTACAAGGCCAATGAGCTGGTTGAAAATTGTATAGCAGACGTGAAGTCCACATATCAGCTGTGACGATGTCATTAGCCGATCAACAAGATCACAACGTCACATAATGAGCTTGTAGATGTGCTATTTTCGGGGGGGGAAATGCTAATTAAATTATGACATGCACAGGATAGGGATGCTGGGGTTCACGTGGTTAATCCTTCCAAGTTGGCCATCCCACCCATGAACCAAAATTCCTCAAACATTGAAGACAAAAGTGAGGACGCAAATTGTGATTGGCCAGAATGAGATGATGTATGATGATAAGAGCGCCCCTCACTTCACACGGGTGGGATTTTTGGAGAAGGTGGTAGGGGAAAAATGCTCTCATCTCTCTCTACCAAATGCCATTAAGGCACTAAATGATACCATGTCTCGCTAGATTTGTTGTTTTTCCAATGTATGTGCCACTGTTGTCCTGCACGTTTTTGCCATGAGAAAGTGTTGTTGCTGTTGTTGTAACTGTTTGTTTTTTACTGTTGAGACCGAAGACAAATTTCCACACGTGGACAATAAATTAAACTAACTAACTAACTAACTAACTCACTCTCCTGTCCTAGTGAGATACAGAGGACTACATGAAGGAAAACCTACACCAAGCAACCAAAAGTCAAATGACGGATGAGTGTGGGGGAGGGAGGGTGAAGTCTGAACATCTGCCATGAAGGTTTCAGTGTTCCTCTGGGAGAATTAGCTCAAGATCTTGTCTGCTTAAAGTACTGACGTTTTGGAATCCGTCAGCTTTATTGGGCTCCAATTGTTCCATTACATTACAAGACCTCGATTACAGGGTCACCTTACAGGACCTCAACTCAGACCCAAGAAGAGAACACCACAATAGTGCCTGAGGAACGCGTCCTGTGGGTAAAAAGGTAATGAAAATAAAACACTAAACAGTGCGAGGGTGTGTGTAAGACAGGAGGATTACACTCACTTAATACTGGATCAGTGTTGGGTTTCTATGGAGGGCTGCATGTCCTTGTTCTGACTGATCCAGAGGCCTAGGATGGATGAGAACGAAAAGGGCACAAAGAAGTGGACACGATACATCGACTTTTGAAATCCATGTCCTGCCGACCTGCCTGCCATTTCTGTGGGAAATGTAAATGTGATGTAATTCTCCTTTCTCAAACAGCTACTGCTGGATTGGATTTTTTTGCAGTCAGAGAGATGCCCAAGTTACTCTCTATGGAAGGTGTAATTGTTCTGGGTACTTTCTAAATGTGTGATTTTGTGTTTAGTTCTCTCTTGCAGATATTACACAAAGGCATTACTATACAGTAAATGAAAATGTGAAAACTAAAACTGCACAAGGTTTCTATTCCATTGTAATTCCTACAGCCCAGAGAATAGACAAATGAAAAGTCACTCAATAATATCTTATCATTATCTCAATTCTTATTGGCCCTTAGCCAGCCCAGCAAACACAATAGTTGATTCATAGTTCCTCCTTGTTTGGGGAGATGCATTGTACACACAGGAAGTATGTACAATGCATCATCAAACCCTTTACTGGCACACTGCTTGCGCAAGTAAAGAGCAGTCCAGTGATGCATTACACATTCATGAGAAACATTGGCAGCCACTCTTCCTTGCGTTGAACCCACTTGTTTAATGTCTCTGTGCATTCCAGCTTCTGTTCTTGTTGTTGCTGCGGAACTTCCTTTGCCATAACTATACTGTATACTAGTCATGATTATAGAGATAGGGGGACCAGTGGAGTGCCAACGAATGGAAAATTGCTGGTCTGTTTTGATTAGTGCACAGATCGCTGAGGGCAAGTGGCAATGGACCCACACAGACAGCCATCGGGGTAGAGAACCTCTCGTGAAAATGTTGTATATGCTGATAAGAAATCAGCCTAAAGGAAGGAAGGTGTATACGTGTTGAATATCTTTGATAAGGCTTTTTGTGACGGCCGTCACTGCCCTTGTGAGAACTTCATGGTAGTACGCCTGTACAGTAGGGCATTACCAAGGGCCTAAATAGTTGGCAGAGACAGTGTATTGATTCAATTCAATTTCTCTGCATGCAACATGTAATTAACCATTTGCAACTAAAAAGGCTCCACGTTTCAATGGTCAACAACAAAATACAAAATGGAAACATTATTGTAAAGCTTTTTAAAACTTAAAAAAATAATAATAATACAGTGTATCTATAAATGCAGCAGCACCATGTCTCTATGTCTGAGTGTGTGTAATCCACGTAACTCGAGAACCGTTAGCCCCACTCCATATTTGGGCATGCCTGACACAGAACTCCACAAGCTGGCTGCATATACTCCATATTTGGGCATGCCTTACAAAGAACTCCATATACAGTATGGGCATAAAAGGGAGACAGACATAATATCTGGGTGGGGCATGCATTTCCAACTTGCATCGTTCCAAGTAGGCCAGTGCCCAACGGGCACCGCTGTAGAGGCCCCACGGGCACCATTCTAGTAATTAAAATGACAATAGTATGGTAATAGTTTCCATCTGTGGAGTCCTCAATAACAAAAACCACACCTGTGTGAAGTGAGAGGCGCTCTTATCATCATACTGTACAAAGTGTACATCATCTCATTCCAGCCAATCACAATTTGCCTCCTTACTTTTGTCTCTTAAATGTTTGTGTTTACACACTTTTGTCTTCAATGTTTGTGTTTACACACTTTTGTCTTCAATGTTTGTGTTTACACAGACCCTCAAAGCTGGACATAGAAAAAAATAATTGAATATGAAGGTCATACTTAGATTTGCAGAACCCGTGCCTTAAAATGAAAAACTGACAGACAAACAATCACAGACATTGAAATAGCATGTTTTCATACTGCATATTTTGTGTAGATATGGTGTGGATTCACCGTTACTCCCCTCGGCTACATGTGTCTGTGTGAGAGTGGCAGTCTTATAAAGTGTATGTTTGTCATTCATTCATGGGCTGGGATGCGTTACACCACACTAGTGTTACTATGCCATCTTTTTACATCTTATTTGAAATTCCCTCAATGCACATACTGTACCAACGACACCGTTGGTCCAAGACACTGAATGCAAACGCTAAGCAACAGAATGAGGAACTGTTTATTTGTGCAGCAATGCACAGATAGATTAGATTAGACTACATACATACATGTAGACCCACCCAGTAGAGGAACAATAAGTACAACTGCACATAACGTATACAAATGAAAAGAGGGCAGCAGGGACTTAAATGCAAAGTGGGACAATAGTGTGAACAGTACAGTAGCTGAGGAGTGTAAACCAATACAGTATTGAATATAGTAAAAAGATGGAATATAGGAACTTAATGTAATGCATACAGTAGGCCTACAGTAAAGTAAAACACTGCAGATTGTGCACAATATAGAATAAAAACAAAGTCAAACTTTTTTCCCAGCAATAGTGATAACGTAATAGTCAGTGTATCATCATTGCGACCATAAGTCACAGATTACTATGAAAACCTGCAAAACCTGTCGGTCAGTCTGTCACACCTCCATATATGGTTGTCAGTCCGTCATGCCTCGTGACACGCTCCATATATGGCCGTCTCCATATATGAAGATCCCGACACTGACCTCATCAAACCCTGGATAGCCATACATGGAGAAGACTGGATCATCACCTAGATCTGCATATATGGAGACATATATGGGCATCCCAGACCTGTAGTTTCACGACCTACGTATTCACCTTTTCCCTAGGCTGTGTGTGTTCCACTTCCTGTCGATTTCATTGGATATCATTGGTCATCTGACCAGTTTCATTGTATTTCATTGGATCAAATCGACAGGAAGTGGAACACACACACACAGCCTATAGGAATAGGGCCCACCAGTATCAGGGTGTATTAGGATGTTGATATTCATTCATCAGCCAACACTCCCAGCCCTATACGCAGGTCGCTTCTTGCCCTCAGGGCGTCTTACTGGTATCATATGTGCGATGTGTTCTATTTTGCCTATTTTTGTCAAAGAGATTTGTGGTAGAGGGGAAAAACCGGGATGACTGGAAGCAACGATGGAGGGCTCGTCTGAGGACGACCTAGAGAGAGGGAAAAAGGAGAGGACCAAACACAGACGCCTGGGTCTAACATACAGGGTTTAAGTGGGTAAAAGCTTGATATGCAGTTAATAAAGCCTAACAACCCCCCACACATACAGTATACAACTTGGTAAGATGCTGGGGAGAGGAGCAGATGTAGGCCTTAACTAGCATTCTTGGGCATGGAGACAATCAATGGGGCCCTCATGGAGCATGTGGGGACAACAAGATCAGTTCAGGTCTCGCTGAGCCACCCGGAGATGCCCTCTGGGACAGCTGCTTCCCTGATGTCAGCACCCATATCTCTGAAATGTAATCATCAACATCCTGCGGTAAAGAGAGCATGTACAGCAGTATAGCGTGCCTTTGTTTAGGGAGCTGTAATATGAGGACATGCTCCACTAATGGCAATGTGCCGTTGACATGCAGTGGCATGTCCACAGACCCTCCATGCTCCCTCGTGTCCTTTTATGACTTGGAGTTCCTGCTTGTTTCAATCTGGGCCTGGATACTGATTTCCTCTAGGATTAACACAGCGCTTGTCCTCGTATACACCGCCCCAGACAACATAATGTAGTCTACTGCTGTACGTGCTCGGCTATAAGGCCTTGGAGTTCCCCAGCAGCTCATATGCCTGTCTCCTCTTCAGCACAGGCCAAATTGTTCTTGGTGAAGTGCTCCATCTCCTGGTCTGTGATGGGACTGCAGGATCAATATACAACTAGTATTCATTTAGTTTTTCTCTCAAAGAGGCATATTTGGGAGTATGTCTGCAAGCTCATAGGCTACTTGAGTTCATACTAACTTCTGAATTAGTTTTCCTACACACAATATGTTTAGGTCTACTTGCTTACAGTCTGTATAACATGACTATTAAATATGTATATGTTTTTAAGCAAACCCTAACTTCTGATTTTGTATGTAGCCTAAGTAGTAGTAGTAGTACAGTATATTGACCTGGTAGAAAATATATCATCTATTCCCCTGAATCCCCAGTGGCTCTATAGGGTTGTGGTTCGTTCAATCTCAGGTGATTGATCAAGTGTCAAGGCCTCTACACTAGGAAAACAAAATGCTTGCCCCAAAACACTCGCCCACATTTTTTCAGCAGTATATCGTTTCATTTGATCTATCCCTCTAAAAGCATGACAGTATCACAGGGTAAAGCAAAGCTTTTTATTGCGAGTATTAGTGAAAGATACACTTCAAACTGAAGCAAAGCAACACTAAAAGGCCAACAACCTAGAGTTATAAAACAAGATAGACATTGAACTGAAAAAAAGAAAATAAATTGTTGGTACAATGAGTCTTTGCAACATACAGAGGGACAGAGACATGGATCTCATGATGGTAAAAGGTTCAACGCGAATCCATTTGCTGGTGCCACACTCAATGGTACCAGAGAGCCTACCACCTTCAGTTTGAATTGACAATGATAACCAAACATCATGCTACATTGCATATGCCCAACAATGGGCATATAGTACAGTCACGCTTAATGTAGCATCCTTGACCACAGTAAAACATCACCCTTCAAACCATTGGCCATATTCACATGGCAGCCTTTTTGCTCTTCTGTCACATGGCTGCCATGTGAATATGGCAATTATGTACACTTGGGAAAAAGAAAAATAATCAGCATCAGATAGCCTAATCTCTTGAGCAATATTTGGTTCATAGTCGTTATTGGAATGCTAATGGACTGAAATAAATTAACATCTGATAGCTCAGGGAAGTAAACATTAGAGTAAACAAACATTAAACCAGAAAACAAAAACAGAAAAAGATTTGGCTTAATGGATGGAGGGCCAATTTGCTTTTAAAGAGGATTTACATCCCTCCAAAGCTCCATGTCTCTGATCCCGTGATGAAGAGAGAGACAATCAACAGACATCTAAATTAAAAGGAATAATTCATCATCACAACACCTTGGTTCAATATACAGGCACAGGTCTCTAATCCAGCACTTTGAGGAACACCTCTGGTCAAATAGCACTAATAGTACTTTTCATCATTTGCTCTATTTTCTGAATGCCACGTCCATGGAGGTTACCACATAGAACAACACAATGTTTCTGTGACTAAGAAATTACCCGACACTGTCAGAACAGTCCTGATGTGGCATACTCCACACACACCTGCAGCATCCATGCAGGCTTAAACTTTTTTTTATTTTATTTTTTTTGTGTAAAATACTATTACGCTGAAATGTGGTTCCTGTTTGCACCAGTACTGGTTAGTGGTTAAAGTGATGCCTATTGGGGGAATGAGGGCACACACACACACACAGTAGGTAGGCTTCCCAGGACAGGAATCCCAAAGTCACACATGAATCTGAACCCACTTAAGGCGGACTATTGTGGAATGAGATCTACTTTTACTGCTGTAAAAGGTTCTGGCACAAGAAAAGAGCTTGACAAGAGACAATTAAAGAGGACAGAAGCAACTCCTACAATAATAATAATAATACAAAAAAAAAGACCATAGTTCATATACTTCTGCCTTTAAAACAGGTTTCGTTCCTTCCCGCTATTCTCTATGCTCTCCCACCAGCCCTGTACTGGCTTGGGGATTTACATGTACAAACTAGCAGCTTGGGATGAGAAAGTCAGCTTTTTTTAACACTCAGTGTGGTTCAGAAATGGTTCCCTTCGTCAACAGAGATGAACTGCAACATGTCGGGGGTTGGCATTCTGCCTTCTCAGATAGTTGGAGACCAACAGAGATGAACTGCAACATGTCGGGGGTTGGCATTCTGCCTTCTCAGATAGTTAGAGACCAATAGAGCACCGAAGTCTGACGTCACTTTCAGTAGAGGGCGTCAGTCGCCAGGTTCATGTATTTGTTTAGTTGCATTGAAATCGCCATAGGAGGATTTTTAGATTGCTTCATATAAGAACTGTGTTTGAAAAATGAACATGTCATCCCGGCCGCTTCACTCATATGGATATGAAGAATCAACTGACTGAGAGAAAACGCTAATGTTACTGCTGCTGAATTAGTTAGATTTTCGCTAGAAGCAGACTGTATCATATATGAGTGACTGACTGTCGCAAACGATACAGAGACACCTCCCTGACAATAACGCAGAGACAGCTTGTTTATTTTTGGACCACAACGCTTATAGTAGACGATATTAAGATCACCCCATGTTATTCTCCATAGAGAAATTATTTCCGCAAACCAGGGGAATCGAAGGGATGAGCGAGTTACGTCAGGACTTCGGTGCTCTATGGAGGGTAAATAAATAGTACAACAAAAAGAAGAGGGTGAAGAACTGACCCGTTCCCTTTTCTGTGAACAAAAGTGAAACTGCTTGACACGGGGCCTGTTAACAGATCACCTCAACCCCTCCTCAAGTCACAGGGCCTGTTAACAGGTCACCTCAACCCCCTCCATCCACCTCCTCAAGTCACAGGGCCTGTTAACAGGTCAAATCAACCCTCTCCATCCACCTCCTCAACTCGGACCCCTTCCATGTTGTTGTGCTTTGCACGTCTAGGGAGAATAAGGCGTCAACATGGAGGGGGAGGGGCTTAAGGCCTCATCCTCCAAGCTCCGCCCCCACCATGCTGCAAGTGATGCGGAGACTCCAGCCGCTTATATGCACTCTCAATAAATACACCATAAAATATGTCGCATATATATTTCATATATATATATATATTTAAAGAACACCACATTTAAATAGGACAACAAAATAAAGTCGGCTCAAAGAACTTTTTTTCCCGAAGTCTATTAAGTGTTAAGACAAAACAAAGAAGATAGTTTACAGTTATACTTTTTTTTGTCTCTAAAATAGTTATAAGAATATCGCAACCAGGCATTACTCAAGCATTGAACGGTCATAAAAGCAATATTTGCAGTTTTCTCTCATGTATGTAGTAACATAATGCAGCATACCTAGGTAAGTGAGGTGCAGTGTTTTGAGATCTCTTGTATTAGAAAGTTTTAACCCCTTTGGAATCACAAGGTACCCACAGAACGTACAGGACTAGAGGCACTGCTGTGCTCCCTCCAACCCCCCCCCCCCCCTCCAAGGACAACATGGCAGGGCATTGCACTAGGATGAAAGAATGCCATGGGCTGTCACCAAGTAAGGCTGGGTACCGTTGAAGAATTTTAAAGCAATACTGGTCGTTTACATCACCCCTTTCGACATGTTGAAGACATGTTTCATCATGCAATAGCGTAACTTACAGTAAGTTTCACATCCATGTATCCGTTTCTCAACATAGTACTGCTTATAATTCCTCAGAAAGATGCCCGTAAACAGGAACACATTTTAAATTCTTTCTCTAACAATCATCAATTTTCAATGCCTTATGATGCTTAAAATAAAATGAAATAAAGAGCAAGACAAAATCTGTATAGTAAACTTCTTTCTCAACACCCAGCCCTAGATGTTATGAATTGTGGTGTCCGTGTGGGTTGAGTCTTTGATCCTTTCCTACCTTGAACCTAGCACAGGGATTGGAGGGATAGATATCAAAAGCTCTTGGCCATGTGTCTGTGTGAGAGTGGCAGTCTATAAAGTGCTGTGCTATGTTTGTCATTCATTCATGGGCTGGGATGCGTTACACCACACTAGTGTTACTATGCCATCTTTTTACATCTTATTTGAAATTCCCTCAATGCACATACTGTACCAACGACACCATTGGTCCAAGACACTAAATGCAAACACTAAGCAAAAGCTCAACCACAAATCACATACTTGGCATATAGTCTAATTATATGTACGCTTTAAGTCTTAATATTTAGGAACGCAAGTTTGAATCTTCAATTAATCTCTAAATATAAACTGTGTACTGTATGCACACACGTGTGTGTGTGCAAATGCAGCCATTTCTGCATTACAATGCGTTCTTCTTGAAAAGGTTTTTCTTTGATTTGATGTTTGTCTTTCGTTTGCAGCACCATCAAGAGGAAAGGCACTTTCAGTGGACTTCTTTCTCATTTCTTTACTACATTCCACACCAAATACAGAAAAATCATAATTTCGGATTTTTACTCATGAAATACGAAGGACACGGTGACATTTAAAATTTGTACTTGGGCTATTTTTCTTCCACAGATGTCTGTCACGTTGTGGGAAAGGTTTGGACATTTGTTTTGACAGCCTCCTTCACATTCTACTCCGAAACCAAGGACATGAAGCTCTCAGACTGAAGAACAGCAGTCAGAAACTGAAGGACAGATGTCAAACCTTTATAACCACACCAACAAGTATGTCTAGTATACACAACAGACCCCAAATGGTCTTTTTCATTTTAGGTCACTTCTCCACTAGCTAGCATTCGCAAAGCAGAACTGATGGTGGTTTCGGCAAGTTGTAAGCCAGGCAAACACATTTGCTATGTAAACATGTGTTCAATTGCACTCAAGAGTTTAGTTTGGACACAACTGCATCAACATCCATCAGAAACAGCAGATATTCCGCTTTAACGGCATACCAATACTCGCATATATCAAGAACCTTCAGTGGCATACAGACCAGACTTCTCCAACAAACATACAACCGCATACACTCAGAATTAACTATAATCAGCATAGATTCTGAACGAATTGCACACCGTGCTAGAAAATACCACATAATCTATTGGATCATACACGTAGGGCCAGGCTCTGTGTCCACCAAGCACAACTTTTCTTTAAGCAAATAGCACGATATATACTTGGTAGAAGCGCTCCAAGCACCAAACACCTATAAAATGCCATGCTTTCAGCACTATTGGAAAGAACAAGGTACATATTGCAAGACAGAGCCGCTTCAAAGGAGAAAGGCAGAGCACCTAAAGGGGATGGGCATTGGTTCAAAACGAATGCACTGAAGCAGGTTGAGTCTACTCAATGTTGCAATTTTATGGAAAAAAATAAAAACTAATAAATCATTCCAAGTTGCATATTGATAAGTGGAAATCATTTACAATACATTTGGAAACAAACCTACCAGAGAGTAAAGTATAGGAGTGTGTATGTCGGGTATGTGTGTGCACGTGTGCCGCTGTGAAATGAAAAAGTTGTTTGTTCTTGTTGCAGAGGTTCTATTTCTTTCAAGAAAACAATGGCCCCGAAGATTAGACATGTCTCAATGGCTGCCTCGACTTGAGTTTACGAAAGAGTTCTCATTCGAAGAGAATGACGATGGATACGATAGTCTCTTGTCAAACATCCCCGAAGCCTAGGAATTGAGGAAGTGGCTGAAGGCATACTATATTATTATTAGAATTTGAGAAATTAACAGAAAGGAGTATATTTCCATAAGTTTGGAAGGTATAAAGAATGAGGTGGTACACCCATTACTGTTGCCCAGCCGAATATCCAACCGGCCTCGGTTTTAGCTGGTAAAGCGAACGACTAGAGGTCTTGGGACGACAACATCTCAACTTATTTACGAACTTTAAATGGGTAAGAGGCCCAGCTTAATGGCTTGGAGCGGGTATGGAATGCAAGTCATCCAAGAACCCTCTAACGATTCTATCCACCAGGGATTAGTATATAGAGAGAGATTCAATGTTGGCCTGCTGGAGAGAAAGAAGATGAAGCCTGAGAAGATGCCAACTAAGTTCAAGTCATTGAGGTGGGAATCAACTCACAGACAGTTTGAAGTGGCTGAAGTGGCCCAGGAAAAGGGAAGTCTGGGTTCCTCTGTTGCAGCTGTTGCCTCCATAACCATACTCTGGATAAGCAGACAAAGACGGATGAATGGATGGGCATTTGAAGAAAAGATACAGATAATGTGGGTCTATTTCAAAAGTGCACATAGTACAAGAATAGGTTGAGTCAACAATGTTCGCATCTGGAAATGTTGATATGAAATGTATTACATGAACTACAGGTGAAATAGGGATCGACAAAGAACTTAGTTTTTACTTTGTGCCAAGCGTCGCCCCTTTGGAGCTGCTCTGAACAGCAGAACAAGGAACTGCCAGGTGGACACGTGGCCTTACTGACCAAACCTCACCTCCTAATCTTTCCTATAACATCCTATGGGATTGGATGGGACCCCACTGGCTGTGGAATGTAGTCCTCTGGTATTGGGATTTGGGAGTGAACAGTCAGCAGTGAAGGGAACCATGAGACAATAATATGAAATCATAGTCACTGCCATTGTATTTTGTAATGCACATGGAAGTGCTCGGGTGAGGAGGAGGAAAACAACCAAGGTCACATGCTGACATAACCCACATTTTTAAATAAAAAACAAACCCCGCCGCGAATTATTCTTTCATCATACGTGTCCTTGACATGTATCAAGGAGCAGCTGTGAGCACCAGTTGATTAAAATGACAACATTCAAGAGCAGGAATTATGCTCTTATAATTCAAGCTACCCCATTTATGTTGTACTGTATATCATCATTACCATATAATCACAATAGGGATAGCAACAACACGTTTCAATATTCCTAAATTCTGTACCACAGGCCTCTCTCTGTCTGAACACCTACCAAAAAAAGGGACAAATAAGAATTGGATGGAAGGTCACCATCTTTTGTTTTTTCTTCTTCCAAAAAAAGCATTGGCCAGTCCACAACCTTACTATAGAGCTGAACAGTCCAGACACGCTTTACTAATAGCAATAACAACCCCATAATTGTACATAGAAATACACTATACGTTATACAGTGACACAGAAACAAGTCAACAGTCTATTGGAATAATAAAATTTCATTATACTTTTTAACCGTAAATAATCAAGATACAATTATTACTAAGATTAATAACTAGACTACATTTTTTAGAACTTTTTTGTTAGCAAAAATAAGTAGTGTGCATTACATAATTTAAAATGTACAAATATACTTTCAATCTGGCTTTTAAAAAGGCTTTCGGACACTAGTGAAAACCGTGAAGGCTCAAACCCCTTTGGCTTCCACAGCGGGAAGGCTAGCCTTGGAAAGGCATTCAAATGCAACAATGCAGGACAACGGGGCAATGTACCCTAAACCTATACTGTTACACTGCACTGTCCAGCCAAGGGGCAGTCTTTACCACTGTACCATTTGCAGATTTTAGTTTTTGCTGTCTGCTGAGGCAAAGTCTTAAATCCAGAGTTTGTCTGCACAAACAATGCCGGGAGGACCTTCTCATAACACCTCTCAAAGCATTAGGTTAGCCATTTTCATCTACATGTTTTTGTACCGTGCCCAGCCCCTATCCAACTCCCTCTCAACGCAGAGACTCCAAATTCAGAGTGAATAGCACCACGCCTGTGTTCAGTCTGATACACATGCTTCATTTAGTGCAGATTATCATTATAACTCTTTAAAACACCACAGGACAAGCTTCAGACCACCAAGAGCACAGAGGAGTGGTGAGTACATCCTCCAACACAAACACACCCTGTCATTCCGACAGCTGGCTCCCATTAGATAGTTAAGCTTCTTCTAGTGAAGATATGCAGTCAGCCACTTGGATCCTATGTTTGGGTCTGAAGCCAGTCCTAAACCATTACTTATTTGGGACTGGTTTCACCAGACATGGATTTCACCTAGTCTTCCAAAGAGTGACCTCCACTGAAATAAATGACCTTTGGTCTTAGGCTAAGCTGAATCCATTATGTGAAACTGTCCCTTTAAAGTACTAAACAGAAGATACAGTAGCAGCCGGATCCATGTCTGTTTAAACAAAAGCCAGTGCAGCTTGCTCTGCTGGAATACTGTGGCTAAGCAAAGACAACAGCTTCAACCGTCGTATAGGCAAACACCATAAATATCAGTCTTGGGACGATTAGAATGAGATGTATGGAACAGTAACAGTCAGGCGATGGAATTTACTGCACAATCCAAAGCTCTTTGAGGAGAGTTACGAGGCAGTAGCAGATGCTGACTTGCTTCAAACTGAGTTATGCTGCTCATTTGTTCAGAACACAAAGTTTGTTCATTTGAATAGTTTCGTTCCGTTACGAAAAACAAAAAGGGACATTTTTCAACACATTAAAACAATGGTATTTCGTAAAGAATTATAGGTGATTTGACTATTTCATGATGACACTTAAACTGGATCCTATGTTTTAGAGATGATACACTTCAGGTGGTTGAACAGCATTTTAGAAATTAACACCTAATTTGTCCCTAATGGAAACCTCTTAAGAATCTGTTACACCGGTTTCAAAACAATAAACCCTTCCCTTCTTCCAGGCACTTGACTACCACCCCATTATGGCATAAATACACTGTATTGTTGCTACTGGGTGAAAACCTTGCATCTCCAAAATGTCAACTCAACAGGAATTAAGAAAGGCCACCTTGTTAAGCCGTCTGCCATGCATTTGTTAATTTATACATTTAAAGGGGCTTCATAACACCAAGGTCAGAACATTTTCTCAACCCACAAAAGGTACTGTAATCCTCCCATTCAAGTAAAACATGAAAAATCATCAAAACTAGATTTACCAGGTCTTCACCTAACAATGTAACCATAAAAAAGACCTTCCTCCAAGGAACAATAAATAAAAGTGCCATATATGTGGCAAACTTTGTTTTGTTTATAAGAAAATGCGTATTTGTCAAATGAGATGTGCTACTTTTCTTTTGATGCACTACACCCCGATATCTCCACCTCTCTCTTAAATGATTATTGATTATTGATGCACTACACCCCGATATCTCCACCCCTCTCTTAAATGATTATTGCACTAGAGGAAACTCTCCATATGATCTGTTGAACAAATTCACCCACTGTGACAAATTATAAAATACTGTAACAAGCACAGAGTAGGAATTAAAGCAGCTATGAATACCAATAGTAAAAACACAAGCTTGCCGGCTTGAGAGAATTAATAAATATTGAAAAGCCTGATTATAAAAACAATAATAATAATACAATTTAGGTTCATATAGCCATGTTGCACATTATAAAGCCCCATAGATGGCTGCTATAGAGCAATTGTTATTACCATCATTGAATATGATCTGTGCCACTGTTTAAATATGGCAGTACTGCTCGATGCAAACAGATGCCACCTTGTAGCCTAAAGGTGGCACTGTTTTCCAAAAATAACAGCTTGTTTTGTACACACAAGTGATGGATTGACAAGGATTGGCAAATCCCTGTGGGCTGAAACAGATTAGACACAGGAAAAGAAAATGTTTGATGTACCCGTCATCTAATGCTCCAAAAAAATAAGCTATAATTACCACTTTATCACCCCATAAATTGACCTCTTCTTATTCTCTGCTCCTTCAACCACTAAAAAAGAAAAAAACAACACAAAACAAACAGTAAAACTGATAATGCAGAAAAGTGCGGCTGCTCAAATTGACTTTAAGTTCTGTAAAAGGGCATGGTATTAAGGGGGGAAGGGGCAGTGGGTCTGAAGTAGTGTGCCAAGCCACAGGCCGGCCGCAGAGGGGGAGCAAAACAAACAACAAAGTATATATATATCCTGGACCAGAAGTGAAGTGTAGGCCGGCGAGGGAGGGAAGATGGGCGTTGTGTCGAGGGGCCCCGATATGAAACGAAGGGAAAATTAAATAGTTGGCTGGTTTGATATTGCATAATAGTGCCAAGTTTCTCTGGTTTTTAAAGCAGCGTTTGTATCCTCGGTCCAGTGTGGAGGGGACAGCCTCCTCTCCCTCTGCACAGTGTCAGGTCCGGATTGACTAGGTGTATGGGTGAGTGGAAGGGGCATCTGAAGGGCTACACACACCGTCTGCGAACGCCGCGCGTCAAAACAGCCGCCTCCGTTATTTTCAATGAACCTATCGCACACCGGCGGCGTCCGACGCACGTTCACGCCTCGCCTGACGCTCCGATACGCCACTGTTCTATTTTCCAGGCGTTGCCGCGTGGCAACGCCTGTGCCGCGTCGCTGCGCATCCGGTGTGTGATGGGCTTCATACCTCCAAGGACTCCTTGACTGGCAGGCCAGCTGTGTTATAGGGGAGTGTGTATGTCTGTGCATTTATGAGGTGTGTGTGTGTGTGTGTGTGTGTGTGTGTGTGGGGGGGGGTCTGATGTAAGCTCAGGCGAAGTACATGGTCCTCAGTGTGTCGTGGTGAATCTGAACAGCTTTGGCCAGCGCCTGAGGGTCCCGGCCGTTACTCTGACCGGATACATGGCTGCCCTCCGCGCTGAGGAAGGGAGAAAATGAGAAACAGATGATCGTTAATCACACAGTCCCCCAAAATAGGGCGTGCAAGATCGCGAGCGCAAGCCGCACTTCCTGCGATGAGAACCAAGCTATAAAGCGAGCATAGTGGAACCTAGGACATAAGCCATGGGTCTATTTTTAGCCTACCTTCCACTTCCTTGCTACCTCCTTCACAGCCTCACCTGTCATGCTCTTTGTCCACCAGATGGTAGCGGGCACGGAAGGCCACCAGGTGTGCGTAGTAGGCTGGTGCGGGGATGGAGACAGAGCGGGTACAGCGCACATAAGTGTGGCACAGCTGGTAAGTGAGCAGCTGGAACTCGTCAGCGGTGAAGCAGTTGTCGTCCCACAGCACATGGTAGTGGGAGGGCCGACTGGTGCCCTTGGGAGAGGCAGATGACATGTGGTTATGAAATAGAATGTAACACACACACACACACACACACACACACACACACACACACAGTTTAGTTATAGCAGTACATACTACAGACAGTAACATTTTCCGTATGATTTGAGGTCTTGCTATTTGCTATTTCACACTGAAGAAAATCAGACCCATCTGAACTGAGTGGTGCTGGACTACTGTACTATACTGTACTGTACAAGCCCTCCTCCCTGGACTCTATGGCCCTCATTTATCAATCGAGTGTAAAATCTGCCACAAATTCGAGTGCAGGTTTCGTAGTACACCCACGTCTCCACGGCATTTATAAAGTGATCGCAAACAGCTGATCCTTCCTTAATTTCGTTCTCACGTTAATAAATGTCACGGCTGAATTTGATCTGGCACGCCCTAAGAAATCAAGCCTCGCCCTCGTTTTTGCGACCTGAACCACTGCTATACGATCTGGAAACCATGGTTACCGTGCCTTTCTGCCCGCCTCACCCCCCTCTCTCATACACACGCACACACACACACACACACACACACACACACACACACACACAGACGCACACAAGCTGCACGCACACGCAACTTGCAAGCCCAACTAACTGGTGTGTTGTTAAATAAATAAACAACGAACACCTGCATGAATTAAATAAAGTTGTAGGCCTACCCTGTCTGTTCCCTCTCACCTCGCTTGCCTTGCTGTCATGTCCACGCACGCACGCACCTACATGACACATTAAATAAAGCTGTCTGTTTCTCCTCTCGCTTCGTTTCCCTTGCTGCCCGCCTCACCCCCCGCACACATATCGCAATTTTTCACTGTGTGTTGTTAGTTGTATATTAAATCATTAAAGTATTTTTAATTTAATATACAACAAGATATATTAGTGAACGAAAACCTGAACCTGTGAACCATAATTAAATAACAAATAGGCACACACACGCTGCTGTTTTGCAGGTGCTCCTCCTGTCCAGTCTGTCTGTCTGTCTCTCTCTATCACAGTGGTCCGTCCGTGACCAACTGACCATGCACGTTCCGACGTTCGACAGTCTATTTAGATTGCCTCGCAGTCGTTAGTCACTGCTGTGGCCGCCGGCCGGGCTGTCAACTGTCATTATATGAATGTGCAGCAAAAACCGTATATAGCCTCATGTGGCATGGTGGTTGCCTGGCTGGGTAATATACCTATATCTCCGATGCAGTTCCCACTTGCGCTGGGAGCCTGGCACGGTACATTTGGCATTGAGCGACGCGTCGGGTTTATTATATTGCACATACCGTAAGAAAGACATCGGCCTTCATGCTGTAGATTAGGCTACAGTAGGCTATAACACGTTGGGACTGCTGCACTATACTCTCCAACGTCCCGTCATGGAAATATTTCAGCACAGACAGCCCAAATCCTCGCATGTATGCGCTCATGCAAAACACTGTTTAAATGGCTTAAGCATCTCTTGCAACATTGTTTTTAATTGCGCGATTTTATCTCCTACTAATTTCATATGACACATGTATTCCTTAACATTTTTATTTATTTATTTTTTACATGTAGCCCATATACATTATACATACCTTTTATATAAACATTTTAGGAGTGAATACATATATGTTTAGATGCCTGTGACAGCCTCTCAGCAGTTCAGACAAGGCTGCTCCGCTTGTGTAAAACAGAAAAACAGCGTACGCCAGCTGAAGAGTAGACGTGACTATTTGTCCTACTCAAGTTCAATTTCAAGCTTTGCCGGAAATGTTAAATGCCGAAAATGTCGGTAATTTCGGCGTGCGCCCATATTTTGGCGTACGCACGGTTGATAAATGAGGGCCTATGTGTGTGCGTGTGAGGTAATGGCTGCTAAAAACTCAGCTTCCCATCATGCACCTGTATGTGTGAAGCTCAACAGCACCACTTTGTCACCCGTCGGTACCCTAGACCAGAGGTTTTCCCAACCGCCACCAGGATTTTCCGTCAGTGACTGATTTATAAATTCCTTCGAGTCTTTAATTTTTTTTTTTATCATATTATCATTGTTAATATATAACGCCATTTAGGTCAATGATATAACATTATTTTGTGATATAATAATAATATAGCAGTGGCTAGCCTATTTAACTGTCTTCCGTGAGAACGTTAGGTGTGATGATGCGCAACACTGGTACAACAAATGGTAGCATCCTCTGCTCCCAACACCTCCTTTTTCTGTAAATATACCATTCGCTGCTACTGAGCTTTTACTGGTAAGTCAGTTCATTGGACCACAATGCAAACAAGCCCCTGGGGAATTTTGTGTTATCCTTTAAGCATTTTGACTGTACTACTTGAACTATTAACAATCTCGATAATGAAATATTCAATCAATAATCGATCAATCAACAAAATACCTATGGTAAGGTAACTTAATAAATACAGCTTTTAATGAAATCTCGGCCAGCCAAAATTTCTGCCTTTCTCAATTCCTGAACGGTTTGCAAATGTCTTACATAAAGCAACTGTATTTTTACACCATTTGTAAAAAATGCGTTGCTCCACAATAGCACAGAGCCTGCAGTCTTCTGGAGGCTTTTAATTGGATTTCAGTGACGCCCACGGCATTGCAGATTAGGCAGAAGGGTTATAGGGAGAGCAGATGGTGCATGGCTCTACGGTACCTGTATTCCAGCGTGACTGCAGAGGTAAAAGTCAAACTCGTAGGGGTGCGTGATGTCCGTGTCAACGGTGGTGCCGGCAGGAATGTTTCCACTACGTCCAACCTGACAGAGAGGAGGAGGACTGTACATTAAGGGTTGCTGCTCTTTTCACCACTGGCCTCTTTCTAATTTTCACAATATTCTGTATGAAGCAGAAAATAACTGGAAGAGTAAATTGAACAGAAGGCCAGAAGAAAAAGTCACCGATTTAACTCAGTTAGCAAACTGGCCCATTTAATAATGAACTCAATTGTTCACTGATTGCTGTAGTAACGCTGACATCTTCATAAATGGAACCATGTTTGATGGACATGTCCGGTTGTCAGCTTAGCGACTACTTCCCACAATCAACCAATTAAAAGCCTAATTCTCTAGTGAGTGGCTTGGCCCACTGTTTGTGAGAGCCTGAACTGTAAACGAGGTTATTAACTAATAAGGGGAGTATTGCTGCGGGGACCTTATGTGCCACTCCAGAGCTCTGGGTATGCATTGGGCCCTAACGCTTTAATCGAATATAATTACAGGGCTTGGGGAGGAGATCAGACCCACTGGCAAGAAGGGTAATTAAGCCAAGGAGGTGACATTTCCAACCATTAAAGTGCTAGTAGGGAACAGTGCGCTAAACTCAAACTCAAACCATTTGTCTAGCCTGGAATCCAGAGACTGATTCGCTCCGTTCAGCGCACCATTTTATTTATTTATTATTATTTATTTATTTATTTTCACTTCTCAGTCTGGTAAGCGTTGAGCACCACATGCGTACATTTCGACGGTGCAATGCAACGGGGGGCCTAGACGCCAGAGGCCCATGACGGGGGAAGAAGAAACCAAAATGCCATGGTGACGGTGACAAGAAAGCCTGAGTACCGAGGCTACTCGGTTGAATGAAGTGTAACACCAAGGATTCGTCAGTGACGTCACTGACTGACTGGTTTATAAACAGCTTCAGGTCCGTATTGTCCAGTCCTTCTCGGGATCTTTACCGTAGCCTTAGTTTCAACTTTCAACGCATGTGTTTATGATCAGCAGCATAACAAAGCTCAGCCGTAGACTATTTTGTCACGTTTGTGCTAATGAAACACTAGATGGGATTATTATTTCATGTCAACATTCAAGTACAACTATCAGAAGATGTAACCCAGGTAAAGTAAAGAAAATATGTGCACCGGGGCCGATTGCCAAGTCCGTACGCCACTGTTGAGCACTATCCAATCAGCAATGACGTGCCTACGTAACAGGTGACAAAAGGAAATGGAGAGTTGTTCAGGAGACAGCCAGAATGAGAAGCGATTGTTTTTTAAATAATATATTTACATGTATAAAAAAAATTTGTGGAGCGAACCAGTCTGGATTCCACGCTACCATTCTGTGACATTTGACATACTCTGTGATGGTTTTGTGTGTGTGTAGGTGTGTATGAGTGTGTGTGTTACCCTCTCGTTGCGGTCGGCACAGAAGAGGCGTGTATGGTGGCGCTTCTGCACTACGATGTAGGTGATACCTGGCTGATATTCCTTCTCCAGGTTGATGCAGGCCTCACGGATGGCCAGCAGCTCATAATACAGCACCTGGAGATGACCAGATGAATGCAGTACATTTATACAAGTAGAAGAACAGGGTTTTTTTCTGTACATCTCTACAATAGTGGTCCAGGATTACATATTTCTTTAGCCGGAAGAATTTCCTTGTTACCTCAACAAAAGTCAATGCTCGTGTGTTCAGCATAATGATGTTATGTGTTTTGTCCTCGACAATGTCTGTAGTGTATTTTAGCGACTTGCCTTTTGTAAAATGTAGAAATGTAAAAGCTTTCAAAATTCACGAGTGGGGTATTTACTAATGAATGTATTTTATGTCATAGAACAAAACGTGACAACCCCTTAAGCATGTAAAATACAGACCTTATTTCAGGAATTCCCAAAAGCTCATTTAAAAAAAAAAACATAAGCCAGATCCCAATACAAAAACTTTTCCTCCTGTGTATAGTAAATTTAAATTGGTGACCTGCGGAAATATTTGACCATTTTGTGGACTTCATAACATCAAGGTCCAAACCACTGCTGTTTATTAACTAGGGCTCGTAATGCAAGACCTCAATGTGTGTTATGTGAAGTTATCTTTCTGGCTGCGTGTCAGTGACCATGAGCAAGACACTTTTCTTTAACCCTGCGTTACCAAATAAAATTAATAATATTATTATGTAATATATTATTACACTGAACTCCTAACTGCTCCCTATGAGCAGGTTGGTGCCATGTATGGTCTCCACACATCTACAATAATACTTCTACAATATCTTTACAGATTTAAAATGTTCAATTTCAGGGTCAAAAGCCAGGCCTTTATCTGGGACAGGCTGTTCACCAAAATACGAGGATATGGAATTGCTGACAATATGAGTTAACTGGCTGCAGAGTATGCAGCATTTTAACTTGAAATGGACACTTGGGTGAGATCACGGGACATCTGTGGACATTTGGGTATGCAACCATCATCAAGCTTAGGGACAGGGTCACCCTGGACCAAATCACTCTCCATCAAATTGAGTCAAGAACGGGATGTGCCGACCTGTCTGAACTGGCCTTCCGACACTCCGTCCCTGTAGAAGATGATTCTGGTGGGCTTGTAGCGGGTCGACTTGTAGAACTGGATCAGCAGCTCACGCACCATCGAAGCAAGGTCCTGGATCACCTCCTGTCTGGGTCTCTGGACCCTCACTGTGGCACAGTACCTGCTGGGGTGGGCATCCATGCTGCCTACCACCTGGAAGACAGTGGGTAGAGCAGTGTGTCTCAAACATTTTCATGCCAAGGACCACCAAATTCACCAAATTGGCCACAGAACCCCATTTTGGAAAAATGTTATGCCCGGGGACCCCAAAAGAGAAGATATGTGTCATTAATTGTTTTTCAAAATCAGTACTTTTCGAAAATAGCAGTGTGTTGTGATTCGACACGTTGTATATGGGCTATTTTTGATTAGCCAAATATTAAAATGGATTAAAGTGGTTAAACAAATTTTCATGCTGTATTAATGCCTTTGCTGGAATCCCCTCAAGGAACCTTGAGGGTCCCCAGACCCCGCTTTTAGAACCAATGGGGTAAAACAAAATTAAATAGCTAAATAAAAAATATAAAATCATAAAAAAAGGACAATGAGGAGATAGGGACAGACAGCGTGTAGCAGACACAGAGTGTATCCAAGAGTTGTGAGGGAACAAGAATGTTTGTGACAACGCAAAAGCTAAAGATACTGCCCACCAACACGGCATTTTTACAAAGAGAAATGTATATACTGGCAGATTGGGAGGGTAAGAAAGGGAAGCTGCAATTTACAGCTGCGATAGAAGGCTTCTTCCCGTCTCCTGCAGGGGGATGTGTGACGTCTGCGCCGAGGAAGATAACTGGCTGCTGGAACACTGACGGCCTGCGAGATAGGACACACAGTCAGTACAAACAATATTATAGTTCTACTCTTTATTTTACATATCTTTGCTGCGGGGTGGGAACCTTGTATGTCCAAAAAAACAACATTTATCAAAAACAAGCCAAAATAGCAGATCTACAACCTCACAACATGACAGCTCTTACACTTATACAAGGCACGCTAAACTCTAAAGCACAGGTTGTCAAGGTGGGGTCCGTAGGGGGGGGGGGGTAATTCTATCGTCTACTCGTGCTTTTGTGAACACCCCAGACAGTTTTTAAGTTGCTCGATTCAGTATTTAGATATTTGATATTCATTTCATCGCCCTTCCTATACAAAAGTTGTAACTTCAAACAAGATTTTAACCATTCATCGAAAACACCCGTCCTTGGTTCTGGTGAATGATAGTTATTTTTTTAGATAAATGAAAAAAGTAATTGAAAAAGCACAGCCCCCTCACGTATTATAAGGATAGTAGAAACGCGGATGAGAAGAAGAGTGGTTCTGACCGTTGATGAGGTACCAGGATGTTGTTTATTCCTCCCAGCTTGACGTTGATCTTGAGGCAGAGGTTGGAGAGGGTCTGAGGGGACGTCTTCACCACATTCTTCACCTGGACACACTGGGTGGCCATGCCTAGGAGGGTGTCTCCCACACGCTTCACCTCCGCTGTGAGTGGGCAGGAAGAATATTAACACCCTACTTCATCACACACTACCGCATCACACAAAAGCATCAAAAGTAGTAGATCGTAAGATAGTAAGTTCGAAATGTGGTGCGAAGCGACATGTTTTAAGCTTGAAGATCTGTGATGTTTTTGCATAGTGTATATTTGTATTACATTATATGTTTTGATGAATTGAGTATGAAGGACCCCAATGTAAACAATCCAATAGGCTTCCTTGGGTTTAAATGCTCTTAGCAGACCTTGTATTGAACTATACTTTACTGTGATTTTTTTTCTGCAAACATACAGTATTCAATCAATCTACAGTACATTGATTCAATCAATTTGCTATTTTTTTATTAGGTAAAATCCTGAAAAGGACATACAGTATGAGGTGGAGAGGGGCACAGTTTGTCCCAAAATGACAAAGGATCAGAGTTACACTTGCTTAAATAGATAAAGGGTTTAAAATAATTGTAATATTAACTTTGAGAACCACTGCCGACACCACCACCAGTCCACTCATTCCGACACCGTTAGCTTAGACAACACACATTGTCGCCATATTTGGGCATGGAGAGTGTATCCTTATGTTGAAGGTGGCGTAGTCGACAAACATTTGGTCTTCATTTGGTTTAAAAGTAGTAATTATGCATTTCACACTTTAACCCATTCTGACCGGGCACCCATTTTGGTGTCAGCATCATGTTATGCTTTAGCTATTGAAAAATAGCAGATCTACAAGCTCATATCGCGCCACCGAGTGGCGCGATACGAGCTTGTAGGTCTGCTATTTTTGAAAAATCGAAGAGCGACTGACATTTTTAGAATCTGATCTCAGGTCAGAATGGGTTCATCAGACCAGTGTGTGTCCGGCGGAAACCTCGTATGAATCTGATCTCAGGTCAGAATGGGTTAAACCAGTGAAAACCAATTCATTTATTGCTGTAAGCCTTTTGGTCCAGTCAGTCATCATGCTTTCAGATACGGTTCCTACCGTAGACCGGAGTCTTTCCCGGCAGGATGACGATAATGAGCTGCAGTCCAGAGTAGGTGTTCTTCAGGTGTCTGAACATGGGCTCCACGCTGTCGGCCCCCTGGGCGTATTTACAGAAACATGGCTGGCCCTGGATCGGCATCCCAGCATCCTTAGAGATCTTCCGCAGCTGGTCTGTGAAACCCCTACAAACGGTGCAGGTAGGAAGAGAAGATGGAACCGTCTTAACCACCGTCTCCCAAACAGTGGGTCACGGTCCCATTTTTATGGGTCCAGAGTAAATAATCTCTTATCTTTTTAACCCATATTATGTCCAAAGTCTCAACATTAACATGTTCAGGAATTAAATAGAATAGTTTGTGAAAGTCGTGAAAATATTTTCACATCAAATGTCTCTTTTAGATCTTGAGCAAAAAGGTTTGGGGAAACGCCTGGTGTTGTGGTGTAAACAATAGGATCTCATTTAGGTAATGTAGCAGTAACCAGACACTTGTGGGCATTGGTTATAAATACTAGCAATACACAAAAAAGGGCCAGGTCAGTTCATTTAACTAATTAAACGTAATGACCCTTTGTGTTAAGTAGTTCGTTCATTCGGCCTTTAAACTGTAGAAGGGGAAAAACATGTGATGTAGAATCCATCATGACTTTAATATACATCAACAAGCTAACAGAAATGTCTACTTATTGGTATATATCCCTTTGGTGCATTGGCACACATCTAAAAATACACAAGATAGGATGGAATGTTAAGCAGAGTCAACATCAATGATTTGTGATGCAGCCACTTGCAATAGAATACTAAAACTGTGGTTTGCAATGATGTAAAAATGGACAGTCCACATCCTCAATTTCCATAGCAACAGTATTGTCACAGTACCTTCGGGATATGGGATACAAACGACATCCACTCCATAAACAGGACAGTGACGGACACATCAAGGTGAGGAGCAAAGATAGTTAACGGTTTCCTTAGCACATGACATAACCCATTATATTATGTTGTAATACAATGGGATACAAATATGGAATATCTATATTATCTCTTTATCCAATTCGTAAACTCTATTTTTCTCTCCCCACTGTATGCTGTGTGGGAGGGAGAGAGAGAGAGAGAGAGTAATTTAGGGTTTTCAGACAGCTGTGACTTTTCTCTACAACATTATTTAATGGTTCCGTATTGCAAATCATTGGTGTGGACTGGGCTTCATACACAACATACTAAAATATACGCTATATAATAGTTTTTATGTTTGTGTTGTCTTATGACCGTACACTTTGACAATTATATGGGACGTCCTCAACAACTGCAGAGTAAATACTCTACACAAAGAGAAGGAATTCCAGGAAATAATAGTTGAGCCAAAATAAATGTACGATAGATGGAGAGAGAGATGGACAAGCAGACCGACAGAGGCTAATGTTATGCAGAGCACGGCTGTAAACGGATCCTGAAAAACAGGACCAGTGAGTAGTTCTCACTTGAGGATCTCTTCCCGACACTGCCTCTGTGTGGCGAAGCAGGCGATGGCCCACATCTTGATCTCCACACCCGTGTGGAACTGTTTGCCCCTCATGTCCCACACCCCATGGCTGGGCGTGGCTACGGTGCGGTTCTGAAACAACAGCATGCCGTTGATCTGCTGCCAAGCCTCACCGTAACAACATGCATGACTGATATACTGTAGAATACGCATACATTCATTCGTACCATCCACGGACGTACATACTAACTAGAATGTGTGCACACACACACACACACACCTAAAATGACTAATACAGATGCTACAAACATACAAATAAACACAAAGACCTAAATTTAACATGAATATTGTATGTGGATAAACTAACTATAAACTAACAAGACAATGTATACTGTATGTTTCAAGATTTTTTTATTTTATTATTATTTTAAAATGTGTTTTACATTCTTTACTGAAATGCAAAGCTGGTACGAATGCTGCATGGTTTCAAAATCAGTCAAGAATAATGAGAGTATGCACATTCAAAGGGTGCCATAATTTCTCTTTGGATTGTTTGCGCAAACTAGATAAGTGTAAGAAGTGAATGTTAATGCACACAGTGGATTAAGTCTCAATGAGTTGCTTCTTGATTGAGTTCCACAAAAAGAACTTCAGTCAAGACAATTACTGCTAAATGATTTGTCTTTCACGATTGTCCATTCTACTCCTTTTTTGTGTAAAAAATGTTGAGCTGGCTAAACCATGCAAAATGTAGACTAACTGATTTCCCACCCTGGCTGATTTTATCCCCTAAATACATTTGAAAAAAGTTCAAGTGGACTAAAAAAATAAATAAGCCCCCAATCAAATAAACAAATCAAGGCTATACTTTTGAGACTCAACCACAACAACAATATACAGACACGCAAACGGATGGACAGACGGTTGTCCAAATAGACGGCAAAAGCCTGCATGTGTTAGTGTCCTCAGTGAGAGGGGAGAGAGGTGCCGAGAGGGGAGAGAGGAGGAGGAGGAGGAGGAGAAGCGTGTCAAAACAGACAGACAAACAGAGAGAATGGGCGTGATTTAAAGGAAGGGTACCATAAAGTGCTCTGTGCTCACCCTGCCGCCGTATTGCAGCATGGGGGCGGGCAGCACGCGGCCCGTCACATGGGCCATCTCGTCTCGCACCTTGAACTGGAACTCCTGCACGAAGGGATCAGCCTCGTAGTTGGCACTGCGAACCTATAATAATAATAATAAAACAACTTTATTTGTATAGCACCTTTCATGACATGAAATGCAGCTCAAAGTGCTTTACAGAGCAATGGAGAAAAAAAGAAAAGAAAAGCATAAACATTAAAAAACAAGCAGTAATGCAATACAGTGAGGACATGAATAACAAAACATAAAAGATCAATTAAAAGCAAGGGTGTAGAAGTGGGTCTTGAGCTGTGCTTTAAAAATGTCTACAGAGGGAGGGAGGCAAAGTGAGGCCACAGTGGGGATGTGTGTGTGTGCACGCAAGGCTTTGGTTTATTTTGATTCTTCCACCCCAAAGGTTATCTGGCTCTCTGGCCTAGAGTTAGAGAACTTGGCAGTTGGGTTCAAAAGTTTCAGCTGTTTACACATTTTCCGCCAATGGACTCTTTCTGTAATGATGACTCCGATGCACTTGCACATATGGATGTTCATTCTTTCCTTTCTGCTATTTTGAATTTTGTCCAAACCAGTTTTTCACTACTCTTACAACTAATTTTGTCCAACCCCTCTCAAAGTTTGGTACGCCTCTGGAGTTCTCTGATGTTTTTTCCACAGCTTTTTCTATTCGTTACTATGTTCAATTTAGCTATAATTCGCTTCCAAATTCAGAACAAATCCTGTGGGGATTGGGCCTATTTTGCAGACACTGCCTTAACTAACTAACTATCTTAACCACATTTTGTCCACAATGGGCAGGCATCGGCTTTGAAGTGTCATGCAAAATTGGTGCAATTTCACCAATAGATGGTGCAATAGCAACACAACTTTATTACGTCATTATAATAATAGACATGGACATGGACACCATGATACACGATTAATTGCTGCTTGTGGCTGGATCTTGTTTTTTGATCACCTATCTATCATAACATATTACAGTATGGGGGGAAAAAAGAGAAACAACCCATGATGCTCTTGGCTTTGTGATAATGTCTAACAGACAGCTTATCTCAGTGTTTTGTCCACCTTCACCTCTCTTCCACTTTCTGCAATAGCATCAAGTTCAAGAAAGCCCATCTAAATGAAAACACAGACACTGTGCTGTCTCCATCGTGTTATCTCGACAGCAGGCCCAGTTCTTTCCATTCCCCGGTTGGAGACGCGAGGGGAGACTTTTTTAATAACGTGACAATGGCCTGGATATAAGTTAACAGCACTAATCTGATGGTGGTTGGAGGCAATGTACTGTCCGTGTCAGTCCATTTCCAGACAACACACTCTAGAGACAGCGCAGTTACTTTATACACATTAAATCCATTATGACTCAGGCAATTTTCTGAGCCAGGTAACTGCTGCCATCCATAATACAGCAGTGCTGGCATCATTTTAATTGTGACACTAATGCATGACGACGAGCAGTAAGTAACTAGTGTAGAAGAACAGTTTGACAATGTGATGTAACCACGAGTGGAGAACACCAAGAAATGTTGACAGCAGAAAGGAAGATACTGTAACTGCAGTAGTATCAGAAATTTTTTCTTTACAACAAACACTGAATTTCTAAGTAACACGTTATCACACACCTTTCCATGCAGTATCTTTCGGGCCTATTCATAGTCCAGTGACAGTGACACCGAAACGGTGGCCAGTAAAAACAGAGAGATGTGTTGTGTGAGCGGTGACCACCGCGCCGTGATTTCATGTTTTCATAGTTTTCGGTGGTTTCACCTTCTTCACCGAAAATCAGGACTATGAATAGGCCTTTTAAAAACAGGCCTCCGTCCACTTGGGGGCTCCACCACTCACCAGCCTGCTGATCTCCTCCTGTCTGTCGGGTGCAGAGCGAGCTGTGGCTTTGATCATAGTGGAGGTCTGATTATCAGTCAGCTTCTTGATGCACCGCTGACCGGCTACAATGTTGCACACCTGCAGGGAGAACATGGCAACATCTTACCCAATTAGACGTGAGACTATAGTCTAAACATGACAGTTTTCTGAAAAAGTCCGTTGCTCTCCCCAGGTTGGCATTAGATAAGACATATAAGACACCTAGCCTGGGCACCACTTCATTTCGGTATATGATCCGGGCTGGAGCCGGATGATATGCTTACAAACAGGAAGAAGAGGAAGCGGAAACTTCCTTTTCCCTCTCAATAAAAGCTCTCGTAAGCGAGAGCTTTTATTTAGAGGGAAAAGGAAGTTTCCGCTTCCGCTTCTTGACTACAAAACAATACTACAACATGACGTAACCACATCATCCGGCCCCAGCCCGGATCATACGGACTTTTGAAACAGAGACCAGGCTTTCCTCCGAGGCGGTGGAAAGCCTGGTGATGCGAGGTTATAAGACACCTAGCATATGTATTCAAGGGGGGGGGGGGCATTCACTGAAAATAGCCAATTCACAAGCCCACATCGTGTCGTAGCAAGAAGCATTGTGAGCTTGTAGATCTTGTAGATTTTCGTCAAAGAGGTTTGGTGTAGAGGGCTAAGGAGCTGAACAGGTACAAAGCCAAATGTAAATGTTACCAAGTAAACTAGACATTAACATGAATTCAACATTCATAGAAAAGACAATGTATAAAGAAACAGTAATATTATGGTCAGTATCATCATGGTCAGTATTACTGCATGTCAGTATCATGTGAGCATCATGTTCAGTATGATCATGCCAGAATCATGTCACTATGAAATCTATGAAAATCTCTACATGGGTTGGCCAGTTTGTCTCACCTCCAGAGGCAGGTAGGTATGCTTCTGTTCCTGTCCCACCTGTAGACATGGCAGGTGGGGGTATTTCAGCTGCAAGTTGTACTTCTCCCTGAAGTACTGAGCTACAGTGCGCTCTACTGTCTGGCCATTCTCCAACTGCAGGGGGAACCTGTCCACAACAGAACACATCATTTAACCCATTTAGACCCGAGGACAATTCTACAAATGTCTTCTAAATCCTGAAAAACCTATGTTTCTATATCAGTGGTTCTCTTGTAGATCTGCTATTTTTCAATAGCTAAAGTATAACATAAAAGGTGTTCCCTTCCAGAATGGGTTAAGAACTGTAAAGCTCGTCCACCTTATTTTGTTCAAATACTGTATAAGAGTGTAGAGCAGAACCTTACAAACGACATGATAGGGAGATGCATGTTTAGGTTGCTAAACATGGCACATACATCCTCTTGTGTACATGAAAATGAAAGCAAAAAAAACTAAACCAACGGTCTGGCTGTTGAGATGGCCACGTGGTGATCAAATAGTCTTACAATGAATAATAAATAAATAAAAGCATAATAGTTTCAAATTAGACCATGCCTAAAATATGACACAGCAAAGAGACAAGCAGTTGCATGCTAGAATTACCACCGATTCATACTTTGTTGCTCGCGCTGGCACACAACTAAGTAAAAACCAGGCTTCACTTCAGTGAAGGATGACTAATGCCTGCTTTCTGGTTTGGCAATTGCAAGAGTGAGCCATTATGTGGTTTAGTTGGTGAATTGGTGATCAGTCATAACATGGGCCACTCAAGTCACCGCACATGCACGCGAGCGCACAGCCGCACGCACGCACACACACACACACACACACACACACACAGTCTTCCTCCACTGGCCCCTTCCCCCGCTGACTCACGTCTGATGGCTGGCCGGCCGGCGGGTCACATTGCACACGCGGTACTTCCTGCGCATGGTTCCACAGTGCGTCACCTCCACCTTCAGACCTGGTGAGTAACAGAGTGGGTTGGAGTAACGTGGGAGGGTGAACATGTGTAGCCAGCCACATGTTCACAGTACACAAACGCACATATACACCATCACGCGAGCACACACACAGTCGCACACATGCACACACACAGGTCAGCATGGCAGTGTTTGATACATCTCTCTCACCCTTGATTTCTTTGGTGAATTTGACCCGGTGTGAGTCTGTAAGGGGCCGGGGCTGCTCGTCTATGTTGTGGATGTCCAGTACTTCACACATGAACTGGATCACCGGCTGGGCTTTATAGAAGGCAGTGGCAGATACTGCAGACAAGCAGATAAAAGAGTCAGCAACAAACTTTAATATATCAGTTCTACTCTAAACAACCATTTATCCAGTAATGGAATACAACCACTTATGGATGTTGTCAACGATTTTGTCGCTCCTCCAACAGATATAGTTTCTTCAGCACTCCATCAACAACTTAAGCAACAAATAAAGAGTTGGCCTCAAAATGTTGGCTATAACCAGCTCGCAAGCAGAATAACACTTCCAATGCATTAAACACAAAGCATTGACCAACACTTCTAGCATAACGAGATTAAACAAATTTGTATTTTAGTTTATTTAACGTTTGTCTCCTCAGATTCTAGGAAGTGGGGCATCTCCTGTGGCCGGACAAACGTCTCAGCTTGGTATTCATGCAGGACAGAGTAAACAGGCATCTGATGCTTCGTATTCACAACATCATAATGTTCGAAATGGCAATTGCCAAGCAACTAATCACTCCATAAAGTTACACAGACCCGCTCAAATGTTCTATGAATATTAACCCATTTTGACCTGAGATCAGATTCTAAAAATGTCTTCTACATCCCAACAGTTTTCTGAAAAAGCTATGATTCTATGTCAGTCGTTCTTCGATTTTTCAAAAATAGCAGACCTACAATCTCGCTTGTAGATCTGCTATTTTTCAATAGCTAAAGCGTAACATAATGCTAACACCAAAATGGGTTCCCGCTCAAAATGGGTTAAATGAAGACAGACACAGGAATTGATTTGGTAAGCACAAATGTGCCCGGTAGCTATAATGCAAGTGCAAGAGAGAGAGAGAGGGAGAGAGAGAGAGGGAGAGAGAGAGAGAGAGAGAGAGAGAGAGAGAGAGAGGGAGAGATATGCTGTTAACTACTAATCTACAATCTGTTGTGTGATGACAGTGCTCTCACACACCTACACACACTGCTAGTCTGTTTCAAAAGGTCTCACTGCCATCAGGAAGCGATCTCACTCTGAATTATTTCCTCGCCCCCGTTTCGCGTTTTGTTTTGACAACCGTTTGTTGATCTCCGTGAGTCAGAGATGTAAACGTAAACTCCAAAGGTCTCACGCCCCCCTAATAAAATTATTCTTTCTACATCCTCTTTTGATGATCAGTGAAAGCGCTTGTGGATGATGGCATGCACAGGTGTGCAATGAATGGCAAATAGTTTGGTCGTTGGCTCCCATTTGGGGACCTTCTCATGAGACCAGTTTCATCGCTTGAGCATACAATGGGCTAGGAACACTTTCTAGATGTTGAGACGCTTTCGGGCCTCTTGGTTAATGTTTGAATTGACGTGGGGGAGACCAACAGATTTTATGGTACAGTGATAGAGAGACAGACTAAAACAGAAACAGCACTATAAAACAAAAGCTAAAAAATAAATAAATAAAACGTTCCCCAACAGCGTCGCTACCCTGCCGACCTTGGCACCGCCCACCAGTCTCTCACACGCTGCCCTCTGTCTCCACAGCAACCGCCTAGGCAGTTCCTATTCAGTCAGTTGCCCACCTTCCACCATGCTCCTCTGTCTAACGCATATACATACACACATATGTACAATCACTTTGTTACACTCTCTGCAGACTTGCTTTCCAACAACCGCCTGCAGAGAACAGAAGGCACAGCACATTCTCCAATTTTCACCACTAGCATCACTAACGGTGATTTTTAATAATGGATTTTATTCATAAGGCACTTTATATTCGTGAGAATCTCAAAGTGCTACAGCAAATGAATAAAAGCAGAAGAAACAACACACCAAAAAAAACATCTAATAGAACGGGAACATTAAAACATAAGGGCAAGGCTATAAAAATGCTTTGGTCCAACGTCCAACGTCCAACGTCCAACGTCCAACCAGGGAAACTCCAAATAAAAATAAAAATAAACTTGAGTGGGATTCGTCTTTCCACATGAACAACACATCCACTTTTCATTCAATACAGTACTGGGGACAGGACAAGTCTGATCCTCACCATCAATGTTGAGCATCATCTTCCACATGGCTGGCCGCACAGACTGGTGGAAACCAAACCACACCTCCCTGCCACCGCCCAGGGGGTGGTCATAGCCTTCTGGAGCAGAGAAGAAGGATCGACCCACTGGAGTGTACCTGTACAGAGAGATGAAAGGGATAGGGGGACAGATGGGTGGAGGAGAGGGAAAAAGAAAAGGACATTGGGGGAAGATAAAGAGGTCAAAACAAGACTGAAGAAGATAAACATTAAATGTATAGTATGAAGGGTGGTGGGATGAGCGAGCAGGAAATAGGGAATTAGTATTAGTTGACACAACCTGAATTGATAATGTGGGTCAATGGTAGTTTGTAGAGTGTCACATCTAGCCTCTGTTCAATACATCCTGGAAACGCCATCAATGAAATGAGATGGCGGCGACGTCGCTCACCTGGCTTTATCGACATCTTATCGCTCGGTACAGGAGCCAACATTAATAATAGTGCATAGACCATGGGCCTCTGTGTGAATCCCAGGCTGGACAATCTATCATGATGCCAATGCATTCTGGCCCTCTAGGCACATAATATGGCAAATAAGAGTCAAATGAAATCTGTCAATATGGCTTGGGAACAGAGTTTCATTAAAAGGGCCTCCGATATTGGCTCCGACGTTGATATTGTGGGGTCGGCGGTATAGCATGCATTGGGATCATATTTAAGACACATTTGATTTCCACACGGATTACAGTATTGATATTTGGTGTGGATCATACGAAAAAACTAATCGTCCTCGGTATCAGAAAGCACACAGTGTGTGTTAAACTACTGGCATTCCTTCCATGTCTGACTCTATAGTTTTAACAGCTGGTGACAGAGGCAGGTCAGAAGAACGTACGAATACACGAACAGTACTGCGTTTCCCCTAACGTGCACATATTGTGGGTACAAAAAAAAACTAATATTGCTCTTTGTATCAGAACAGTACACTATACAGACGCTACTGTATTTCCCCTTATGTGCACATTAGGTAGGCCTATACTACATGTAGGAAGTGACTGGATGGTGTTCCGGAGACAGTATATCGTCATGTTTCAGGGTTTCTGCGTGGCAAGTTAGGTTCCACTCCCAACACATTTCAAAATGTTGCTATTGGGTGGAAACCTTGCAAGTCCAAATCCCGTTCCTTATACAAGAATCACACTCGTGTGAAGTGAGGGGCTGTCTCGCCTGTCTCATCATCATACATCACATTCCGTGCACAGCCAATCAAATCATCACATTCCATGCTATAAACACACCAAGCTGTGCATAGGAGCCCCTCAAAAACAGCAGGACTATAAGCCATTCGTTTACGAAAAAACTTAACAAAAACATGGTCAACATGACCTGTAATAACCATACATCTCAGTTAAGAGTGCCAATCTAAAACGGCTCAGTAATATTCTTTTCGGCCAGGCCAAAGGTGTGGCCAACTGGGCCAAGACAATATATTCGCTGCTGTCCGTCCATGCGTGCGTGCGTGCGTGCGTGCGTGCGTGCGTATGTGTGTGTGTGTGTGTGTGTGTGTGACCGTCTGTGAGCAGCATCGATGGACCAATCTAAATGATAAAATAATTTAAATGTATATGTAATGCGTATGTCATTATATTAGCCATATTGTTATAGACATTTATGTGCGCATCGATCGTTTACTTTACATTACATTTCTCAAATATTTACAAGAGTTTCAAAAGAATCTCATCATGTGTGTGTTCTTATGACTCAATCTCTGCTTAGCTCCCTCACATACACACACTCACCCTTCGTAGCCATTAGCGAGAAGAGGCAGTGGCACGTTGGATGGCAGGCAGCGCTGGTTTTGGTTCACTCAACGTGCCGCTTTGGTTGCAACCACAGCAATTATTGGCACTTACACTTACACACAAGGTGCCTTCAAAACACCTTTAGTACTACTACTTTGTCCAAAACTCACAGAAATCGACACACATACTCTCTACGGTCATACAGTACGTAGGAGTCATATTTTTCAGGCAGCACTGGCTGGCGGAGACACATGTGCTCTGCGGAACACACTTTTCGAGTTGAGTCATGTTTCTTGAAAGCTGCACAAGAAGAAAAAAAAACACCCAGAAGCTACAAAAACAGTTGTCACAAGTGCTGTAAATGCAGTGCAGTGACGCATCTGGCTTTCATTCCACAGGGGGGTTACAAGGCTCTTATCATTCCGTTTTGAACACAGTGAACATTCACAGGTGACAATGACAGTCAAAAACAACCCTGAGCTACCGCATTTACAGCATAAAAGCGGTGACTCACTTCATGGACGGCAGGTGTCGTAACACCACGTCCACAGCGTGCACAGGGTTGGTGCTGATTGGCTTGTCCAGCTCCAGAGGCTCAGGCATGCTGCGGCCGGTCAGCACCTCGTGCAGCATGTGCCAGCTGACCAGAGACACAAACTTGATGCTGACTTTAAAGGGCCTGTCCTTCCCGCCCTCACCCGGGAGAGTGACATCCAGGTCCACCTATACCGGGGAGAGGACAAAGGGGTACATGTGTTTGGGCCACGGGTTAGTTTTAACCCATTCTGACCTGAGATCAGATTCATACGAGGTTTCCGCCGGACACACACTGGTCTGATGAACCCATTCTGACCTGAGATCAGATTCTAAAAATGTCAGTCGCTCTTCGATTTTTCAAAAATAGCAGACCTACAAGCTCGTATCGCGCCACTCGGTGGCGCGATATGAGCTTGTAGATCTGCTATTTTTAAATAGCTAAAGCATAACATGATGCTGACACCAAAATGGGTGCCCGGTCAGAATGGGTTAACCTGCTATGGGTTCGTTGTAACGTGCCACGCATGTCGGGAGCCACAGGTTAGTTTTAACCCGCCGCTGTGTTAGTTTGAACCTGCCATGCCTGTCAGGAGCCACCGGTGATTTCTTAACCCACAGCACGGGTAACCCGCAGCGCATGTCGGGAGCGATGTCGTTGTCGAACTAATGCCTGTCGGACTGTTAGTATGTCTAACCAACGTATGCACCCCAGGACAAAGAGTGATGACATGCCTTACCCTACCCCCTTAGATAGCACTTTTGTAGACTTAGATAGCATTTGATACAGCTTGTTATGTAGACAGCACTATAATTGCACTGTATGTAGTCATAGCACGTCATAGTACAGCAGTATAGCATAGTATAGTATATATGTATAGTTTATATGTATAGTTTAATTATATAGATGTTCCACTGTTACGTTCTTAGCTTACGCATGTTTCATGATAAATGCTTTTTATATATGTGATGTATTCCCATGCTTTTTTGTTCTTGCTTAACCCATTCTGAACGGGCACCCATTTTGGTGTTGGCATCATGTTATGCTTTAGCTATTGAAAAATAGCAGATCTACAAGCTCATATCGCGCCACCGAGTGGCGCGATACGAGCTTGTAGGTCTGCTATTTTTGAAAAATCGAAGACACTTTTAGAATCTGATCTCAGGTCAGAATGGGTTAATAATGACACTGTCAGGATGTAATAGACATTTTTTTAATCTGATCTCAGGTCAGAATGGGTTAATGTAAGTCGCTCTGGATTAAGAGCGTCTGCTAAATGCCTAAATTGTAACTTGTATATATGCCGAGGAGGTTGCAGGCGTCTCCATGTACTGTACGTAATGTAATGTGTGTGTACTATGCATGCAAGTGTGTTGCCTTCTCACCCCAGCGGGAGCCACGGGCAGTGGGTTGGCTGTGTACAGGCTCCTCTTCCCATCGTAGACTGGCCTGCGATCCCCGAAGATGGTCACCTTGAAGTGCTGCACCATGGAGTCCACCACCTCCCTGTACAGTACAACAGTCCAGTTCAATGTCATGTATAAGCCATGAGTTCAATTCATCATACGGATCATTTTTACAAAGTGCACCCGTTGTGCACGGCGGGCGGCTATGCCAGCCACCTGGACCAAGTATTCTATTTTTGTAAAGGTTTATTTGGTTCCTTATAGGCAAAGCAATTGTCCTCCACCCTACAAAATCTCTTCAGCATTAACCGGACAAAAGGCTGATACTCCTAAGAAGTTAAGAACTCTTTTTTTTTAAGACAGTGGTGATATCTCACAATACAAAATACAACATATACCTGCCAAGATGAAGATACTATAGAGATGCCATTAGCTTAGAAGTCTTTGTGCTATAACAACACAGAAAGAAAGGTTGAGTAAATAATAAAAAACATAATAAAATATAATAAAATATTTCCACTGCAAACGGCAAAAAATAAAGCAAGAAGCAACAACGGAGTCAAGAATACACAGTAACAAGTGGACACATACATTTTATTAGGCCCGATTCACTAAGCTGTTTACACAGAGAGACTCTCTCAAGTCTCCTCCGATTCAGACTTACATGGGACCAAAGCTTGCTGTATGAATGCCTTATTCTAAACTACTAACTTGGGAAGTTTAGAAAGATTCCTTTACACGCAAAATATGGGTGTAAACAACTTAGTGAATCGGGCCCAATGTAACACACCACCATGTGTAAAGGGAACTGGACTGGACACACTGAAACACAAACACTATTCCATGTGTAAAGTGGACAGACTGAAACATTATTCCATGTGTAAAGTGGACACACTCAAACACTATTCCATGTGTAAAGTGGACAGACTGAAACATTATTCCATGTGTAAAGTGGACACACTGAAACATTATTTCATGTGTACAATGGACACACTCAAACACTATTCCATGTGTAAAGTGGACAGACTGAAACATTATTTCATGTGTACAATGGACACACTCAAACACTATTCCATGTGTAAAGTGGACACACTGAAACATTATTTCATGTGTACAATGGACACACTCAAACACTATTCCATGTGTAAAGTGGGCACACTTTACCTGTTGACTCGTCGTGGGCACTTCTCCGGTTTGATGTCCACCTCATAGAGGTAGACGTCCATCTTGGGGATCTCCACCTGGAAGCAGTTGGCCAGCAGCTTGATGGGCTTCCCCATGGTGCCATAGCCAGGCCGTCGAGGAACGGTGAACAGGGACTGGGCCGCAACGGCGGGTCCTGGGAGGAGAGAATGAGAGGTATAAGAAACATAATGGGGCAATAATAGCAAGACAGAAGAGAAGACTGTTATTGCAGATCTAATCTTATCTTTGCCACTTAAGCATGAAATCCTGTTAACCATGGTTCACTTAAAGATTCGTTTTTCATAGTCTTCGAGTGAGCTGTACTGCACAAAACAGAAAGCATCAGTGGCTCAGGAGGTAGAATGGCCGCTTGGGAATCGGAAGGTTCCCGGCCCGGGTTCGGCTGTGTTACTGTCGAAGTGTCCTTGAGCAAGACACTGAACACCTAACCAAACATTCTCCTTAGGAGCAGGTTTGTGCCTGCCTTGCATTGTATGGTATGGTTTCCTCCATCGGTGTGTGAATGTAATGCACAATGTAAAGTGCTTTGGATAAAGGCACATTTAACAACTTTTAACCTGGTGTCTCTATTTGGACATGCAGGGCAGAAATAGTACTTGTAAAAGGCTCTTTTCTGTTTGTACCGCTTCCTGTTTGCGTTTCTACTGCTCTTATTAAATATGGAAAAACATTTCCATTTCGGTATACTTGGCAGACATCATGCACAATGTTTTTTGTATCCGTTTGTATTGTGAGTGACGTGCAATGCCAACCACAGGTTGCGATCTGGTAAAGGAAGGATAACAGTAATGACTGAAAAATGAATGGATCCCTTCATGTTACTTCAACGGGAACCAACTGAGCTGAGAAATAGGGCTATTTGAGTGATCAAATGAGTTGATCAAAACAACCATTATTGTTTGATATGCACTCAGTTTGCACAACATTGCACTCAAGCTATTGTTTGATGTGCACTCAGTTCACACACATTTGCACTCAAAGGACCACAATATAAATAAGCTCTCAAGCTTTTAGTGTTTTATCTTTTTGATGGATACTGTATGTACAAATATTCATGGATATGGATATTCTTAAATTATGGACTTCTGGTTTTGCATTATTCTAATTATCAGCCTATGATAAGACGTACGTAAAAACAAGAAACCAGCATTGGAAAACTGCAAAGTGACCATGTGTGAAGAGTGTAAACACTGTGTGCGCACACACGACACACACACAGACAGACAGACAGACAGACACACGTTTGATTCAGAGACACGGACTCATCTCTGTGCTATTTTTGGTATGCTGAGACTTTCCGTATATTTGCATCATACTTAAAGAAACAAAAAACGCTTTCGTTGGGTGACTGTGTGTGCATGCGTGTGAACGCACTTTTTGGAGATGCGATGAGTCGCTCTGCTGTTCTTATGCATCCGAAACCAAAGCTCAGATACCAGGCATTTCAGTCGCCTCGGCTTGTGTCGATTTGTTTATTGCACTCTCAGTGACACTTTCTTCTTTTGGTTTTGAATACACTCCGTACCGCTACCCCCACACACACACAGACACAAGTTTCCCCTTGGCTCAGTGCTCTCCGTTCTCCACCAAAAGAAGAAACTGCCCAAATGTGTCATTGATAAATGAGAGTCAGTGTTGAGAGTGATTCATCACCGATATTGACTCACAGGCTCACATGCGTGGGTGATGGTGAGGTTTAGGGCCCCGGTGGAGAGGGGAAAAAAAAGAAAAACACCATAACGGTACATAACAGAGATCCCTTCTTTCAGGTCACGCAGAATGCTATGAGCCTGTGTGGCATGAGTGAATTGTGTTTATTTATGGTCACGCTTAACGAAGTGCAAGCTTTTTCGCCCTGCTCCCGGCGTTCGCTTTCTGGTGGGCCTACGGCGCAGAGGGGGTGCAATGGGGTGAGGGGTGGTCTGATGTTTTAAAGAAACCTGCTGGAATAGAAGGACAGCAGAGGGAGAGCGAGACAGAGGCATGTGGAATTCATACACACACACACACACACACACACACACACACACACAGTCCAGTGGGGATCTCAAACCGAAGTGTGTGAGTCTGAGATGCACTTTAGCCCAAATGTAAGGCTGATTGAAATATATAATATATAAATATCCCAAATATTTTTTAGACCAAACGCCTCACTATCAATATTGTGACAATAATGCAGCGCTGCATTGTAAAAACCTAATATATACAATATATAGTAGAAAAGTATAAAATAAAAGTATTAAAAATAAGGCTTAAGTGATTAAAACCAAGAAAATACTGTGCTTGTGTCATATTACAATATCCAAAATCCTAGATATCTACTCTCATATCACAAATTCACACACTGACTGACACACTGACAAATTATGACCTAATATTAGGTCGATTCTTAGCTGTAGACATACGTAGGTTTATTTACATGTAACATGTAATGTAGCGTAACACATTAAAATCCTGTGAACCTTCCGAATGTTCTGTCTGTCTGTCAAATAATGTTTAAATCACATGAACCTTGGCGTCCCTATTCCGAGGGCAAACTATTCTGCGAAAATAGCAGATCTTCAAGCTCCAAACACGTCATGACACTAACACACTCAAGAGAAGGTTCCGCTGTGTTGTGGTGGTGCTGGCTGAGTGAGTCAGGGTGGAGTAGGACCATGTAGCAGCCAGCAGGGAGTGGTGGAGTTAAGAGAGGGGGAAGGCCTGGGCTTTTCATGCCTTCATCTGCCTCTCTGACAGCAGGCAGGCCTCACACTGAACTGGCATCCACTCAGCAATGACTCACACAGGCAATGTAAGCGAAGACACACTGACACACACAAACACACCAGCATGATCCAACAGTACTTTTGGACTCAATGGACAAAGCACTACAACAACCACTGGGGCTCCATGCAGAGTGAAAAACAAACACTATAGTCTACCGTGGTTTCGGAGTTTCGGAATTCCATTTGACGGGAGGTCCGCTCTTTCTCAAGTCTGCTTCCGAGGCCGATTTACTGTACACATGGGACCAAAGCTTGGGTATGTCTTAAATAGTGCCAAAATGTGTATTTGTCACACACATTCCGTGCTACAAACATTCCGTGCACATACACACAAACACACAAAGCTGTGCATAGGAGGGGCTAGCACCCCTTTGCATACTATAGACACAAGTAAGACGCGCAAACGCGGGAAGCGAACGCAGCTCGTGTGTGTGTGGTTGTGTGTGTGTGTGTGTGTGTGTGTGTGCTACAGCTGCGCCCTGTGTGTGTGTGTGTGTGTGCTACAGCTGCGCCCTCTGGTGGCGGGCGGGTGGTATAACAGCGTGACACACACACAGACATTCAGCCCTTGCTGTCATAGTAAGTGGCTCACTGCGTTCGCAATGATGCAAATTTGAGCTGGACATAGGAGGGGCAAGTGCCCTCCTATGTAAAAGCTTTTAGTGTGTGGGCACAAACTTTGTCGTACACAATCTAAATTCCCATCGACAATGAAATGACAATTTTACGTCAAAGTGTAAACACAAACATTGTGTAACACAAACATTCATATTCTGTCAGTTATACACCCTCCTTTAGTCATTTTATTTACACGTTATTTACGACCAGCTTAGTGCCTCCGTTTTGTTTTTTGAAGTGCTCTCGGACACCAAAAGCGGTTGAGTGGCGCATGCCCGCGCGGCATCAATCCTCGCCATGCTGCAAAGGACACAAAAGAAACTCCAAGGCCATGCCAGAAACGAAATCTAACCCATTCTGACCTGAGATCAGATTAAAAACAATTCTATTACATCCTGACAGTTTCATTATTAACACATTCTGACCTGAGATCAGATTAAAAAAATGTCAGTCGTTCTTTGATTTTTCAAAAATAGCAGACCTACAAGCTCGTAGCGCGCCACTCGGTGGCGCGCTATGAGCTTGTAGATCTGCTATTTTTCAATAGCTAAAGCATAACATGATGCCAACACCAAAATGGGTGCCCGTTCAGAATGGGATAAGCATGAAAGGGAAGGGAGAGGAGTTGCACAGCCGGCGTCATGGCAACTGGAAAGCGCTGCGTTGCTGGTTAGACGTCAACGGAATAAGAGGGAGCAATAGTCTCACTATCACTAGCTCCTTTACAAGTCCAAAATGACGGCACCTTTTCTGGAAAGCAGTAACATTGCATCTCCAATTCTCCATATTTAAACTCGTGTTTCGTTCTTTTTTTATGGTGTACTACTTCATCATGCTGCAGTGTCAGTGAAAGGTCAATAAATAAACACGGATGGCTAAGTAAAGCATTGGTTTAGACTAGAGATTGTCATTGATTTTGTGGGTTACAGTTAAGGGGTTACGGTAAGGTTCTGGGAAGGGGCTTGCTCTCCATTGGACTTTTGTGGCTATACTCGTCATGCAATTCATGCCAGTGTGTTCCACAATACGCCGTGCAAATGTCTCATCAGATTTGGGGGAAATAATTATGTATAATTATTGGTACCTGGAATTAACCCATTTAGGCCAGTATTTTCACGATTTTTCAAAAATAGCAAAAAATAGCAAAATAAATAGCGCTATGAGCTTGTAGATCTGCTATTTTTTCAATAGCTAAAGTATAACATAATGCTTAGTTAAAACACCAAAAGGGGTTCCCGTCTAGAATGGGTTAAAAGGGGTGGTAGAACAGACCAACATACCAGTTACACTCATAGCAAATGGAGAAAATATGCCAATAACCTGTGATTGTAGCATTACACGGAAGTGGGGACTGAACCCGGGGCTCCCACTCGCCAGACCAACTCGCAACCTGTCGTGCCGCCAATAGGGCTGAGCCCGAGTGGCAGGGCTGTTGTGGGCTGGGTCTTGGCTGGGGGGGGGGGCTACACAAACAGGCTGTTGTGGGCTGGGTCTTGGCTGGGGGGGGGGGGGGGGGGAGGGGGCTACACAAACAGGCATCAAAACAAGCAAGCAGTGTGTGGGCCAAAATCAAAACCGGCTACATTGCCACAACATTTGGCTCATAGCACTTAGCATTCCCCAGCTTCCTGTCATTATAGAAGAACTCTGGGCTTTCTGCTCCTCATCTGATACGCTGCCAAGTTAACACTGTTCTTCATATGACGTAGTCCTACATATTGTGTCTTTGACTCTTTTTACATGCAGCTTAAGTTATAAGCCAACATTAAAATGTGTATTGTGTGAGAGTTAAGATTATACGCAGCCTGTTCACCTTTCCCATATTGTATGCATAATAGGCAATAACCTTTACACTAGTCCATGGCTAATGAAAACACTAAAAACACATTGTGATCTTATAGATCTGCTATGCCCACTCTATAACCACTCACAAATAAATCAGGCTTTAGGTTCCTGTTACTTAGCCAAGTGTGTCCTTAAGTGCACTGCCACCCTAAAATAAGGTAAGTTCAGGATCAGCTGAGCTACAAGAGAGAAGCAATTAAGCAAGCGTGCCTTCATCATGTTAAACATAATCACACTGGAAACTGAATTGATCATTCTGATCAATGAGCATAATGTGACTAGGCTGTTTTTAGATTATGCACGACAGTGCAAGCACACGACAGTGTGTGCTTGCACTGATGATAGCAGTGTGTGTGTGCCGAGTGTGTTTGTGTGTGTGTGTGTGTGGGAAAACTAGTCCTCTTAAAGTGAACTCGGATGGCGGCACAGCTTAGCTTCATAAATGCTACTGTTAGCTGACATAGAAAGTATTTTTAAGATTATCTGATATCTGCACTTCTTTTCATTTATAAAGGAGCATATCACACATGCCGGTAAAATAAAATGGTAAATGGTGCATTTATATAGCGCCTTTATCCAAGGCGCTTTACATAGATTGTGCATTACATTCACCCATTCATACACCGATTGCGGCGGAAGCCATGCAAGGTACCAACCAGCACATCGGGAGCAATTTGGGGTTCAGTGTCTTGCCCAAGGACACTTCGACATGTAGACAGGAGGAGCCGGGATTCGAACCGCCGACCCATGGATCATTGGACGACCTGCTCTACCTCCTGAGCCACAGTCGCCACAGTGGTTTCGCCACAGTCGCCCGGTAGTTATTATACTGTGCATGACTATGTTTACAGTATGTGTGTATGTGTACAGTATGTGTGTATGTGTGTGTGTGTGTGCGTGAAGCAGTGCTCTAGTCTACAGCATATCTAGGATCTACACAGTCCATGTTTAAATATTGAAAAGGTGTGTCAGGGTAGCTCATGTGGTTGTCATGGTTACTAACATGGTGTCTGTGTTTCAGAGAATGGAGGGAGATCTGGCCCACCTATAGTTCTCCATTTGGCTGCAGGGACAGTCTCTCACACACTCTCTCTCTCTTACCATGTAGCTCACTGGGAGCACTCCAGCCTCTTTGCTCTGAGTTGGTTATACTATGCTTTGCACATCCATACATTGATCCACACACATGCAACACTGATTCTACTGACTTCCTTGGTTAATACAGAGTTTGTTTGCATTTTTAGTTATCCAAGTTAGACTGTTAATACAATAATTTAAAACGTTCCTCGTTTGCGTTGGCTTCCTCATCGTTACAAACTGAGCTACTTGTAACAGTTAGTTGGCATCTCGGTTGTTGAACATTTTGACAAAAGATAATCAGAGTACTATAGAAAAATAACAGTTTAAGTCGGAAATCCACGAAAAGGCCTAGTTTTCCTGACCCCTTATCCATCATTTATACATTATGGATAATTAGTGCGGACTTAAACTGTTATTCGTCTATAGTACCATTTTGACTCTTGTAGAAATAGAACAAGCTTTCCTGATTCCTGATGAGGATTGTTGTACTTCTTCTTATTAGTTCTGGATCATGCTGAGTTGGTGACATCATTTACAGACATGCTGCTGCCTCAACACTTAAGCCCTGGATGTTGTGCTCAATGACACCACTAGAGAAACATGTCATAGCTTCCTATCATTTACTTAACATTAGCAGTAGCTCCATTTACATGTTTTGTTTGGGAATTTTAAGGCAACGAGAACAACGTATGCGTTCTTGGGTCTCACTTAGTCGGAGTTGTCCATGAATGTCATTAAAATAAAACAAATATATATGTATATGTTGTATAAATCAAACGTGTGTTAGATGGCCTTGGCAATGGGACTTTGGGTTTGACTCGGTCCCACTGTACACAGTGGGCAGTGAGCCAGGATATCTGGATAGTGAAAACGAAGCCAGGCCCACATCCAGTCCCCACTAAACCCCCATATACGAACGCTGAACTCGTTCACTCTCTCTTCGCTGCCAACAAGTGCACACGTCCATAAAGACACACACACACACACACACACACACACACACACACACACACACACACACACACAATACAGCTGTTGTGTGTCTAATCCAGAGAGGCCTAGGCTGTGGGAACAGGGCGAGTGCTCAGTGGTGTGGCACAATGGCGTCAGTCACAGCAGGCCCGGCCCAGACACACACTCATATGTACACACGCGCTAACGCACACGGATGCGTGTGTGCATACGACGTTACTGTGTGACAGCGTTTACACACACATGCATCGTCACAGATGTGGTTTCACTTGCTCATATGTTGCCACACAGTCATAGACAAAGTTTAACAGTCAGACAAACACACTGGCGAGAAGGGATTGATAGGCATCATCACGCACACTGCCAACCTCTTCCCTCATGCTTCCCTCATCCGTCTCACAGTGGCATCCCCTGTGGTGCCCTTGGGAGCCACTGCCACAGACAAACGACAAGAGAGGGGGACCGACAGAGAGGGAGCCCGGTCCGCCACGACAACATATCTAAATCCCTCGGAGGACCAGAGAGAGACACGCACAGAGGGGAGATGAGGGAGAGTATGGGAGGAATAGAGAAAGGCAGTAGGGGCAATGAAAAGAAGTGGTGAGGGAATACAGACGGGTGAGGAGAGGACTGAGTTGATGAGAAACATCAGTGATCATGACGACAACCAGGGGGAAAACGGCAAATATTTGTAATCAGAAGAGAAGTCAAGCTGAGCAACCGAGACGGAGAGTGAGTGAGTGTGTGTGTGTGTGTGTGTGTGTGTGTGTGTGTGTGTGTGTGTCAGACTCACACGTACACACATGCTCTATTAAACTGCTTGAGGATTCTGCTGGTGTAGGTTAAATGGAGCCCTCTGTCTTAGCAGGCAGGGTCAGCATGTTTGGAAGAAATTGGAACATCGGGGTGGGGGTGAGGTTAGGATGAATAAAAAGTGTATGTTTATTAATGGCCAAGGAGACCTAAAGACTGCTTTTAGGAGACATCACGTTAGTGTTCCACTGTTCATTCATGTGTGTGTGTGTGTGTGTGTGTGTGTGTGTGTGTGTGTGTGTGTGTGTGTGTGTGTGCGTGTGTGTGTGTGTGTGTGTGTGTGTGTGTACACAACGGAGATCAGCCCACATGTTCTCTATGCAAAAAGTCTGAGATGGCAATATATCGTGTTGTGTCCTTCACTGATAGAGCTCTAGTAGTCACAAAATAACATAATATTATACCATATTAATCACAAGAGTATGAGAGATAAGGTACAAAAGGAAATAATTGTTTTGAATATTTCTCCCTGATGATTAAAAGAGAACACACTGAATTTTGTCTGCACAGTTAAAACATTTGGTGTTAATTTAACTCTTCAGAAGGTTAATATTCACACGCGTAAAATATTTTACAGTGGAAAACAAAACAACCACGACATAAATGTCTGCTCGCTCTCCTTCACTTCCTGTCTTCTAAATCACCCCTCCCTCATGGTGCCCCTCGCGGTGCCCCTAACAAACAAACCCCTGGAAGGGAAGGGAGAGATTAGCCTGGTGTGGCCTCCATATTCACCGACACATCAGTCCATGGCCTTCCTCCTCCTCCTCCTCCTCCTCTTCCACGGCCTTCCTCCCCCTCCCACAAAGCGCTTCTGTATCACGTCCACGGTCCTCCCCCTCGGTCGTTGCCTGGCTTCGAAGAAGAAGCCCACCCACATCAGCAGGCCATCAGCTCATGCACTCCAGCAGCATGTGCTGAAGCCACACTGACCACAGTCAGTGCTGCCTCCGTCTTGCACGCAAACAATGAACCGTTTTAATTAAGACTTGTTAAGGAAGATGAATAGGGACATTCCTTTCGAGGCCACAGGGTCACACTTTGTAGCCCTTTGGAGAAAACACAGCCCATCTTGGTGTTTGAAACTAAGGTTGGCTGAAAAAGTTAGTATGGGCACAATGTTTCAAAAGAGAGCATAGAAGGGCATTCCACGTGTTTTTGCCAGGCTGGGTGACCTACCAAGGGCTGTGTCAGTTCTGCCAATCTTTAGCCAATTACAGGCAAACGGTATGGAATATCAAAACCCTGTTTGATGGCCATTGTCATTTGTACTGTATTTGGTACAACAAATTGTGAATTTGTAAAAAATGTTGGCACTCCCTATCGGTGGAATTGCAAATGTGCGATTCAAATTTGAGGCAAATAAGAGTGCTGCGTTCAGGAGTTGCAAAATCCTCCCGCAAACGTTTTAACCAATCGTAATGGAATCTAAAAAATATGACTTATAAAACTTTCAAATGACTCGAGATAGTAGCAACCATGTGCATGCAAAGTTTCACAGCGATTAGTCCAGCAGTGCCTAAGAGGAGCTGTTCAAACTCACAGACAGATGTGCAGACAGACATACAGGGTCTTCCCGTCCCAGTCTGACGGCCTGGCGAAAACAAAAGGGCTGAATGATTGATTGTTGAAATGTCTATTTCACAGTATGTAGAATGGGTACATTTCAAACGAAAGCACAAATCAATACAAAAACTGCTACTTTAAAAGGACAAAACCAAAAAGCACTAGACTTGTTTACATCAGGGTACTCCATTTTCAAATCATCAGAACATTTAAAGACGTACAGATATACACTTCTTTGAAAGTCAAAAAGGGAAAAACGTACAGTATAGGGAAAGGGGGGGGGGGGGGGGGCTATGCCCAGCTTTGTGTAAACACAAACATTGGCTTGTGATACCAATTTACGTCATATTTGGTGGACATTTGACCTTTTTCTCCTTTCATTGTCGATGGCAAATATGAGACGTGTGGTGACAAGATGACATAAATCTTCCCGTCATTGTAAATGGCATTTAATGTTTGTGTCGTGGACATTTTGTGGGGACAAAAGCTGTATATAGGCGCCCCTCAAGAATGAAGGGACCAAGGGAGGCTCCGCTGAAATTGTTGTTTGAGCCGAATCCGGCTTGTTGAACTCCCTCTGGTGTTGTGAGAAATGAGAATAGACTTCGTTGACATTAACAAAATATTTAGACAGGTACATGGGTATCTTGGTGTTGTAGCGAATCTTGTAGACCAGCAAGATGCTGTACTCCGTTGTCAACCCTAAGCCATTCCAGCCTATCCTGACGGAACAGAATAGGTTTTAACTTAAGTGAATCAAGAAAAATTACAAAATACAATAAAACAGGTCAGCATTGGATTAAAGGTAGGTTTAAGTGAGATTTCTTTGTCAAAACAAACTTTTATTTTAAAGCTATATTCTGATAGTATTCATTGCCCTACCCTACCTTTAAATAGAATAGAAATACTTAATGTTTAATGAACTTTACTCTCACAGTAGAGCTATACAAAGACTCAGTGGCGGGAAATTTTAAAACAATAAATTAAGTAAGTGTGTGCGTGTGTGTGTGTGTGTGTGTGTGTGTAGGGAGGGTGTTAAGAGAGTTTCCCGCTTTCCTTTTAGAAAAACAAATTGACAACTGTAGCAGTCTGCTACAACAAGCCCAAAAGACCAACGGCAAACTTCACTCTCCATAGAAACCTGCCACAATATGCCAGAGTCAGCCTTACGGGAGACTGGGGACTTGGGGGGTGGGGTGTCTATTGTCACTGGGCTGCTTCAATGAGCCAAGAATTATACGAGGAGACTGCAAATCAAGTTGTCTACTCTAAGCTCAAGGCCTTCACCACACAGAGCCACCCTACTGGAAGAACGGCAGAAAAGTCAAAGTTCCCCACCGAGGCACAGACAGGGAAAGAAAGGCTTTGGAGAAAGCAAAGCAACAAGAGCGAGGGGTGAAGAGGGGGCATCCGTTTGTGAATGAAAAAAAGAGCGGGAAGAAACTGAGTGAGTGTGATAATGGGATTTGGGGAAAGAACTGGAGTAAGACATCAGAGAGACAAAAGAGCAGAAAGCACATTCAAAACAATGTATTCATGTAAGGAGTGCCACTTGAACCTATCTCACCACCATTGCTATATTTAATTTGTTCAGACACATACATTTGATTGATTGATTGAAATATCTATTAACAGTTTGCAGAATTACAGTACATTTCAAGCACAAACTCAATACAAAGACTGTTAACTGTGAGTGGACGACCCAATTAAGCATTACACTTGTTTACAAGAGGGCCTACCTTGTTCATCATAAGGGAGGTAAAAAGGGAAAAGAAACTTATACAGTGAGGGGAAAAGGGGGGGGATCAGATTTTACGGAGGCCAGTTTCGAATTGCAGCCGTCCCTAGGTGCCCTTTGAGAGCGGTTTTGAAGGAGTCAAGGGATTCGCATGTCTTAATGACTGTTGGTAGGGCGTTCCGCATTTTGGTGGCATAGGAGCGAAAATAATTTATTCCCTTGTTTGTGCCGAATCTGGGTTGTACATGGTTTGTTGCACTTCCTCTGGTGTTGTGGGTGTGGACTTCGTTAACATTAAGGAAGTATTTAGACAGGTACATGGGTATCTTGGTGGTGTATTGAATCTTGTGGACCAGACCCATTGCAAGATGCTGTACTCTGTCTGTCGTCGTACATCCTACACTGTACCTAACTACCAGTGTAGTGTGTGAGTGAGACAGGTTTGGGGCCCCGTATTATTAACCCATTCTGACCTGAGATCAGATTCATACGATGTTTCCGCCGGACAAACACTGGGTCTGATTAACCCATTCTGACCTGAGATCAGATTCTAAAAATGTCAGTCGTTTTTTTAGATTTTTCAAAAATAGCAGACCTACAAGCTCGTATCGCGCCACTCGGTGGCGCGATATGAGCTTGTAGATCTGCTATTTTTAAATAGCTAAAGCATAACATGATGCCAACACCAAAATGGGTGCCCGGTCAGAATGGGTTAAGTGGCAGTGGCATTTATTCCTCCCAGGAATACCCACCTGTGTGTGCAGTGCATGCGTGTATCTCAGATACACGCATGCATGTATCATTTATTTCCAAAACATTTGCTTGATAATGCAATTCATGTGAATTTTGCACGTATAAAACGTTAGGCAACAAAGTCTTATGCACACATGATAGGCGAGGGAGACGGGTGCGAAGGTACTAGGCAGGGCTCAATGTATTCCGGAAAAAATGCGTGTATATGCAGTAGTGCACAAACATGCCTGAAGAAGGTCTTTGACCGAAACGTTTCCTAAATAAAGTGTTCGTATTGTGCAGACGCCAGACGGTGTGCGGGTCTTTGTGAACTTTATGTGCATTTTTTCTGAATAAGTATAAAAAGTTAAAACACACCTTGTGCACTTAAGCTCTACTATTTAAAAATAATTGTCTTCACCAGGCCAAAGGCCTGGGGAGAGAGTATGTTTTGCACTCCGTCCGTGTCTCCATCCGTCCGTGAGAGTGAGTGTGTCCGTCCGTCCGTCCGTCCGTCCGTCTGTGTTACCAGCTAATCTCCGGCACCGTTAACCCGGTCAATGCCAAGTTTTGCACACACACTCCCTGGATACCAACGATGAACCTCTGCCCCAAATTTTCCAGAACGTTATAGCGCCACCAGGAGGCCGACTTTTGAAAAACACATTTCTTTATATTACTCTGTCCAAAAATCCCACAAATCGTTCACACTATCTCTATAGTCATGTGTACAAGCCGGAACTGTCACAATATTTCATATTCCATCATAATTGGCTATCATTGGCTTGATTTGAAGTTTGCAGGATTGGCCCGTTTTGAACAAAAAGCCTCAAATCATGAACGCAGCATGCAATTTACGTGAAATCTTTCACGGACTTTCCTACTAGGCTGAGGAATATATCCTACCCTTTTCACATTGGCCTGTTATAGCGCCACCAACAGGTGGAATTTTGCAAAACACATTTTTGGGCCTCAAATCATCCAATTGCCATCCAAGGCGTAAGAAGAAATGGCACCTTTTTCACATTGGCCTATTATAGCGCCACCAGGAGGCCACAACCTGACCTGCCCTGGTGGAGATCTGTGCCCTGAGGGGCACTTTATCTAGTTGGTGAATATTATTATTAGTAATTAATCTACAAATATCCTTTGTCTGGTTTGACACGACTGGTTGTAAAAATGGTACTGAGACCGATGGTCAAAATTAAATATCTCCCCAGAGCAAGCTGATGGCTCTATAAGCTCAGCGGCAGAAATGTCAGCCGTTGTGCAGCAGACCCAGGTTCGCATCTGGGACAAGACATGAAAGTTACAGAGGGAAGCTTTAACCCATTCTGACCTGAGATCAGATTCATACGAGGTTTCCGCCGGACACACACTGGTCTGATGAACCCATTCTGACCTGAGATCAGATTCTAAAAATGTCAGTCGCTCTTCGATTTTTCAAAAATAGCAGACCTACAAGCTCGTATCGCGCCACTCGGTGGCGCGATATGAGCTTGTAGATCTGCTATTTTTAAATAGCTAAAGCATAACATGATGCTGACACCAAAATGGGTGCCCGCCTGCCCGGTCAGAATGGGTTAAATCAATCATCAGCATAGGAGCTACTTGTAACATAGAAATTCCCAAAATTTTGGGAGAGTTTCTTCAATATTTCCCCAAATTCCCACAGCTTTTACAACACTATAGTGTAGGTGCACAATGGTTGCAACCACAGGCAGCATATCCATTACGACAGGAAGCACCTGTCTCCATGCACTGTTGAATGTGGGTTACCCAACCAAACTGCCCAGCTGGGAGAAAGGATCACTCATTTGGGTTATCCTCATATGACCGGCATAAAATAAACTCTGGCTGGACACTAAATGCCACAGTGACGGACAGTGACTGTACTGTAGATTGAGATTCATGTTCACTTTCTGGCTGGGAGGCCAAAAACCTATTTGAACAAATGTATTCAAATGTGTGTCTTCAGTTCATTCAAGGTTAAGGGTACTGATAATAAGATCTAAGGTTACCGTATAATTTGGGAAAAGGTCTTTACATGAAAATTGTGCCCAGCAACTTGGCTAGATAGCTACAAACATTCAGTATTGACTATTGAACTACGGTATTTGTCAGCAAGAGATCCTAATACCACAGAGTTAGCACATCAAAATGGATTAGATTTTCCTGGGGCTCAAAAACCCCAACACTCATTTTATCCCTAGTGCTAATCTCACCAGAATAAAGAAGAGTAGGTTCCAATCTGCATTCTGCATGCATGCTGGTCAGACTGCTACTATACTAGTATGAAGAGTGGCCGTTAGGGCAGCTCCAGACAGCACAGACGGTCGGCTGTCGATATCGGCTTCACGACACATCGGCAACCGACCGAACCGAGCAAGTTCGGTCGGTTGCCGACCTCGAGCCGTCGCTATCCATGTTGTAGTGAATTATACTCCACTGTATAGTGGACATCTAGTCTGCTCGTCATGTTTCAGGTCCGACTACTGGTGTAGTACTGTGAACTAGATACCATATTCTCAATCTCTTCTCAACTCTCAATTCCTTTATCAATCGATCAACTCCAAAGCAAAGCTAGTGCAAAAATGCTACCAGTTGTGTTTTCATTGTGAGATACAGAGCGGTTGCCCTTCTGCAAGCAACCAGTTTCACCACTTGAGCCCTATTAAATCAGCTATTTTCAAAAAAGGTGTTGTGAAAGCAAGCACAAATAAGCAACTACACTTCAGAAACAAGCCCAATAAGGCAATGCGCAACAATGAATATTTATCGCTTATAATAAAGCAGAACTGGCAACACTGCAAACCAGCGTGGGCAAAAATAATGTTTCATCGGCAGACTGGTTTGTGCCGATTATAAATGCCAGTCTGTTGCAAACTTTTCTGGTGTGGAAGCTGGAAGGGCCTTTAGTGTTGGCGGGCTGTGTGAGCCATTTGCATTTTCTCACGCCGCTCTCTGAAGCACTGACTGACTTGACTGACAACAAATGAGGGCCCCCATTCAATCATTCACTCAAGGCGGTAAACTTTTGGCGGTTGGAGATGCACATTTACCGGCAAACACACAAACAGCATGACAGACTAGAGCCAAAAGTCATGCTTTGTCGAGTGAAAATGTTGCTTACTGAAAATACGTTTTTCCGTCTAGCGACAACATTGTATGATTAGCCTCATTCTGATTAAATGTTATAAGAGCCTTGCAAATGACACACACACACACACACGATGGAAAATCCCTCCTGTTCTGTTACAAACCCTGGGAACTGTCACACCTGAGAGGGGCTCAGAGGTCACTCTGTCAGTCAGTTGGCTGGCAGAGAGGACTCCTCTGTGGAGGAGGGAAGGGTGAAGGTGAACAGTTCTGCGTATCACATGTCGCTAGCTGTTCAGCAGAGGTACATGCCACCCAGTGTATGGTTGCATAAGTGGAACGCTTCCGTTAGTTCAGACAAAGCCAGGCGAGACAGTGTAACTGCCACTACAATCGACAGGGAGAGACACTTTTGCCGCCAGTGTGTTAGGCCCGGGCTTTTTCATCTCCAGTTCCTGGAAAGGAATTTGCCTGACTAGTTGATGTTAAGCATCCGACTTTGTGGCTTGGTGGATAGACGGACCGAAATGTCTTTTCTTTTTTAATGCCCACCAGTAACAGCAAAACATCTGCCAATCAACAGACATATTAATTTAAAGTGCACCTAAGAATCATGACACTAATCCTCTTACCTGCTCACTTTCCATAAGCTGCTCTGAGTAGAAGCATCAGCCAGATGCCTAAAATCTGAATAATCATATGCACATAATGAGGACGACATTCTGAAAAGCCTGGCCTACAAACCTACACCATACCTGGGAACACGCTCGACTATATTGAGTTCAGCTTGTGGTCAATTGGTTGATTCTCATGAAATTAATTTAATACCATGGTAGCAGTAATCATTTCAATATAAAACCTGCTATTATCATTTAATTATGTTAAATATTTATAAGTGTTCTCCTTCTTTCACAGAGGGTTCTTTAGATTTGAATGCATGTTTTCATCCATTCAGATGAAATTCTCATTAACTTAACAATAATCTTACACTACACTGTGTGCTCCTGTTAAGACAATAATAAAGTTTAATAAATAAAGTATCTCATTAGTCATCACAACGAAGAAGCTGCTAAATGGAAACTAGGCTAGCTAGTCTCTTCACATTTTAACACCATGAATTATAATATCTAAATAAAATCCTTTCTTCGGAACCTGTACATTGAAATTGAATTATTCCATTAGAAAATGCAGCTCCATCTTTGCCAGAAAACACGATTGAGCAGTCAAGCTCTGAACCTCCACAGACTGAATGCACACTTAATTGTCTTTAGATAAAGTTTAAGTTTAAGATTAAAGATTAGCATAGCTAATCTCTCAAGACAGATTCAGAGCAACTCACATTACAACATGTAGAGTTTGTTGTTAGTAGGAATGGAAACAAAGACACACCATCGGAAGAGGGATGATGGTTCCCAGAATGTAGCATAGCTAATACGGGGCAATAAATATGATGCCAATATGAAGCAAAATGTAAGGCAATGTAATGTAAGCTAAGGCAACAAGCTTGTTACATGATGAACCTATATTGCTTTGCTTTAGCAACTGTACAGTACATGTTATCATCATTTAGCTCAATGAAGACAGTCTGGCATCACTCACACTGCAATCACTCAGTTTGCTCCATCAATCCAGGCAGCTATAGTAGTGTAATGTGACACTAGGGCAGTTACTCCTCTCTCCTGTCATTGCCCTATCACCTGACATTTAGTTTTTATAATAAGTGGGATTTCAGATTTTTGTTCTAAATCTCATGCAAGTCTGTGTACAGGATGGTTAAATCAATATTCTTCAAGTTTTGAAATGTCATTTTATGGGTTTTCAAGGATATGGATTTGAAATGCATATGCATATATTGTCTAGTGTCTACGTGTTTTTGTAATTGTTGATCCATGTCTTTTGTCAATTGAAATTTTGGAAATCTTGTTCTGATTATTTGCAAGCACAAGAGAATCCCGTCTCCATCTCTTCTCCTGACAACTAATATCATCATTCAATATGAAATTAAGATTCAGCATCTAATTCAGCTTAATTGTGAAATTCACTTCACTAATTAACTTACAAACATGACCATGAAACGAACACCATGAAATACCAACGCAGGTAGGGTGTTTAAATAAAATGTAGATGTTCGACCACAGCACAAGGAGGTAGGTGTAGTAACCTACACCAGACCTGGGGATGCTGAAAGCTTTTAATGGAAAAAGTTAAAACGGCAAGAACTGTCACGTCACATATTGAGCGCGAGGATGTTCGTTAGTCATGCTTGCTCAAAAGTAAACTCACTGCTTGGTTACAGCTAAACAAAGAGCACCTGGTAGATGTCAAAGTCAAACATGTCAAAGTCAAACACACCTGAGACATGAAGATGCATATCATTATTCCACACCTGCCCGGAGCGACCAAAAGCCTGCCAGTGCCATGTTACAAAATAATCAATCGTGATTCGTGACAATGACAGCTTGCCAGCTTTAGTCGTTTTAGACTTTTCTACTCAAAGACGTATTTTTGTCAACAGTTTGGTAAACAAGCCGACCGACAGGTCAAATTTACCTGCTGTAGTTCCGATTTCCATTCATGAGGTCCCTGCCCGGTTCACTACCCGGATCACAGTTGTCAATCTCTGGCTGGGGGACTCCGTCTCCGCTCGGCCCGGGGTGTGCAGCGCCTTCGCTCCGCTGCGACTCCCCTCCCTCCCTCCCTCCCCGAGAGGTCTGTCAAAAGGCCCCTTCTGCTCCCCTCCTCCGTCCCCGGAGAGTCCGTTAGGCCGGGAGGGGGGGGGGGGGGGGGGTCTTTTTGGTGTCCCCGTTTGTAGACCCCGGTCCAGGGCAATATCCAATCAGATGTCACTGCCACGGAACCTGGTTGATCAACGTCGCTGCTGGGCAAACAGTCGCTAGCCGCGTTAGCTGGCGCTGTATCCAGGCTTAGGTAAAGTACTGGACACAGCAAACAACACAAGCTGTCAAGATATCATAATAACAGCAGCTCCGTTTAACTTCAGATTCATTCCTACGCGATTTCCGAGGCCCCCACGGCGGCGAGAATGTCCACAAGAAGCAGATAAGATTGGTTAGCTATGATAATTAACTAGCCGGCTTGGCTAAAAAGGCTGCTGGATAGTTGTAAAATTCTGACAGAAGATGGCCACTTTTAACACAGCTGTTGCAGCGGATTCCTGCGGCGTCGTCTTTCGTGGTTAACGTTATTGGTCGCTGTGTCAAATTTGAGGGCTGTCAACTCCGGCTTGTTTTTCCACCGGTAGTGTCAAGATTTTTCAGCCCCTGGGTGACAGATCAACTGTGCGGGGCTCCAGGCAGCCAGCTAAATATGGTGAAGTTGCCTTTCTGACACCGGCAGGAAGAGGTGGGCTCAGTCATCGTACGTCACAAGCATCAACTCCGCCTCTTTTTTATTAAGTTGTACTCCATCGTACGACGGTAAAAAACAATAGCAGATTTACATTTTTTATATATATATAAAAAGTACAAAAGTATACCCAAACATTTTTAGTTGAGCCCCAAAGGCAAGCTAAGCACTTTATGAAACAATACACTGACTCAGCAGGCCTACACCATATGTGGTGCAATTTGTTGCTTGGGCCAAGGTAAGATTCAAGAAGGTCATCATGAGCCATGCATGAGGCTCAAATATGCACACATCTAGGTTTGCCCTGGTCCATCCTTCCATCTATCCATCTTCAACCGCTTATCCGTAGTCAGGTCGCGGGGGCAACAGCTCCACCAGAGATTTCCATACTTCCCTCTCCAGAGAAACATTACTAGTGACTTCCTCCTGGGGGATCCCGAGACGTTCTAAGGCCAGTGAGTTGATGTGTTTCCTCCAACTGCACCTTGGTCTGCCCCGGGGTCTCCTCCCAGTGGGACATGCCTCGAGGACCTCCCTAGGGAGATGCCCGAGATGCATCTTAACCAGATGCCCGAACCACCTAAGCTGGATCCTTTCCAGGCGAAGAAGCAGCGACTCTACTCCGAGTCTCTCTCGCGTGACTGAACTTCTCACCCTATCTCTAAGGGAGATGCCAGCCACCCGTCGAAGAAAACGAATTTTGTCCGCTTGTATTCGCGACCTTATTCTTTCGGTCATGACCCACACTTCATGACCATATATAGGTGAGAGTAGGAACGAAGATTTCTCAGTAGACAGAGAGCTTATACCTTCTGGATTGCCCTATTGAACTTCTGATGCACAGTCTCTCATGAATCAACTTTTGAAAAGTAGATATTGAATGCCACTCCTGTTTTAGACCCATCAGCATTGTAGGACAGTGATTCTCAACCTGTGGGAAAGTTAAAGTGACAATGTAAGGACTTTTAAGATCTTTTTTATACCTACAACCAAAAAAGACAGCATGTCTGTATCAGAAGTAATCAACAAACAATATAAACTGGTCAAACATTGGCCAAATGATAAGGAGGCAAAAATAGTGAAAATAGTTGAAGCTTGTGAGTGTAACCGAGTCAAACTAAATGTCTCAACTCCAACAATTCCAAGTGCTTGTCCCCAGTTCAAATATGACTATTTTGGGGGGTCACGGGCCACGGCCTGAAAAGGTTGAGAACCACGTAATGTTTTAGGACACTCAAATCAAAGTTTGAATAACTCACCTGAATTACAAAAATGTAAGTAAACAAATAGTCTGTTACTCTTTGTGTATGTACTATACATACATTATACTGATTATAGTACAGTATACAGGTGTGTGTGTGTGTGTGTGTGTGTGTGTGTGTGTGTGTGTGTGTGTGTGTGTGTGTGTGTGTGTGTGTGTGTGTGTGTGTGTGTGTGTGTGTGTGTGTGTGTGTGTGTGTGTGTGTGTATATATATATATATGTAATATATAGCCTATATATTGCAGCTCTTATTTATTTGTGACCGAATTTCCCTTGTGGGATAAAGGTCTGTATCTATTAGTATCCATCATCCACCTACTTACCTATCTTACCTACCCTTAAATTAAAGAAAAAACAAAGCGTAATAAAAAACAAATTTATTTTCTTTAAAAAACTAACCCCCCCCCCCCCCCCCCCCCCCCCAACAGAGTCTCCATACTATTACATACACAGAGCCAAAATAAGTTGCTTCCATGTCCTTTCATTCAAATCTATTGGGAAGTGCTATGACAGGGACTGTTCTTGTTCAGTGGCTTCATATTGCTTAGTCAGTGAGGCTGGGCGGAGAGGAGCGGACTCTCCTGTGTCCACATGATGCGTTTCTAGGGTGACTCCTGTTTTGTCCCCCTTCTTTCGTTGTGTGTGTGTGTGTGTGTGTGTGAGACGCAACTTGGCCTGTTGTAGCGCCACCATGAGGCTGATTTGAAAACTGTCAAGTGGCATTTCTTCCTCAGCCTATGTGGGAATAGGCATGCACGGTTTGGGAAGCCGTGGATATATGCACGGCTTGAGATATCCGTGGATATGCACGGCTTGGGATATCCGTGGATATGCACGGCTTGGGAAGCCGTGGATATGCACGGCTTGGGAAGCCGTGGATATGCACGGCTTGGGAAGCCGTGGATATGCACGGCTTGGGATACACTGCCATGTCTTCCTTCTCAGAATGCATTTCTTTCATGTGGATTCCAAGGGATTCGATTTCCCAAAAGTTGCGTAACTGATCTGACAGTGCCTGTTCCTCTCCGACGCTGATGCATCACTTCAGTTATGATATTTAGCATGGTGACTTCTCCTTGCACCAGCCATCCAAATACACTTTCCAGCCACCCGTCGAAGAAAAGTCATTTTGGCCCACACATGACCCACACTTCATGACCATAGGTGAGAGTAGGAACGAAGATTTCTCAGTAGACAGAGAGCTTATACCTTCTGGCTTGCCCTGTTGAACTTCTGATTCACAGTCTCTCATGAATCAACTTTTGAAAATTAAGTAGATATTGAATGCCACTCCTGTTTTAGACCCATCAGCATTGTAGGACAGTGATTCTCAACCTGTGGGAAAGTAAAGTGACAATGTAAGGACTTTTAAGATCTTTTTTTATACCTACAACCAAAAAAGACATGTTACTAGTCAGTATCAGAAGTAATCAACAAACAATATAAACTGGTCAAACATTGGCCAAATGATAAGGAGGCAAAAATAGTGAAAATAGTCGAAGCTTGTGAGCTTGTAGATCTGTTATTTTCACAATCTATCTGTGTAACCGAGTCAAACTAAATGTCTCAACTCCAACAATTCCAATTTACTTACAAAAATGTAAGTAAACAAATAGTCTGTTACTCTTTGTGTATGTACTATACATACATTATACTGATTATAGTACAGTATACAGGTGTGTGTGTGTGTGTGTGTGTATATATATATATATAGCCTATATATAATATATAGCCTATATATTGCATCTCTTATTTATTTGTGACCGAATTTCCCTTGTGGGATAAAGGTCTGTCTATCTATCCAGTATCCATCATCCACCTACCTACCTACATAGCTATCCTACCTACCCTTATAAATTAAAGAAAAAACAAAGAGTAATAAAAAACAAATTTATTTTCTTTAAAAAATAACCCCCCCCAACAGAGTCCCCAATACTATTACATACACAGAGCCAAAATAAGTTGCTTCCATGTCCTTTCATTCAAATCTATTGGGAAGTGCTATGACAGGGACTGTTCTTGTTCAGTGGCTTCATATTGCTTAGTCAGTGAGGCTGGGCGGAGAGGAGCGGACTCTCCTGTGTCCACATGATGCGTTTCTAGGGTGACTCCTGTTTTGTCCCCCTTCTTTGCAAGGTGCTTGGTGGCTTCAGTGAGAGAAGAAAACTGCATCTGAATTCAGCGGTGCCGGGACTTTCCCCACCAGGCTGAAATCTTAAACACAGAGTGGGGGGAGTATTGTAACACTGGCCCCAACTGTGAAAAAGGCCCCGCTACCGGTGAGCCAAAAATACATAACAGGTTAATATATATTTATATATACAAATCACCTTGGACACAATGAAGGATCAGAAAAACGGTGTACAAAGGCATTCTGATTATGCAAGTTAATAAACATGATTAAAAATCAAACTAAACTGATTTACATCATCATAGGATCCCTTTCGGCTCAAAGGGGCTCTACCCATCAGGTAAAATTTGAGGCGCTTTAAGGGCAACTGAGGTGGAAATCAGACTGTCCCCACAGTGCCCTCTTGAGGATACACTGACTGACTGACACTAGTCACAATAATCATAATACAGGAAAATAAAAGCAGTCTTCATCCATTACACAATCGAGGCAAAATGACAGGCAGCGGTGAGCACGAGGCTCCTATCTCTAACAAAACCAAAATAAGGTGGCTCAGAATATCCAGTCATAAAAAATAGCAACATGCAATTTTTTGTTCCATAAAGCCAGAAAGTGACGAGATGTAAAGGCAGGGCATATAAAGTAGCAATAATGACCCACCCAGACTTATGTAGCAACCCCTATCTGTGTTGCTCATGCACACAGCGCACCAATGGGGAATATCTAGCACAGACTGGGGGGCAGGGCAAGGAATGACACAGGTAGATGACGTTAAAAGACAGGATAGAGCATATAGGCAAAGCTACTAAACAAAGAGGGGGACTTGTCCATATGTTTTTTGGGTTAGCGGGAGATAAGGGCCAAGTGCTTTGAAAAAGGGAATCTCTACATGCTAAGAGCGGAACTGAGAGGTTGACATGTAAATGTGCTCACGTTTGGCGAGGCTCAGAGTAATCGGTGCCTGTAACACACCTGCAAGGCGTAGGAGGAAGAGCTTTATATGAGGTGCAGCTGTCTGCATTAGGGGAAGGTGTGTGTGAGTGGATGTTAATTAATTCCACCGTTTGGCGTCATGTCCAATGAAACATGTTGTAATGTGGAGAATGATCATAACAAGGTCAAGTGCTTCATGTAGTTTCAGCTTTGCAGCACTTAAAGTGATCACAGGCTTCCATTTGCCTGCATTCAAATCTACAAAGGAGATCTGACCTTGCCTATTGCCTTTTTCAAGTTATGAGAGGGTGAGAGTGAGTTGTGTCTAGCCTGAGCCTCATAAGACAGTCTCCCCATTCAGAAGTGAAACAAACCATAACGTAAATTAAAAAAGTGCCTCGTAATTCTTATAAGAGCTATGCATACAGAAACAAAAGATTATCTTCCTGTTTAAGTGCCCATTTCCATTGGTTGGTATCACATTTGGCTGGTTAATAATGCTGGTTTAGGTGCATGGGGTGCAAGTATATTTGATACACTCTATGCAAATGGTCCCTCTATCGTTACACTAAGTTTGATCTATTGGCTAAATTATCTAAGGGACTGGCCAAACAGCACATTGTGTGTGGCAGGACTTTACTCCTGTATCTACAATATGCTACAGCTGCTCTTCCTCTGTATTCAATATTACATAGACCAGAGGGCTAACCTCACACAATAACAAACTTTTGTGTGTGGGGCTGGCAGCATCTACATGCTATCGCTAAGTGCTAATGTACCATACCACTGCCTCCTCGAGGCCTTAAAAAACAGACAGAAAAACATAACACAAGCAAGAATGCAGTTCATGACAATTGACAATGTTAAAAATTATGATAAAAGTGTAGTGTCCATTACCACCCCTCTGAAGGGGCCCCGTACCAAAGAGCTTGGAACACTGGCATCCGGCATTCAGATGGGTAAAGAGGCAGCATTGTGGTGGCAGTCAAAAAGGTTTCAGGATCGTCTTTTTGTTGTTGTCATTTACCGCCCGTTGTCCTCCCATCCATATTGCATACATAGGAGTGTGAAGGTAACATACAATACAATAACAATAATATAATACCCACAGTTTAAAAAGTCAACATAAAAAAGAGCAATAGTCCTTTTAAGGTCAAAACAACAAAGAACAATAATAACAATAATATTCATAACCATTTGTGAGTGCATGAGGCTGTAGAGTCTGCCTGTGTTTTACAGGTGGTTGTTTTTCCTTGGGGGGCTGACTTGGCTTTGTCAGACATGGGATGTCTGTGGAGTATGTGTGGGTGGGCAGTTGCAGGGAGGAAGGCATGGGGATGAGGTGGTTTTGCCTTACTGTGGGCTGTATGCCCACTCAGGTAGGAATGAAGGCGGGACGATGGTCGTGGCTCAGGCGAAGTACATGGTCCTCAGTGTGTCGTGGTGAATCTGAACAGCTTTGGCCAGCGCCTGAGGGTCCCGGCCGTTACTCTGACCAGACACGTGGCTGCCCTCCCCGCTAGATAACATGAAAGACAGAACAGAACAGCGGTCAACCACCATGTTAGAAGGCATTCTTCAGATTTTAAATGAGAAACAACAATTTGATCAAGACTGTGAAAACAATTGTCAGTTACATCTGCTTCCACGTGCTTGTGAACCATCCGATTCTAATATATTAACCTAGTGCTGAAAAATAGTGTGTAGTGAAAAAGAAAACTTGTGCATTAAGTTGTGAAACTTGTCAGTACTACCATAAATACTGTGTATATATATATATATATATATATATATATTGTGGGGTCTGGTGAGCGACCCCCGCGATGGTAAGTGCGTTGCCAGGGCAACCAGGCACGCTGTCAGACAGAAGACGCCTCGGGCCGTTAGGAACGCCCTCCTCCGCCAGATTAAGCTGATTGACGGACCGCACCCAAACCAGCAAGCGGCCACACCCGGCGTATAAAAGGAAGACTTAGTAGTCAGTCTGACAGCGGCTGGTTCACACACACACGCTCACGGAGGCACGCACACGCAAACCGTCGGGGGGTAAGCAGACACACACGCTCTCACCAAACACACACACTCATGTGTATGGCTCTGCATGTCTTAAACTGTCACTCTCCTCTCGTCACAGGCTTTATAGGACCCGTCCGGGGTTATGTCCGAGGGACACAACCCACGGGACTGGATGAAGGACATGCAGGATCGGTCCAGGGTTATGTCCGAGGGACAGAATCCACGGGACTGGATCATGGACATATAGGAACAGGCGTTCCGGTTCTCACGTATCGGGCTGCGGGAGGAAGGCAGCCCCGCCAGTGACGGCGACGTGAGAACCACAGATAATCAGGTTGGAAAGAAACATATAAGTCTGTCTATAACATTGAGTTCCAGTTCTCACGTATCGGGCTACGGGAGGAAGCCAGCCCCGCCACAGACGGCGACGTGAGAACTACAGACAGTGAGGTCGGAAAGAAACATATTCATTCTTTATATAATATTGCGTTCTGTCTGGGATACAGAAGAGGAGCCCAGTTTCCACGGACCGTGCTGCGAGAAGGAGGCTAACCCGCCACAGCGACGAGGACGAGGAAACTACAGATATTAAGGTCGGAAAGAAACCTATTAATTCTTTATACAATTCGGAGACATTGCATTGAGGCCTGTCTAGCAAACAGACGCTCATTATAGACGCCGGATCGGCTTGAAGGCTGGCGCTCTTGCGGAGCTGAACCCCCGCTATGGGAGAAGAACCCCTACAGTAAAGGCTAAATACTGACGACGTCACGAAGCAAGACTCCGCCGTCATATATTATTATTATTATTGTTTCTTATGATAAAGAGCCCTCCAGAGAGGAGACGTGCCGTAAGAAGACTGTATGAACTGAGTTGATACTAATATTGTATTCTCACCCCTCTCCAGGCTGTGAAGGAAAACGCCTGTGAGACCAAACAATTACTGTATGGACCAAACTCAGCAGAAGAGACCTATGTGGGGTTTCTCCTGTCTGGAAATTGCATCTTATGTTTGCTGCTCTTCTTTGATTTGTTAACATGAAATAAAACCAGCGTCTTGAAAGTGCTGCAATACCTTGTCCCGCCTGTTGATGACCACAGAGACCTCACAATATATATATATATATATATATATATATATACACTTTAAAAGGCCTTGGCCATACAGTATATATATATATATAGACTGTATGGCCAAGGCCTTTTAAAGTGTTTAGTAATACTGCTACTCTTTTCTATAAATGTTGAACTATTTGCAGATAACATTTGATATTAATCCTTTAAAAACAAACACACACCTGTCATGCTCCTTGTCCACCAGATGGTAGCGGGCACGAAACGCCACAAGACGGGCGTAGTAGGCTGGCGCAGGGATGGAGACAGAGCGGGTACAGCGCACGTAAGTGTGGCACAGCTGGTAGGTGAGGATTTGCAACTCGTCGGCGGTGAAACGATTGTCGTCCCACAGGACATAGTAATGAGAGGGCCGACTGGTACCCTGGACAAAGAGAACAGGCAACCAACTGAATAAGCAAACAACTAAATGCATTGGTTATGAAAAACAACTTCATTGGACATGAAACCATTATAACAACACATCCTACATAATGACATTGTCTATGGACCAATGCTAAGAAAGATTTATTCATTTTACCTGTATACCAGCATGGCTGCACAGGTAGAAATCAAACTCAAAGGGATGAGTGATGCTGGTGTCCACAGTGGTCCCTGCAGGAATATTTCCACTCTTCCCAATCTAGGCACAGACAATACAGAATGTTAATTATTATATAATACATGCCTACCCCTACCTGGGAGCCACACAAGTCAGGAACGATGCAAGTTATGCAATACCCTTGTATCACTTTCTACAGATTGTACCCCTCTGTCTGTCTGTGTCCCTTGTATGCCCAAATATGGACTGAGACCCTGATGTCATCAGAATATGCCCATATGTGGAAAAGGGTGCCATGTGTTCAAAAGGGGCCAATCCTGCAAACTTTGAAAGCCCATGTTAGCCAAATAGGAGGGAATATGAAATATCAGACAGATCCGTCTTGAACACATGACTATAGAGTAATATCAAAACATTTTGTTTTTCAAAAGTCGGCCTCCTAGTGGAGCTATAACAGGCCGTTCTGGAAAATGTGGGGTTCATCGTTGGCATCCTGGGAGTGTGTGTGCAAAATCGACCGGGTTATTAGCTGGTAACAGACGGACGGACAGACTCACGGATGGAGTGAAAAACATACTCTCTCCCCATGCCTTCGGCCTGGTGTAGACAATCAGATTGCTCAAACACAGGATTGCATAAGACACTATTCAGCTCATCTTTAACTGCTAAATCTGTCCTTGATAGAGGTATAGAACGCTATGAACACTGTTTGTGTTGCTGATGTTGACTTTACTTTAATAAAATAAATTGGAAAACATGGCCGCCCCAATAAGATTCTGTACATGGGGTACTGATGGCCTAGTAGTTAAAGGACCACTTCACCACTTTTCAACCAATCTTCATATAATAGGTCCTCACTAATAATCATGATAAAATGGCACGATTTTGTTCTACTCAGTCTGTGTCTCCTAGGAGGGCTGTGGGCAGTTTAGAAACCGTCTTCCAGTGACATCATCATTAGGCAGATTATTTTTTAAACAAGATGTTTTTACAAAAATGTTTAGATTTTCATTATCGTGAGAATGATGGCTTCCATTTTCGCATTGCAACTTTTCAGGACTAGGAAGCCTGCAGTTTTTATTAGCTTATATTCCCCATTGATGATGTCACTGGAAGACGGTTTCTGAACTGCCCACAGCCCTCCTATGAGACACAGATTAGAAAAGAATTGCGCCATTTTTTCAAGATTATTAGTGAGGACCTATTATATAAAGAAGGACTGAAAAGTGGTGAAGTGGTCCTTTAAGCCACAAGCCACATAGCTCTAATGCAGCCTGACAGCGAGTCGCGTCTCTCTCTCTCCCCGTTTCCTGTCATTCTCAACTGTACAATCCAACAAGGTGCAGAAAAGCCCCAAAAATGTATGCGCAAAAAAGATTCTGCACATTTAAATTATTAAGAGCAACAGGGCTTGTGAAAGGAACTCACCCTTTCAGACTTGTCTGCACAGAAGAGGCGTGTGTGGTGGCGTTTCTGGACCACAATGTAGGTGATACCCGGCTGATAATCCTTCTCCAACTTGATGCACGCATCTCGGATGGCCAGAAGCTCATAGTGGAGAATCTGCACAACACAAGTCCATGACTCATTTATCAGTAATAATATACAGTGTATTATTTAAAGTAAAGCTACAGTATGGTTCATCTCACAACTATCGATTTAAATATAAATTTCAACTTGTACATACTTGTGGCAGCTGCCCTTCTGGAACCCCATCTCTGTAGAAGATGATCCTGGTGGGTTTGAAGCGGGTTGACTTGTAGAACTGGATCAGCAGCTCACGCACCATGTAAGATAGATCTTCAATGATCTCCTGTCTGGGTCTCTGGACCCTCACTGTGGCACAGTATCTGCTGGGGTGGGCGTCCATACTGCCTACCACCTAGAAGAAGACAAGTGGAAGGAAGGAGATGAAAGAAGAATATGACAACAGAACACTAAGAATACATTCCAAACCTACATAGTTACTGGGCTAACTTTGAGTGGTGCTCAACTGCCCTCACCACTCATGTATTGGCTCATAAATAATAGTGCACAGTCCTCTCTACCGCGCGAGTACTCTAAATTCATAGCTCTAAAGACAAGGTTTACAAAAAGACAATTACAGTTGGAAATTATGAATCATAGAATTAAATCATCATCAAGCGTCACTAAAAGAGCTGAACCTTTTACTGTTCCCAGTTCCGCTGTTGGTGTAATAGCATCCCCTACAGGCAGTGAAGGTGAGATTTATAGTGCAGCAAAACCAACACGTTACCACCACTATACTATGATTCCTGGCTAACATACCTGTACTTCTCCTGTGTCAGCCAGTCAAACCACTCTAAACCTAAACTCTGTGACTGAAGTGCACACACACACACACACACACACACACACACACACACGCACACACGCACACACACACACACACACACACACAAACACCAGCGTTTTGCTCTAAGATCCTGACATTCCTTTGAGACGTTGGCTGACCACATTAGACTGTCTGCTCAGCTAACTTAAATTGAAGACACCTGACAGAGAACCACATGAGAGGGGGCATAGCACTAGCAGTTGACCAGTTAAGAGCTGCGACAACGTAATCTTAACTGAGAGAATCAGTAAAGTGAATATCTTCCTGGCTTTTGGCCACCCTATTTATCCATGCTGATGTTGAGACTTACAGCAGTAATGGAGGGCTTCTTCCCATCTCCAGCAGGGGGATGTGTGACGTCTGCTCCGAGAAAGATAACTGGCTGCTGGAACACTGCTGACCTGGGAGCAGGAACAGATGAGGAGATAGAATCACACTTATTCATTACGAGGCTACTAGGCCACTAGATTTGAAGTCATCAATTTATTATTTCCGGCAGGGTGTGACCAGGAGAGAGGCACCAAAGCAAATGTGTTGAAACGTTTCACACCATGCTAATTTATTAAATCATAACCTTCCTAAACAGATTAGAGCTATTATGTAAACTAGCTGTCTGCCATGCACCTTTCATCTACTAACTTGCAAGTTGCCCTCAAGATGCATAAAGTCAATTTTTGAACTTAATAGGAAACATGATGATAGAAAACATAGCTTAATAGTTAAAGAACATACTGTAGGAGCGGCAATGCCTCTTTTATAGTATCACAGAGGTGGTCCAAATTAATCCATCCACCCACCAAACACATTTATCCTAAAGTCCCTTATTGATAAGACACAATCATACTTTGATGTTCCTCTGGTTCCGACGCACACTGGAGAGATGGGTGTGTGTAGAGTAAAAACAGCTACATGTGCTGAGGTGACCAGTGACCACCTCACCGCTTATCACCGCTGCTCAGCGGCATCATTTTGTAGAAATCCACACAGCCAGTTCGGTGGGTGGATGGATTCATTTGGAGCACGTAGCCGCCTTTAGTTGGTAGGACATGATAGGATACTGTGTACTGATGACACCACTTTACCAAGATACATACATTCATTTAGTTCGACAGCTTACCATTAGGGGTAGCTCAAGTTATAATGATGAATGAACAAATTACAGCAATCCATGTTTTGGGTGGAGCCAATCGAAATGGAATATTGACAATCTGACTGATACATCTTACATGCCATTATGTACCGATTTGTGAGAGTTTGACAACAACAAATCTGTAGTAGTAGTAAAAACTAAAAGTGTTTTGAAGAAAACACAAAATGGCAGGAAGTGGGCAGGCCTATCTGGGTAGTTGCGGCATGAATCCAGGGAAATATGTTTTGAATGTACTGTTACAACCTAAGGATCAAGAGGTGAACCAGGCTATAATTTGCACCACCATGAGACTGATTTGAAAATGTTGGGGTAGAGGTTAGCTGTTCATAGATGGACACACAAACAAACAGACAGTGTCTGTCTGTTTGTGTTCCAGACATAATCTCAGGCCTTTGGCCGTCTGGTCTGGCGGAGAAAAAGAACACAGACTAAGGGACGACGAGTAATGTTAAACCCTGCTTTCATATTGATTTGATTATTGCCCATTTTGGTGCGGGAACCCCTTTTGGTGTTTTAAACATTATGTTATAATTTAGCTATTGAAAAATATCAGATCTCCAAGCTCATAGCGCGCCACCGAGTGGCGCGCTACGAGCTTGTAGGTCTGCTATTTCAGAAAACTGGAGGATTTAGAAGATTTTTTTTTAATTTTTGAGGTCAGGCCTAAATGGGTTAAACAAATGTCACTTTAATCAAATGCAGTGGGTAGTACACTCACCGTTGATGAGGTACCAGGATGTTGTTTATTCCTCCCAGCTTGACGTTGATCTTGAGGCAGAGGTTGGAGAGGGTCTGAGGGGACGTCTTCACCACATTCTTCACCTGGACACACTGGGTGGCCATGCCTAGGAGGGTGTCTCCCACACGCTTCACCTCCGCTGATGGGGATCAACAGACTACAGGTGTCAAGAACTACATGCAAGTAATGTAGCCGATATTGTTTGAGTGGCGCTAGCCCCTCCCTATGTCCAGCTTTTAGTGTTTGTGCAACCGTGTAAACGCAAACGTTGTCCTAACACAAACATTAAATGCCATTATTAACCCATTCTGACCTGAGATCAGATTCTAGAAATGTCAGTCGTTCTTCGATTTTTCAAAAATAGCAGACCTACAAGCTCGTATCGCGCCACTCGGTGGCGCGATATGAGCTTGTAGATCTGCTATTTTTCAATAGCTAAAGCATAACATGATGCTAAAACACATGATGCTAAAACACCAAAATGGGTGCCAGTTCAGAATGGGTTAATGAGTGGTTGATTTTTATTTCATAGTGTAAACATAAACATTAAAAGCTGGACACGATGATGTATGATGATAAGAGCGCCACTTCACACGGGTGTGATTTAAAAAATGGTCATCTATGGTCATCAACATTTCAACAACCAGGCATGTTTTGAGATAGATTAATATAATGATAGTTTGCAATCTTTTCCCCCCTCTTCTGTGTGTTACACAACAAACTAGAAAAAGTGCCCTACTGGGCACAGGTCTCCACCAGGATGAGCAGATGTGAAGAATTCCAGGCAAAGGTTTTTCCTTGGCCTCTAGGGAGTTGGCATACAAAGTTATCCACAGATCCGTGCAGTTAGAGGTGAAAACACTTTTCGGCCAGTTATAGCACCACCTTGAGGCTGAGTTGAAATTGTTCATGTGGCATTTCGTCCTCGGCCTAGTGGGAATGTGGGTGCACAATTTCACGGAAATCACGCGATGTGTTCATGATTTGTAGCATTTTGTTTGAAACTGAGCACTCCTGTGAACTTTGGAAGCCAATCTTAACCAATCAGGATGGAGTCTGAGAAATCTGAAAGACGGGTTTCGTTGAATGGCTCTAGAGAGACTGTGTACCAATTTGCGTGATGTTTGGACAAAATCTGTAGGTGTACTGTGCAAAAACTTGTTTTGCACAAAGCGGCCTCTTGGTGGCGCTATAACAGGCCGTTCTGGAAAGTTTGGGGCAGAGGTTCATCGTTGGCATCCAGGGAGTGTGTGTGCAAAATTTGGCATCGACCGGGTTAACGGTGGCCGAGATTAGCTGCTCACGGACACACGGACGGACACACGGACGGACGGACGGACACACACACGGACACACGGACGGACGGAGTGCAAAACATACTCTCCCCCCCATGCCTTCGGCCTGGTGGAGACAATAAAACTAAAGCAGAATCCTCTTCATGTGAAAAAGCTCGGTCATAGAAGTACAGGTGACTTATCCTACCGTAGACCGGAGTCTTTCCCGGCAGGATGACGATAATGAGCTGCAGTCCAGAGTAGGTGTTCTTCAGGTGTCTGAACATGGGCTCCACGCTGTCGGCCCCCTGGGCGTATTTACAGAAACATGGCTGGCCCTGGATCGGCATCCCAGCATCCTTAGAGATCTTACGCAGCTGGTCTGTGAAGTTCCTGGGAGAAAAACGAAAACTGGCAATTAGCAAAGAAACTCTGCAACACAAGCTACAATAAGTCTACACAGCATTTAATGAATGACTGTCAATCATATGCCTGTCACTTTATATTGCAGGTGAGGTCCTGCTATTCCTGTACCATGTAGGAGCTGTGTAAAGGAAGAAAGTCTACCCGTCTGCCTCCGACAACAATTCCTGTACAGCAGGGGCATTTAACCCATTCTGACCTGAGATCAGATTCATACGAGATTTCCGGCGGACACACAAAGGTCCTGATGAACCCATTCTGACCTGAGATCAGATTCTAAAAATGTCAGTCGCTCTTCGATTTTTCAAAAATAGCAGACCTACAAGCTCGTATCGCGCCACTCGGTGGCGCGATATGAGCTTGTAGATCTGCTATTTTTAAATAGCTAAAGCATAACATGATGCCGACACCAAAATGGGTGCCCGGTCAGAATGGGTTAAAATGTTTAGGTGTGATTCCATTATTCAAACCCGGGTCTCAAACTTGGGAAACCAAACATCATCCGCTCATCCCAAGGGGCAAACCGCCTTGACCAGTGGAGATACGAGCTCACTCCCCTTTCACCTCGGTCAGGGCTACTCATAGTTACAATAGGCTATTCCAAGAATGTTTCGGATGAATGCACATTTTCCACTGAACCAGCTACAGCAAATGCTGATGCATGACACTCCATCTGATGTTTCTCATTTCATTTAATGCTTCTATACTCAGTTGCATATTGTTCATTCATTTTCTTTTTTCTTGCATTTATTTTACAAGGTTGTCACTTTTGATGCCATCTAGTACTTACTTGAGTACCTCTTCCCGGCACTGTTTCTGGGGGGCAAAGCAGGCGATCGCCCACACTTTGATCTCTATGCCGTTGTAAAACTGCTTCCCCCTCATGTCCCACACTCCCTGGTTGGGGGTAGCGATGGCACGGTTCTGTGGATGAAGGAACACAAGGAAACAATATTCAAACGAAACTTTAATGAGATAAATCCAAGAGTTTGGTACAATAAGCACAATATAAGAGTTAGCTGAAATGTTTCTGGTTACAGATATTTGCATTACCGCAATTAAAGCCCATTAAAGCCCATCAATTGCCCTCACAGTCACACACTCAATTAAAAGCACAACCATGCAAAGAGACCTCTAGATTTTGGTTTTAATCATGGACAAAAAACAGTCAACAAAGGCCAAACAACAGAAAGCGAGTCATGACTTACCCTTCCTCCATACTGCAGGATGGGGGCAGGTAGAACCCTTCCTGTCACCTCAGCCATCTCATCCTTTACCTTGATCCCAAACTCCTGGATGTATGGATCCAGGTTGAAGTTGGCGTTCTTCATCTGTAAATGAAGTAGAGTAAATTGTGGGTCGGTGGAGGGAGGGGATGTATTGCATGTTTAATAACTTGAATAGAAATAACTAGATTTATTTTTCATTATGCATTAGAGCTTGTACAGTATGAGGTCCAACAATTCAAGCCTGGACTAACCAGTTTAGAACCATTGGTCTAGTAGCATATTCAAACCCAGAATGCAACTGAACTGTCAGCACAATACATAAAGATTATTTTCACCGATATTGATGAATTGCAATAATAATGTCACCGTCAATGGCTTTGTACTCGCAGAGTCCGCCTGCCGGCTACTTTCACCAGCAAAACAAAGATGAAACTTTTAGATTCAACAATGAGTTCAATGTAAATATGATATAATATCGGTATCGGCCGATATGACCCTGTAAATAATCAGAGAACGGATATCGGTCATAATTTCAGTATCATGCATCTCTACAATTTAATAAACCTTAACCTAGAGTCCCTGGCTCTCCCTGCAAATGACACTGGCAGGGTACATAACGTGCAGGCAGGACACCATAGGTCTAAAAACGAGAATAACTTGAGCACGTATGAAAGATTCATGTTGCTAAATAAATTGGTGAAAAAAGGTTTTTTAACAAATCCCCGCCCAAACATCCAAGCCCCATCTGGTTCGGGCAGAGATAACAATCTCTATGCATATTACTGCCTTTACGTAACATTAAGCTCACTATTGTACACATGGCAACAATTACTATGCATCCTTCGTAACTTCCTTTCGTTATGTCCAGTGTAATTGTTGTAACACTTGATAGGCAGTTCGCCCCCACTAGGGGTCGCCAACACTCACCAGCCTGCTGATCTCCTCCTGTCTGTCGGGTGCAGAGCGAGCTGTGGCTTTGATCATAGTGGAGGTCTGATTATCAGTCAGCTTCTTGATGCACCGCTGACCTGCTACAATGTTGCACACCTGCAACGAGCAAGCCCAAAGTCAGTCGAAATTGGAAGTACACACCAATGTATGTATGTTTAATGTTCTCAATCATTACATTCTTCTAGTGTAAATTGTAATACATCACCTAAAAATAACAACCCTTTCAACTTCCAAGTATTGTCAAATCAAGTTGACAAGTGATAAAGAGTGGGTGTTTAATTAGTCATTATGTCTTTAATGATGAATGCATTCAGTGTATGCTAGGCTTGCATGTACTGTAGAAGATCTTTGTTATCGCCTCACCTCCAGGGGCAGGTAGGTGTGCTTCTGTTCCTGTCCCACCTGTAGACATGGCAGGTGGGGGTATTTCAGCTGCAAGTTGTACTTCTGCTTGAAGTACTGGGCAACTGTACATTCTACTGTCTGCCCACTCTCAAGTTGGAGGGGAAACCTGGAACAGAGCATAAATGTGTCCCATCCCATAAATGTGTAATAACTATGCATTACTATATGAATCACAAATATGATTTTGCACTGAATATAATACCCTACAACTAATAGTAGGCTATTAGTGCATGACGTTTTGATCCCCACTTTAGGCACTGGATGATGTTTTTCTTATCAACAGAAAGCCTGGGGAACGTTGAGAGTGTGGACAGGAGCTGTTCCACAGCGGAGGAGGAGGGGTTCGACAAGGCGCTCACATCAATATTGTCCACATTAAATCACTACTCCGTGGAACAAACATGGTGATTGCAGCAAGTAACATTACGCCAACAAAAGCTGCTGATGCGCAGTGCACAGACCACAGGCAATGTTATAATACGTTACTCTTCCAATTGTGCTGATGGATATACATTTTCAATCAATTTTTTGGTTTGTACCTGGTTAGAAAAACACAGGCAGACTCTATTCCTGTCTCTTAAAGTTTACCCACACACCAGCAAGTGAGCTGCTTGCTCATTCCATCCCCTGTTTCTGATCACTGATTCCTCCATTCGGAGTGGAGCGAGATTAGAGGGCTGGCCAGACGAGACGAGAGGGCATGTATGTATAACCCATCTTCTTTACGTATTATGTGACTGTGCTGGCCTGGAAACCAGAAGAATCTGCCAGTAAAAAAAAAGGCCTCTGCAGATTGAGGCTTTTTTTTATCTGCCCCTTTTATTTCCAGACCAATATCTACGCAGTGATATTAGACTGGCCATGCACTTGTAAGTTTAGTTTCAAACTATATTGTGGGACAAATGTCATCCACAAACCATATACTATAAAAAGTGGTAAAATGGTGCATTTATATAGCACCTTTATCCAAGGCACTTTACATAGATGCATTACATTCACCCATTCACACACCGATGGCAGCGGAAACCATGCAAGGCACCAAACAGCACATCAGGAGCAATTAGGGGTTCAGTGTCTTGCTCAAGGACACTTCGACACTAACTCTGGGGGAGCCCGGGTTCGAACTGGCAACCTTGCGGTTTCCATCCAGCCACTCTACCCCTGAGCCACCGCCACCCCCATCTATGTGGTTATGTGCATATGTAGACCATAAGAGGACATTTACGTCTGGTGGCTTGCAGGACGTCGGGTGACATTGCATACACGGTACTTCCTTTTCATTTGACCACAGTGAGTCACCTCCACCTTCAGGCCTGAACACCAGGCACATGCAGGGCACACACACACACACACACACACACACACACACACACACACACACACACACACGTTAGTGTAACAGAGCAGATCAAAGCAACACCCAATCCCAGCCTAACACAGAAAACAAATGTGACATTTCTGACGTAATAAACAGAAAATTTGTAATCACACCAAACTTTAGAAAGAAATGTTCCTAAACCAGAAGTATACCAGAAACAACATATATAACAAATGTGGCAAAGATAAAATGCAGAAATCAAAATAAACTGGGGACTAAGAGCTGTTGTAGACATCTCTGAAGAGGTGTGAGGTGGCAAAATAGTTTCTTACTGTTAAGTAGCCCACCTTTGATCTCCTTGGTAAAGCGGACCCGCTGGGAGTCGGTGAGGGTCTTGGGCTGCTCGTCGATGTTACGGATGTCCAGGACTTCGCACATGAACTCGATGACTGGCTGGGCTTTATAGAAGGCCGTGGCAGACACTGGTGGGGGACAGAGAGCAGCATTCAACCACTGTGGGTAGAATTCATCCAACGGTTGTATTTTATATCTCTCACTTTTAATCCATTTTGACCTGAGATCAGATTCTAAAAATGTCTTCTACATCCTGACAGTTTTCTGAAAAAGCTATGTTTCTATGTCAGTCGCTATGAGCTTGTAGATCTGCTATTTTTCAATAGCTAAAGCATAGCATAATGCTAACACCAAAAGGGGTTAAAAAGGCATTTAATTCATACGTCCAGAAATACTCACAAAAAGGTCCAATGAGTAGATATGCATTAGATAACCAGATATTATTTCTATATTTTGAGTGCTAATTTGGGCTTTCTTTCTTATCATTTATGTCTTGTTTTTTGTTTAGTTTTTTACAATAGCAATTAGAACACATTTCAAATTTGTACATGTTTACGGGTGTTGAGGTCATCGTCTGATCTGCGAGATATGAGATAAGTTCACTGTCACTGATGAGTTCATCTCCACTGACTCACCATCAATGTTGAGCATCATCTTCCACATGGCAGGACGCACCGACTGGTGGAAACCAAACCATACCTCCCTCCCCCCACCCAGGGGGTGGTAGTAACCTTCAGGAGGGGAAAAGAAGGACCGGCCCACCGGTGTGTACCTAGATGATAGCAGATTTGGAGAGGGTTAAGCGTAGGATATACTAAATCACACAATGGTGTCACTTGCCACAAATAACAGATTTTCAAGTAAAAAATGCACTGTGATACAGCGGTATAGCATGAATTAGGCTTTAGCAATGGCATTGAAGGATGACTCAACAGTTATGACCTCAGCGTAAATTAATCTCTCAGTGAAGCTACTGTCTCACAGGGGGGCATTTCAGAAGAAAGACACACATCGCTGCCAAGCCTGCCATCAGGCACAATCTTTGTTTATACAAAATTGGCACCTCTTTAGAAAGCAAGAAATACAGTCATGTCTGCCTATTTTCTTGACTGATAAAATGGGTTTTGACAGCATTTCATATGGTATTATAATTTAGTCCTTCCACTCAAGTAAAACAAACCTTTCATTGACATAGTTGTTTGACTACCTGAGACAAGAGTGAAAGAGGTTAAACGCTTATAAACACTAACTGACATGGTATCGGCTCGGTACACATAGAGCTGTACATATAAACGCTAAATTACATGGAATCGGATCGGTACATATAGACTTGTGGACTCGCCAATACCAGCGATTTAGGCTGTATTGGGTTATTGGCACAACTTAGCTAACAAGCATCTTTTATTTGTTGACTCAAGAGTCGTGAAGCATCGAGTCTGATCCCAATGAATGTACCGTAGGGAACACACCCCATTAACCCTGCTAGCTGGCTGATTTGGTATGTTTTAATGTAGCACACAACATATAACTATGGATAAAAAGCATGCCCCTCCCCCTCCAACTTCTTGACAGAATGATAGAGGTTGAGAGTAAAATCTAACAAATGTGCTTCCAAGCTAAACAAAGAGAAGCAGAGAGCAAACAACGATTTATTATTTGGTTATTGCGTGCGTTTTTATGCCTGGACTGTAACTATATACTCCTGTGAATGAATACATCTGACCACCGTTGATGAGTGTTTACTGTGCGTGGTGTACCTCATAGAGGCCAGGTGGCGCATGGCTACATCTAGGGCTTGGACAGAGTCCAGGGGGACCTGCAGTCGACCGCTGACCAGAGTCTCCTGGAGCAGGCGCCATGACACCTTGGCCAGCCAGCGGATGGACACCTTGAAGATGCGGTCCTTTCCCTCCCCAGGGATGGTCACCTCAAAGTCCACCTGGAGGGAATGTGAGGGGTGAGATATAGGGGAGAGAGAATGAAAACAGAAAAAGACAAATTAAGCAATGATTGTATGGCATCGATGGATGTAAATAAATAATCGACGATACTGTCAAAGAATGATGGTGCAAGTGCAATCACGTGCGTACACATTAGCAATGAAGAAGATGCCGTGCACCTACCTTCTCACTCCCGATAGGAAGTGCTAGCACAGTATAGATGTTCTTTTTGCCATCATACACTGGCTTTCTATCTCCAAACAGCTGGGGCTTGAAGTGTTGCACCATGTATTCCACCACCTCCCTGCAGGGGGCAGAGCACAGAAAATGACACTGCATTGGTATACTGAGTGACAACTAACACTGCATTGGAGGCCTCAACAGATGTCATGCTACAAATTAAACCCATCATCCAATCAGGATGTTCTTTTGGATGGGGGGGTTTGAAGGTGATAGGATATATATTGATCAACAGGATACAGCTGGTGGAAGCAATATCTCATGGTCGTGGGGGAGTGGCAAGGACAAAAGGAGTAGGTGTGCGAGGGGCCCCCACCTTTCAATGCATGGTGCCTTGGCCAGACCTTCATATAAATTGTGGGGGGATGAGGAGACACTTTGAATGGGAGAGATCACGCAGGCTTGACCTTTGCATGCCTTCTTGGACCCTTTGTCCCCGTCCCTAAAAGAGGGGCAACTACCTCATATGAAGAGAATGAAGCTCTATGTTTGTTTTTTTACAGTGTTTGATAGAAAATCTTGTTTCCGATTGCAACAAGCAGACTTTTTTTCTTAGTTGTATTTTTTAGACGAAAAACTGCCTTTCATTTCTCATGAAAAGTTCTCTCTCTCCTTTGTTTTTCAGACCACATCCATTCCAAGCTCATACAGACAGACTGAAGTTCAAAGACTCTCCCTGCTCCATAGACAACTGCTCATTTGTTCAATCAAGTGGAGAGAGCTATATGAGCAGTCTGCTTCTGGGTCGTGGTTTTCTCAATAGACAGACATAAAGCATGTTGAGTTATGCCTTTCAGGATCTCCGAAGGCTGAAGTTAATCAGTGTAGTAAGGCAACGCGCAAAGGCAGATCAATACCTGGCCATGGAACCAATAAGGGCCTTGACTAATCTGTAAACGATCATAGTTGCAGTGTTGAGGCTGCTGACAGAAAGACCTGCCTACTAGTGCCTACCAACCTGCCACTTATTGTATTTAAGTGAGCCATAGCCCCAATTATAGCCTTGTTGCCACATATACCTTCATCCCTCTTAACTACTTCTACCCCCTACTCTGATCAAAAGCTAATATTAACCCTGTAGACTCATTGTCTTTGTAGTAGAGATGGAAACATAATTGCAACTTTCTTGATTACTACTACCACCTGATGTACAGAGCCTTATATTTGACAGAATCAAAGTTTGAACTTAAGCCCAATTCACTACAATGAGATTACTGCTGCTAAGTGAATAGACAATAAAAACCTGTTTATTTAATTTAACTATGGGACCCTAAGACATAGTTCAATCTAATTGTAATTTAACTTGAAAAATTCCAAGTCCATCCATCCATCCATCTTCAACCGCTTATCTGTAGTCGGGCCACGGGGGCAACAGCTCCACCTGAGAGCTCCAGACTTCCCTCTCCAGAGCAACATTAGTAACTTCCTCCTGGCGGATCCCAAGGTGTTCCAAGGCCAGCATGGAGATGTAAATCCCTCCATCTGGTCCTTGGTCTGCCTGGCGGTCTCCTTCCAGTGGGATGTGCATCGAGGACCTCCCTAGGGAGACGCTTGAGAGGCATCCTAACCAGATGCCCGAACCACCTAAGCTGGCTCCTTTTCAGGCGAAGAAGCAGCGACTCTACTCCGAGTCTCTCTCGCGTGACTGAACTTCTCACCCTATCTCTAAGGGAGATGCCAGCCAGTCGAAGAAAACTCATTTCGGCCGCTTGAATTCGCAACCTTATTCTTTCGGTCATGACCCACACTTCATGACCATAGGTGAGAGTAGGAATGAAGATTGCTCGGAAGACGGAGAGCTTTGCCTTCTGAATTGAAATCCATCATCTATTGTTAACAAGGTCCCCATTATGAACATGGATATGTTCTATCTAGAAGTGTGAAAAACATATTTTTTCACTTCAGCTTGGTCTGACGGGAACCCCTTATGGTGTTTTAAGCATTATGTTATACTTTAGCTATTGAGAAATAGCATATCTACAAGCTCGTAGCGTGGCACTCTGTGAGCTTGTAGATCTGCTATTTTTTTTTTTATGTGGTGCAAATCATTGACTATATATTCTTTCAGAGTGAATGTTTTTAACTCAAATATTTTCTTCTGGGGGGTCCCTGGAAACAACATATTTTCAGATGGGGTCGACGGCCAATTACATATGGTCCTTGACATGAAATTGAAAAACGACTGATATAGAAACATGGGTTTTTCAGAAAACTGCCATGATTTATAAGACGTTATTTTGTAGAATCGTCCTTAGGTCTAAATGGGTTAAGATTTTGCTCAAGTTTTATTAGTTGGTCACCTCACCTGTTGACCCGCCGTGGGCACTTGTCGGGCTTGATGTCAACCTCATAATGGAAGACATCCATCTTGGGGATCTCCACCTCAAAGTAGTTGGCCAGCAGCTTGATGGGCTTGCCCACGGTGCCCATGCCCGGCCGGCGGGGAGCCTGGAACACCTGCTGCAGTGGTGGGGGGAAGGCCCCGGGCACTGGAAGGATGAAGAAACAAAGGGAAAGGTGGACATGGGCAGGCAGAGAATGTGCACAATGGAAGGGAAATTACAGAATTGTTTAATTAGTGGGTGGGCAAGTACAGTCATTAGAGAGGTGTACAGAGGGCAGAAACAGAGTATTAGTGCATGCATGGGTTGACCAGAAAAGGTTATGTGTGGGATGTGGTGTAAGCACTAGCAGAGGATGCGGTTTTGGACAGCGGAAGATGGAGCACAGATGGGGCAGCGATGCGGGCATAAGTCCAGGAAGGAAGCGTAGGTGTCAGGGGCCAAAGGGGCATGATAGGTGGGCACGAGGAGAAACAGACAGGAAGGGGAAGTCAGAGATGAGGAATGGAACCATGTGAGGGAAGAAAAACAGTTGGGAAGCAAAAACAACATGGTGGGACAGTGGCAGGGAGAGATATAATACGCCATGCAAGAAGTGGCAAAAGAGATAGATATTAACGAGGAATAAAGAAGGCGAAGGGTGAACAAAGAGATTTAGGGAGGGTGTGAACAGAGGAGAGGGGTGAGGGACGATTGAATGAGAATTAAGGGGGGGGGGGATATATTAGAGTAACGCTTATTTTTACAATAGTACAGACATTGAAGAATGCCAACAAATCTAATTCAGTCCTTTTCAGCAACTGGTCAATGCTTACAGAGTACAGACAATACAGACGTCTTTACAATGAATTGTCTCATCAATGGCATCATGGAGGATATAAATCTCTGTCAAGTATACTGGTCTACATCAGTAGTTAATTTTTTGGTTTCTGGATAAATCCGTTTCAAGAGACAGATTCCAGATTTCCTGCATTGTCTGTTCTGGATCACACCGATGCTATTTAGGTTGCCCAATAATATAGGCTTACACTACGTGTGCAACTATACCCTCAGACTCTCAGGTAGAAGTCCATTCATAGGTTAGACTGCATTCTCATTACGGTACTTTCCCAAAAACATATTCTATGTCCCTCTTGAAAATGTCTATAATACTGTCGTGTGGTGTCTTAACTCACAGGCTTAGGCTAGCCACGGCCACGGTCTTACTAGGCAAGAAGTTTGCATTCTTGTGATGGGTTTCCATTTTCTTTCAAAACAATTTACCGTTCAACTGATCAATGACTGGCTACGACCACAGCATCATGCATGTGCAAAAACAGGTCTGATTCAGGAGGCCTAGCAAAGAGGGGTCTGGACCTGGCTGCTAAATGTGAGGCTAGCCGTGACTCCTGCCTGAGAGGGGCCCTGTGTCTTAACCTCTGGGCTCCCCAGAGAACAGCCCCCTCCACCACAACAAAGACCCCAGCTGCCCTGGTCCTCCATCACACACACACACACACACACACGTCTGGATGTGAGAGAGGGAGTGCCCCTGCTAAGGCGAAACACACACTCACATACGCACAAACATAGGGGGCCCCCTCCACATTCTCAGTCTCACCATGGAGACACCACAGCAACACAGCATTGTCATGGAGATCAGGAAACCTGTGTGTATGAGTGTGCACTGACACTGTGCATGTGTGTGTGTGTGCGTTGTGGTATTTGTGAGATGGGGGTGCCACCGTGGTCGATTGGGCTTAAAGGGACCTTGGCCTTTTAGGTCCCCGAGTGTGATCTCGTTCCCACATCAAGCCAAACTATACTGAAGAGTGGAGGAGCTCTGCTTTACAGGCTGCTCTGGTCAAACATGGTCCCTCAGTCATGTTCACGGTCATTACGTCAGTTTTGGGGTGCCTGAGATTTGTGATACCCGAACACTGACATGGAGAAAAGCATTAGACATGCGAGTTGCTTCAAGGGATCACTTACAAACACAGTTAACAGACATGTTCAGGCACTGGGCATGTGATGATGACACAAAGTCTGTGGGCGTACGCATTGCACATACAGAGAGAGACATGGGCATTCACACAGGAAGACACAAGAACACACACGTCACCCTCGCGCCAGCGAAGACAGATGGTGAGAAGTGGAGCCAGGGCTCACACACATCCCCAGACAATAGCTGTCCCTGGTGCTGGGTGCTAAACTAAAAGATGGCTCGAGTCATGTCATCTCTCTGCTTTAACGCAGCATCCCTGGATCACATATAATATGCCATTTTTATATTGTATAATTGGAACTTACTACCTGCTCCTTCATGACCAGGCCAGTCTTGCTCTATAGCACCACGGGGGAGGAGAAAAGAAAAAAGAAAAAAGTGTAACGCAGGCCTGTAGAATGATGTTACTATAGGTGCGCGTAGCTGTTTGATGACTTAGCGTAGAGTGGTCCTAAATTTGAGCAAAATAGTTTATAATGATAGGAGTAGGAATCGCAGGTCAATTGCCCCTTAAGTTAAGGGGCAATTGGTATATGTACACATTTACAAACACATTTTGCAAGATGTTATTACATTCTGTGCCTGACTAACTTGGCAACCTTAATATTTGTTTGTTTTAACTTACAAAACATTTAAAAATGTTACACAATGTCAATCTAAATGTGAAGGAGAATGCCTAAAAAAACATCCAGGGGCTTAAGAAGTGGCATTCTCCATTGAGGGGGGCTGAGTTTAATGGTGGCAGTGGATCCCTTCTAGGGCAGATACTGAACTGATGCTGAACTGTAGGTTGTGCAGTGCTTACAGGGCAAAATGTTCAGCTCAAGTGAAATGTCACATCAATGGTGGGAGATGTTTGTAGACAAGTCCCATCTTATGCTAGGGAATCACAAGAAACTAACTGTTTGAATGAGACGATGGAACAACCCATTACATATTATTACGCCCATTTTGGCTAAAGTTAAACTACCTACTCCTACTGTAGGCTACCTCTCCCTCTAGTAACTGGCTGTCCACCATGAGCTAAACATGGTCAGTTCATGCTTCAAATACAAAAAAACAGACCCCGGAGTACACGCCTCCATTTGGGGGAAAATAATCATTGATATATATTCTAGGTTCAACATACTGAACTGCAACTGACAGCTACTTTAAATTTAGGCTACTGACTCACGACATGAACATGAACATAGCTGGGAAAGCAGATCATACATCTTGACATAGAACTACTGAACTGCCATGGACAAGAGAGTTCAAGCATGGTGCATTAATGCATGCAATGGTGCAAGACGTTCCAGAATTGGTGGACTTCAAGTTCAGACCACTAGCTCGTTTAATAGGTCATCTCCTGTATCTGTCATTCAAGAAACCTGACTAAATAAATAAATAATTGATCAACTTATTGCACATTAGTGGCTATAAACTTGTATGACAATGTTCTTACTAAGTGCATAGTCAGCAGTCTACATGTGCCAGTAGGAGTAGGCTACAATCAAATCGCCCACTGTACAGATGTGAATATTTCACAATACATTGTGCTTTAAAACGTTAAATTCAATTATGGTTAGATATAGATCACATAATTAACTAATCACTGCCGATGTTAGGCCTATGCTCATGTCTTGAAAGAGTGCATGTAAGGTATTCATGTTATTAGACAACATAACATGTGAATAACCTGGCAGGATGGGGCTGTGTGCGCTGCGGGGGTCATAGTGTGGCGTTTGGGGTGTGTGTGTGTGTGTGTGTGTGTGTGTGTGTGTGTGTGTGTGTGTGTGTGTGTGTGTGTGTGTGGAGGCTGCAGCCAGCTGCTGCTTGAAGGCGGGCTTTATCTCGTGCCTGCTCGCTGGAGATTCCCACGACCCTCCTGCCCCCCGCCCCCTGGCTCAGGACATTGTCAAATCAACGCACCAAAAAGACCCGGTGCCATGAATCTTGATCAATTATTTCGTACGACACAATTTCACAAAGTGTCGTGCCGTGTATGGGTGTCAAAAGAAACCCACCGACGTTGCAACAGAATAGATAGATTTGCAGGCAGGCAATGCAATCTAAAACACCTCCCTGATGCTTTAAGGGCCACTGTGTCCTGTTTTTTTTTTACCAGCCAATATCTGCATTTACTCATCACCCCCAGAAACAATGAAAGATAGACCTACCAGCGCCAGACGGACTTCCCGGCTCCATCCCATTCACTTAGCCGCACGGGTACAAACTAGTTATTCCAGGGTTATATGTGGCCACAACGCCGGCCCCTTCAGGCTGGAAGCGGCTCAGACCTCCAGCCCCCTCCTCGCTCTCAGTCTCCTCCTGTCGGCGTGCAGCCTGCTCCGTTCCCGCTGTCCCCCCGCCCCCTGCCCCTATAGTAGCAGCAGCAGCCCCAGACCCGCAGAGGAGTGGAGGAGATAACGGTGTTCGCTGGTCTGGTCTGTCTGGTGAGTGACCCCTGCTATCGGAAGGTGTCGAGGGCGGTATAGGTGCTGGCTCAGCCTCCCTTCCCCGGGGGTCTACTTCGTCAGATTGTCCGGCGGTGCTCTGTGACTTCTTGACGGCCTGCTGTCCTCCTGCTTCACCGTTCAGGGCAGGCAGGATTCTCCAGCGGAACAAAAAAGGCCAGCCCCTCACCCCCAAAATCTGAAGCTTCTTCTCTCTCTCTCTGCCTCTGGCACACTGGAGTAGTCATCTCTCGTCGACACTTGCAGTCTCGCCGCCCAAAGGAGGGTGGTGGAACATGCACCACAGATTTGTAGCTGATACGTCCCACAGTGACGAACGTTGATGCATTACAAAAATGCACATCCGCATGATATACAGATCTACTCCACTTACACAGGAAGTAGTCGCATACGTCACTTTACTCAAACCAGGAATTGAACGTCATCGTAAAAGCTGTGAGTTGGAAGGTCTGTACCGCTATGGTCTGTAGTACAACGTGTAATATAAATAAAACACGGATAGTCTTTCTTTATACGCGATCGGACAATCCAGTTGTTTAAAGTAATGAATGAAGCAATTGCCATACTGATTAAATGTTTGGTTGGCAATTTATTTCTGAATTCAGCGTTCAGTTTACCTTGCATGTCTTGTCAGCTCAGCTGACTGCTTCGAAGAAATCCACATGATGTCAAGATGTGTGTTTATTTTGAGCTGACAAAATGCAAAAGCTATTCGGGTCAAAAATGCCGTTCAATTGTTTCCCGGCTTTATAGAAGCATGTTTCCCGGCTTTATAGAAGCATGTACATGTATTGTATTTATTTTTTTATTTTTTTATTATCACTTAGCCATCTTGATTTATGGACTAGCTCTAGAATAGCTGTGGTATTACACATAGTAGTATATACATAACAACACACACACGTTATAGCATAGCACAACATTTGAACTCTCGTAGATGTATTTATCGATTCTGACATTTTCAGAATCGATTCTGACATTTTCAGAATCGATAAATACATCTACGAGAGTTCTACTTTTGGGCTAGTAATATCACAACCATTCTATAGCTAGATTTGTACTAGCAAAGACCGATTAGCTAAAATTGCATGTTTATTTTATCCCATCTGTATTCAGAATCTTCAGATGTGTAAAATGTCTATATTAATTATGCATTATTATTTTTATTTGTTCAAAGGTTGAAGATGTCCTGGATTAGAGAAGGCGAGCTGAACTTCATTGAGAAAATCACAGCCAACATACTCAAGGTAGAATATTACAAAACTTGTAAAACGCTTGTAAATTCATTTCAAGTGAAGTGACACTGAGAAAAACACATTAGTACTGAATGACTCATGTTGACGCTGTTTTAAAAAAAAAGTAGACCGGGATGACTGGAAGTGACGATGGAGGGCTCGTCTGAGGACGACCGTCCTAGAGTATTTGAAAGGATCAACCTAGCAATATTATCCAAGTTTAATCACCTTCCATAAACATGGTCTCAGAAATGTCATAAAAAGCAAAGAGGTTAATGCCTCAAATCTGTGATGTTTTCCAAATGGTTGGCTGTAAAATAGGTTTAGAATGATAATACTGTACCTAAACATCATTAACTTTTCAGTCATGAGATTTTTGCTTTATTCCATGTATACTGTAATTGGGAATTGAATAGCCGATTATATGATTCATATTTTATATAATTTATTTATTATTACCAGTTTTTTGCTGTCATGGCCGTACCTTTGTTGTAGAGCTACATGATAATGGCTAAAGACATGATTACATTTTGATCACGTCATCACAACAAAACTTGTTACAAAAGGTAACCACGGTTCTTTGACTATTGGTTTCGGCTCTAAAATCAACCGGACCGAATATCGAATATGCTTTTTTTTGCCACTATTCGGCCAAATAGTTTCGGTGGCCAAATATTCGGTGCATCCCCTGTGTTAATGGGAGTCGGGGAACACCGCCAACAGTGTTTGGAGGTGTTACTGCTCTGGCGACTCCTAGGAGTTAGTTGGGACACCTGTTCAGCAGGGAACGGAACTGGGAGTGATAGCGTGTTCTTCCAAATGCGTTAAGCCCTCCTGGAGAAACTCCCCACTGTCAGCTGAAAAGAAGTGATGTCAAGTGTTTTGGAGGAGACATGTGGTTGGCTCTAAGGGATCAGCAGCAATTACTTATTTCGAGAGATAAAAATAAATGCCATCTTTGTCTCTCTTGAACAGGCTGGTCCAATACCTAAGCATGTGGCCTTTATCATGGATGGCAACCGACGCTTTGCCCGTAAGAAACATGTGGAGCGACAGGAGGGACATATGCAGGGATTTAATAAACTAGCAGAGGTAAGGTTCATGAAATACGGCAAATTACCACCAGACAGTTTTGTCTCAATCTTTGGCTGGGACTGCCTTATTTCACTACTCTACCGGCCATTCTGAAATGTGACAATCTAGAGATGGATGGACCCCTATAAAGAATGGATGACGTATACGTTTTTGCTTCACATATTTGTTGTCAAGGATGACATGTTGCTGATAAGTAGGATCTATATTTGACATTACAGTTGCCTAAGACTAACTATGTAACTTTTAATGTTATGTAATCTTTCAGGACATTATCCGTAATTGACTGATGCTTAACAAACAATACTAATGTGTGTTTATTTGTTGTTGTTTGACATTGTTAATAATGCTAATATAATAATGTTACTACCTTTGCATAGTCACATCAGTGCACAATCCACATTGAAACGTGTGGTTATGATGAATGGTGGTACAGGGTGGATTTCAGGCTTTTCAGGATGCTGTTTAATAATGATAGGGGATGAAAGCCTTAGTGACATTTAGTTTCCCCCTTCAGGCGCTACGTTGGTGTTTGCATCTGAGCATTCGTGAGGTCACAGTTTATGCCTTCAGCATTGAGAACTTCAAACGGTCCCAAGATGAAGTGGATGGACTGATGGAGCTAGCCAAGCAAAAGTTTGTTAGACTGTTAGAAGAGCAGTGAGTATCAAAATCATATTTATTGGATCTTAAATATCTGCTGCAGAGAGAAAAGAGATCTTCCTGCACCTAACCCATATTAGTAATAATCATTAATATGACTTCTTTCTTTAGAAAGATTAGAAGTATTAAATATTGTATTGGCCATTAAAGGATTTTCATTAACCACTTTTCAACCTACCTTCATATAATTGGTCCTCACTAATGATCATGATAAAATAGCAAAAATAATTCAACTCAGTCTGAAACCCATCCACCAGTGACATCATCTATGGGGAAGCCAAGCTAATAGAAGCTGCAGGCTTTCTATTCCTGAAAAGTTGCAATATGAAAATGGAAGCCATCGTTCTCACGATAATACAAATCTAAATATTGTTTAAATAAAATCTGCCTAAAGATGTGGACGGGTTTCTGAACTGCCCACAGCCCTCCTATTAGACACAGACTGACTGATTAGTGAGGACCAATTATATGAAGTTGAAAAGTGGTGAAGTGGTCCTTTTTAAAGGAATACTTTCCCAGATACTGTACTATAAGTTTACCCTCTGTACGATGTATTATATTCCTGATTCCTGACTTCCTGAGTGAGTTCTCTATCCCGATTATATATAATTGATATGCCGACCTGAAAATGCATTTTCTGTTTAATTAATAAAGATAAAATCACTTACCTTTAACTGAGTTTCTTCAGGGAATAGATACATACAATAGATATTGAAAGACTGACAAATTACTGAATATAGTTGCTGGTCCAATCCTTTGGCGATTTTGTTGTCTGTTAGGTTAGTGACAAATCTACCTAACAGACAACCTTTCTCAATTCTTTCCTCTTGACTTGTAGGCTACATCTTGCTCTACCCCCGGGTAAATTCCCATAGAAAGGAGGTGTTATTCACTGCCTTCTGTTTTTACTTTCTTCAACTTCTGGTTGTCCCCATTCAATAGAAGTCTATGTAGAAGAGCCTGGCTCCATGAAGTGAACAGAGTTGTTGTAACTCTGTCTTACTCTCTCTGTACCATGTGCTGTTTACATTTCTGACCAATGAATCAATCAATCACAATTCACCACCTGCTCTCCTCCCCCCTCCCCAGGGAGAATCTTGAGAAGCATGGTGTTTGCATCCGTGTATTAGGAGACTTGACACTACTGCCACTGGACCTTCAGCAACATATCGCCAAAGCTGTGGTCGCAACCAAAGCTCACAACAAGTATGCAACTTTGTATTCATTCTTACATGTATAGATACCCCAGGCTATAGATACCCAGTACCACAGACTGCTTTCATGTTCCTGAGCATGATCACGTTTTTATTGCATTGGGGGGGCTTGGTGATCACATGAACACATCTCCAACGTTGTTGGAGATGGTGGTGGCGCCCTCACATGGATGTTGGTGGTTGGGACAGGGGACTTGCCATATTGTACAATTATTTTCTATGTTCAATTCCTTTAAAAGGGGAATACCACTCATTTTCAACATTAATATACCTTAGAGTTGTTGTGTGGAAATAATTTAAAAAAAAAAGTCCCCCCATTGTGTGTTGCCTAGAACTGGAGGTCTGGAAACAATCAGTAACATTATGAAGTACATCTTTGTGATGTCACTGAGAAAATGTTGAAAATGAGTGGTATTCCCCTTTAAGTACCTATCTTTATAAAAACCGCAAGAGTAACATGTTTTATTCATCATGTATGTTCATTTGTTGTTTCACATTTATTATTTATATCAGAACACTCGGATCAACCTGACCTGATGAACCTTACCTACACTATCTGTGAAATGTAACAATGTGTATTCAGTGATGTTAAAAGTATAAACTGAAGTTGAATCATGTATACTGAATATACTCTACATACATGATTTAGAAAACATCTTTATGACTGAACAGCTAAACCTATTTTTAACCTGTCTGATAAGTATGTGATCACCTTTACCTGACGAAGGCTAGATTTGGTCTCAACGTACTCACTGACAGCAAGAAATAATGTATTAAAAAAGTTATCACACTATCTTTACTTCCCAGCACCTGCGAATGGCTTGTATGTGCCTCTTAGACTTTGTTATTCGAGTACAACGTTCTCATCTCTGTGTCTCAGCTTTACCCTGCACCATGACCACTCATCTCCTGACAAAATGGTTATTCTAAACTGTCCTGTTCAACAGATGCTACTTGAATGTGTGCTTTGCGTACACCTCAAGACATGAAATCACCAATGCAGTCAGGGAAATGGCTTGGGGAGTGGAGCAGGGACTTATCAAGTCAAGGTAAGCAAAAGTGACAACGGTAATGAAAGTATTTTCGGAATCAAAGAAGTGAGTGTTGATCAAATGGAATAATTTTCTGGGTACTGCATAGTCTATTTCTCGCTTCAAATGTTTTCAAAAACATTCTTGAGAGCAAGGTTTAGTTAAATGACATTGTGTGTTTGTTTACATGGCTGCCATGTTGGGTACAGCATAAAATCCAAGCAGTGCAGCCAGGTGCTCTGAGCCTTTGATTAAGCGGTAGTCTTTTATAGAGCCTGAGAGTCTATTATCAAGAAATAACACACCGCTGGATTCAGCGATTGACCAATCAGAATCAAGCATTCAACCAAGCCATGTAATAAACAGTAGTACGTAACATGTCATTCATGGGTATTCATAATGTATTTAGCTCTACATACAATACCACGCAATGCACAAGCTCAGTGGTTCTCAAAGTCGGGGTCCAGTGACCCTCAGGTTTCCTTGAGGGCGTTCCTTCCGGACCTTACAGGACTTACTATAGAGTATACAAATTGGAACCAAATAGACCCATTTACAATTTAGGCATTTAGCAGACGCTCTTAATCCAGAGCGACTTACAATAAGCAAGAACAAAAGCATGGGAATACATCACAAAAAGCATTTATCATAAAACATGCGTAAACTAAGAAAGTAACAGTGGAATATCTATATTATGAGACTATACATATAAACTCTATATATACACTACTATGCTATACATATGTACTATGGCGTGCTATGACTATATACAATGCAATTATAGTGCTGTCTACATAACATGCTATAAGTCTGTATCAGATGCTATCTAAGTCTACAGAAATGCTATCTAAGGGGGTGGGGTAAGTGCTATGGGCCATGATGGAGTCTAAAAAGGTGGGTTTTCAGACTACGGCGGAAGATTGGGAGTGATGCTGCAGTTCTGACTGCAATGGGAAGTGCATTCCACAGTTTTGGAGCCAGAAGGGAGAAGAGTTTGTACGTATAGTCTCAGAGTTATGGGGATCCTTGAAGTAAAAAAAAGAAGAAAAGGTTTGAGAACCATACAACAGTAGTAGCCCATCGGTTCAAGGTTGACAACCTTAAAGAAAATCACCTGCTATTTAATTCTTATCATGAATGCTGTTAGTAGCTCATTGTGTGTCATTAAAGAGCCTATTAATAAGTGTCTGTCTGTCTGTCTCTCTCTCTCTCTCTCTCTCTCTCTCTCTCTCTCTCTGTGTCTGTCTGTCTGTGTGTCTCTCTCTCTCTCTCTCAGTGATGTGTCCGAGGCCATGCTCAGTGAGTGTCTGTACAGCAGCAACTCCCCCAACCCAGATCTTCTCATCCGCACCTCAGGAGAAGTGCGCCTCAGTGACTTCCTCCTTTGGCAGGTGATTATGGGACTGGCCTCTTGTTAAAGGGACATTTCACCCTTTTTGCAAAAGATATATATGTTAATGACGTTTAGAAGATTTAAAACCCTTTCCTGGGCTATGGGCTCACTTACTTCCTGGACAAAAATTCTCATAATGCTCCTCCTTGTGGATATGGGGAGGGCTGTCTTACTGAGACAACATGTAGTCCAAGGAAGCTCTGAGAAGGAAGAGAAGTGGTCACGTGACTAGGCTGCACCATGACACTTTCATGGACACTTTCATGGTAGCCAAACTCACACCGGAAGTGCAATGAATACATGGCAGTGAATGGAGCAGCTGGATCAGCTCATAACAAACATTATTTATGAACAATTGAGACCTTTGTCATATAATCAGTTCAGGCATAATAAAAGAAGACATATCACAGGTTGTTTTCTAATCACTTACTTTTCATTGTGCACAGAGTGCACAGTATATAATTTTATTTGAGGACCTAAACAGCAGCAGATATCGTTTCTGGCTCCGAAGTATCGCGAGATTTGTCTGCCAGACAGGAAAAGGTGGGAAGTCTCGCGATACTTGGTACGTTCAGAAAGGTACTTTGTGCACTTTAGATACACAGTGTACACATCGAAAAGCAACACGGCAGACAATAATGTGTTACATGTCTTCTGTTCTGTTATTTTCCAGAAGTGTTTACTTTACAAAAGGTCTTAGTCATTCATAAATAATGTTGGTTCATAGGCTGGTCACTGAGCTCTCATTGACTCCAGTGCATTCTGCCAAACTTCCGGGTAGTTTGGCTCCCATGAAAGTGTCATGGCGCAGACCAGTCACGTGACCACTTCTCTTCCTTCTCAGAGCTTCCTTGATGTAGTCCAATGACTGTCTAAAGAGGACAAGAAGCGAAGACCGTAAGGGCGCCGCCATGTTGCTCACATGGTGCTCCATGGAAGGAAAGAAACATGCGCAGTTGAGACCAAGGAAGCTGAACGAGGAAGTGATGGCTGCATAAAGCCCATTGCGCATGTTTCTTTCCTTCCATGGAGCACCATGTGAGCAACATGGCGGCGCCCTTACGGTCTCCGTGTCCCGTCCTCTTTAGACAGTCCTTGATGTAGTCCAGGAAGTAAGTGAGCCCAGTGTCCACTGTCCATGACATCAGAGACACTGGGCTCACTGCTCAAATCTAAAATATATAAAACCACATGATATTACACACATAAAGACCCCCAGAAAAGTGTTCTAAATCTTCTAAACGTCATTAACATATAGTGTCCCCTGATTCATACGTGGGACTACCACTGTCCCTCGCCAAAAATAGCCAATCTACAAGCTCACACCGCATCGTATAGCAACGCGTTGTAAGCTTTGTAGATCTCCTCTTTTTGGCAAGGGACACTGTTGCACCTGTTTTTAGCTACTACTCATTGATACCCATGTATTTATTTTTTATTTTTTCGCACCTTCAATTCATATACTATTATACTATTACTATACAATGTTTTAGTAATATAGCATTACTTGCGTTACTGTGAATGAAGAATCAGAGAATACCTCATGAATTGAAGAAATAGGGGTCCAGGATTAACACCAGTAAAACTATATCATAAAATAATGTATAACTCTTATACAGCTCTCAGAGTATGCCTGAGCAAACACATGCATGTGAACTCAGCTGTGTTGAAGCCTACATGAATGCCCAGGTGTGTTGTGTTAATGACGTGTACACAATAACTTTAATCCAGTGTTAAATTGCACAATCTTGTAAGGAATAATGGCTCATTCCGACAAGCAGAATCGGGAGCAAAAGCTGTTACCATGACAACTGATCTAACACATGTCTTAAAGTGATTTCTAAGAAAAGCTATATATATATATATATATATATATATATATAAATTGGCCTTAGCAACAACTCACAGAATAATCCATATTGCTCTCAGATGAAGTTAGTCATACAAATGCATTGTGTGTGTGTGTGTGTGTGTGTGTGTGTGTGTGTGTGTGTGTGTGTGTGTGTGTGTGTGTGTGTGTGTGTGTGTGTGTGTGTGTGTGTGTGTGTGTCACATGTTTCACATGTGATGGCATGTTCACATCACTTAGTTATTCCGCATGCCTGATGAAGTGTACCAGGTATTCATCTTCTTTACATCTTCTTTTTCCCCCCCATCCTGCAGACCTCTCACTCGTGCATAGTGTTCCAGTCAGTCTTGTGGCCAGAGTACTCATTCTGGAACTTGTGTGAAGCCGTCCTCCAATATCAATTCAATTACAGATCGATTCAAGTAAGTATGCTCTGTTATTCAGATGACATTTGGTCGATGTGTCACAAATAGCATACCTGCATTGTAGGAGAGCAGGGCAGGAACAGTCCATTCCGAGCAGAGTAAGTAGGTCAGAGTGGCTTATTGTCAGTATCAGCCGAGCAAGAAAGGCGTCTTATCCCCTTTTCAAGGCTCTAGACCAGAGAGGTAGAATGCCACACCTACTGTCATCTACTGTCAGCTTTGTTACCAAGCTGTGCTACTCATATGCACTCAGCATATGAGTGGTGGTGCCTGGAATCAAACCCAGAAATGTGGATTTCAAAGGCGAACACACACAATATTATTTTAATGTTTTTGTTCTTAGATTCTACCCCATATACTGGAGCAGTTAATAAATGCAATATGCTCAAAAACACTATGTGACAGCCAGGCTAAGATTATGCACCATAAAATAAAACTGTACTAGTTTAACAGACCAGTTTAACTGACCTAATTCAAACTTGTATCTCATTCTCTATCAAAGGAAGTACCAATAACACACACACACACACACAGAGGAGTTGAGGTCTAACTGGATAATTAAGCTAATTAGGCTAAGATAATTAATCATACAGTACATATATCCCTGTATGACCCTCTTAAAATGAGTGACCTTGGATTACCTATGAGGTCAAACAAGAGTAAAACTATTTAAATTAAATTATTATTTCTTATCTCATTTTAATATTCCACAAACATAAGATCCTCCTTTGGGCTATTGTAAACAGCATACAATGATTACACATTGCAAGCAAACATATTTGAAAATCATGAATAATGATGGGAATAATGACAGAAAGACAAGCGTCTAGTAGTCTATACAGACCATATTGTGTATTCAAACATATGGAAAGAATGTCCTGGAGAACTGGGAAAGACTTCAGGCATGAAAATGCATGTTGCTCTTGGAGCATGATGCTTCGATACAATGAGGCACTCCGAAACATGATTTAGATCTAAAGGCATTTGGGAGTTCAGACAAAAAGGTTTTTTAACTGGTAATATAGATGATTTATTTTTGGAAGATAAAATATCAAAGTTGTTTTTTATTAACACATTCCATAAATTCCATAGGACTAGACCACACATACAGTACCATGTATAGTGTATTAGTGTTATAGCTGTTGCATGATTTTTAAATTTGTATCAACAAAACCTTTTTCTGTACATTTATCAAAATGAAATTAAGTAAAGCTTTTGTCTTTATTAAATGACCTTATTCACACAGGCATTTTGCTCTCATGTCATACTGACGTCATAAGTTAACCATAGGGACAAATGGCTGCCGTGTGAATATGGTCAATTAAACTAACCAGATCTAAGCAGTGGTATCTGTGGGTTTGCAGAAAGCCAGAGAGCTCCACAGAGAGGAGCAGGCTCGACTTCAGCTAGAAGCAGATCGTGCCTGTATAGCAGAGGTCCTGCAGCATCATGGGAATGGAAAGCCAGCTGATGCCCAGCGGAGACAGGAAGTACTGTTAAACTACACTGCCTGTCGAGAGGAACGGGCTCAGGACTTCCTAAAAGCACTGAAGCATAAGAGGAACACTTTCTTAGATGATTTATCCAGCCAAGCTGCCATGGCATAGAGAAGCTACAAAGAATAGACCCCCATGTTGAAATGGGGCTAACCTCTCCCTTCCTCTTTCTGAATACGACTTCCGTTGAAAAGGGAAGAGCGAACACGAACTTGCAACAGTTTGTTTTTGTATTGTTGATTTATACAAAGATGAGAGGGTATTTTTTTTTACCCCTATGGGGCTATATTGTAGTTAGTATATTGGGGATTTATTTATGGCTATAGATCTAATGTCTGGTCAAGATGTAGCTTAAAGATGTATATATTGTATAAATTGTGTGTCAAATACATGCCACTTACTAGAATATCAGGTACTGGGCCCAAGTTTTAGATACAAATTTGAAAGCAGTACCATTGAGCGCTTTTCTTGTGGCCATAAATGCTATCTCAATCGCACTGTAAATTATTAAATCTGTCTGTGATGTTGACAAATGACAATATACAAAACTATATTTTGACCAGCTTTCTTAGTGAGAACACAGTTGTGATTATCTGTATGCTAATGCCATGTTGACTCACTTAACTCTTCATTTTTTACCATGTTGCCACTCAGTCATAAATTAATTAAAACAAATTAAATTGGCTATTTGACAGACTGACATTGTGTGTGTGTGTGTGTGTGTGTGTGTGTGTGTGTGTGTGTGTGTGTGTGTGTGTGTGTGTGTGTGTGTGTGTGTGTGTGTGTGTGTGTGTGTGTGTGTGTGTGTGTGTGTGTGTGTGTGTGTGTGTGTGTGTGTGTGTGACAAATGTGTTTTCGAGTTATTAATGTAATTTTATGTTTTTACAGATAGATAGTACTGAGTAACATGGTTTTGATTGATTGATTGAAATATGTATTAACAGTTTGCAGAATTACAGTACATTTCAAGCACAAACTCAATACAAAGACTGTTAACTGTGAGTGGACAACCCCAATACTCTATGGGACAACCCAATTAAGCATTGCACTTGTTTTACAAGAGGAACTTGTTCAATTCAAAGCCTTAAATTTGGTTGCAGTATACGGAGACAACTTGAACTTAGACATACTTAAAAATCACATATCCACAAATTAATTGTGAGTTGAGCAGGTTGATGGGCGAAGGAATATATCAATATATTTATATACAACATAAACAGTAGATTAAAGGACAGCATTGTATCAATAATCACACACAAGTACACTGGTCTTATGGTATGTTTGTCCTGGGAGAATATTTTTACAGTTACTATTAATTTGTATTTGATTCCAGTCACCCTCTTATTTAGGCTATCAAGAACTTGTAATTACCTGTGTGGAAATAGCCATGCTATAATGTGTAATCAATCTTCACAAATAATAATACACCAAGTAATTTGCACAACTGTGCAGAATGCATCCCACTATATTTGAGGACTCTATTCCATTGTTAGTCACTACTGAATATTATATTATTGACTTGTATTTTGATAATAGCACAATGACGTTTAAGTAACACTTAACCCGTGCCACACTCCCTCCTGTAGAAGACTGTACTTTTCACTCAAATCACTTTAAAAAAAATTACTCATGAGGGAGTTTTGTTCTTCAACTAACAATATTTAAGATTTAATAACATACTCTCTCCCCATGCCTTCGGCCTGGTGGAGACAAGTATAAGTAACTAGCTATTTGCTGAGCAGGCCTACATGCATATCTTTTCAAACGAGACATATACTGGCTGTAGTACTCTTAGTATAACTCTATGGTAGTACTACGCCCCCTTGTGACATAAATTCACAAAGGCATTTCTTTTTAAAACTGCCTCTTTGGCGTAGGGGTGGTGCTTAAAAGCACATGACACAATTTCATCCAATGAATGACTCCAAAATATAAAACTGGTTCAAACCGGTTTCGTTCTTATATTTCAGTGTATAAAGTATTAAAACATTCGCTTGTTATACATTCGCCATTATACCGCTCTAACGTATAGCCGATCTCTCTGTAACCTCTTGGAGGGAAAATAATTTGCAGATTCATTTTTTTGAAATTTTCTGTTCCTTTCCTGTCCTCAACATGCCCAAAAGAAAGGTAAGATTTTTATTTCAACAAAAAGATTACTTTTCTCAGTAATAGCCTGTTCGGTGTCTTCAAGCGTCTTGGGTTCTTAGATTGAGGTTAACGTTTGATTTGATTTCTACATCAGAAGAACGTCATCACCGTTAACCCACTGACATGGCGCTCTAGCAATGGAGACCTATTTTTGTCATTTTGATGCATCCTCTCGTGCGCTGCCTGTTAAAGGTTTATTTATACAATATTTTACAAATGCATCGTTAACACTAAAGTCAGGACTAACGAATGTAACTCTAGTGTGCATGTGTCCATGCAAAAGCACCAGAATCTTGGATTTCGCCTCGCAAAAAAAGGATAAAATAATTCTGGCGCTCTCCTCTCCGGGGGGATGTGTTTTCTGCCAGCGTCAGTCAGATTGTGTTTTTAGACTGGTAATATTAACGTTGCACGCTGTGCACGAAAATGCAACGCTTGTGTTAAGTTGTGTATAAAAGACCGGTTGTTAGTTTTAAAATAATACGAGTAAATTCGACGTTAAACCGAGTGGATGTAGCCGGGGAGGGTTTTGGGTGTGTGCATTAGTCACCTAGGAGTCAAATAAGTTCAGCTTCCAAAGTTGACGAGGACGTGGGGGAGGGGTGTGGACGTGTGTGTTTGTGTGGGAAATGCAAAATGTTGAATGGCGGCATGCCACGTTTTTAAAAAGAAAAACATACATTTATTTTGTGTATTTTGTATAGCCTCACACATATTTAAAGAATTTAACGTCCATAAAACATATTTTTGCTGTTTGTCAATCGAAACCGAAAACGACACTATGTGGTCTATTTAAGCTAACAACATACAACATGTAAGGGAAACTTTTTTCCCCCCTCTTTTTCATTTTTTTTTCTTTTCTTTTTTGTTACTGCATGTAAATATATACCGCCTATATATTTAAACAACTCTGGTAGAAAAAAATACATTTAGGAAACTATTAAAAAGTTTACTCATCAATTGTCTTGCCGTTGATTGGAAAAAATGCTAACGTATACTGGTTTGTGTTTGGGGCCCATATGTTGTGTGGAGATAAAGATTAGCAGCATTGTACGGTTAATCTTATCATGTTCTTAACAGCTGTCGGGCGCGCTCTCTAGTGCAAAACAAAGGAAGTGTCAGAGCCTACTCTATGCTCTGTCGCACGACGGTATCGCGCGCCAAAAATAGCAGACCTACAAGCTCACAACCCGTCGCAAACGCATGTGTTGTGGAGCTTGTAGTTCTGCCATTTTCGACGCGTGACACCGTCGTGCGGCGAAGGATACATTTGGCTTCAGCGCGCCAACAGGGTGTCATCATCACACACAGACCAGATTTCAAATTCGAATATGCGCGGGAGATCCTTTGTCACACAACCCAAAACACTAACGATGTCCCGTACCCCCCTGATAGGCCTATGACGCCTTACGCTAAATAACTAATAATAATTGAGCTGTACATCAACTGTCACTCTGGCCTTTAGAGGTATTGAAGGGATAATTGAAGACTCCATTGTGGAATGTTTTGCTATTTTGAGAAAAGACCTGGCTCTATCAGCAATAACAATTATTACAAATCTGAGTTTTAAATTGTTTCTTTTGTTTTTTTCTTTTTCAGGCAGCAGCAGGAGCTGAAGTGGTACGTATTATTATTATTATTGTTAATATTATCATTGTTGTAAATCATACAGTTGCCCATTTAAAAAAACAAAGTTTTAAAGTACACACTATGAAGTGTCATCTCTTGATTTATTTTAAAAAGCCTGTCTCCCTCTTTTCTCTATAGGCTTCCCGGCGGTCACCGCGGTTGGCAGCGGTGAGTTATAAACTTAAGCAAATTGCACGTTTGTGATTGCTGTCGTTACTACTGTATTTTCATTTTGTATTTTCACGACATAAGTTAGTAGTCATTAAAATGTAACATTACTGTTTAGTAAATGATGTTTCAAAACCCAACACTTATTACGTCTGCCAAGTATAAGCCTGTACCAAGATACTGTAGATGCATGTCACACATGTAATGAGTGAATGGGCTAAAATATTATTATTTTTTCTCCCCCCCCCCCCCCCCCCCTGCAGAATCCAAAGCCAGCAGCAGTAGCCAAGCCGAAAAAAGCTGCTGCTCCAAAAGTATGGAACAACAAACTGATGTCACTCTTTTCTTCTACCTGCATGCTTCAGTATTGGGTCATGCATGTGAAACTAATTCATGACCTTTATTGTTTCTCAGCTATCAAATTTGACCTAGTTCAAAGCTCACGAGAAAGGGCCCTTTAGAAACAATTTAGATTGCATGGTAGTTTGTAGCCTTGAATGAGCTTTGAAGCATTATGATGCAAAAGCATTACTAACTAGTGATATTCTCTTTCAGAAAGCAGCCAAAGGAAAGAAGGCCGCTCCAGCTGAAAATGGTGATGCCAAGGCTGAAGTGAGTTTCATCATAGATTTGTTCCTCTCTCTCCCACACACACTGATATGCTACATTGTAACGGAAAACACGGTGGATGATAAATAATGGTCGCATTAGAAGGGGCCTGTCTGTCATTGTTTAGTATTAAGCATTAGTAGTAAGATTTAACTAACACTGCTCTTCTTTTTCTTGTTCCAAGGCACCAAAGGCTGAAGCCGCTGCAGATGCTAAATGAATAACAGTTCAAGTTTTGCTTATTCTGTGTACTTGGTGATTGTACAGTTTTAAAATAAGTATTTTTTACCAAGTTTTATATTATAGATGTCATTTATAGTTTGTTTTTGGGCTTGCACTTGTTGTATTGAAGCTGTTCCAAGAGTGGGGGTGGGATTTCACATTTCATATCCATTTTTATGCCATGTTGAAACGATTACCGTCCATATCCTGTAAAAGTAACATTTTTATCTTTGTCTAATCCAGATTTTTTTCTTTTCTTTTCTTTTTTTTAACTGCTGAATAATACAGATATTTTCCTACGTTTTGGATTTTAAATATAATTTTAAAACCCAAATAATATCATGAGGCAGCTAAAGTGTGTTACTTAAACGTTTAGGGAGAATAGGAGTTTTGCCACTGTCTCCTTGTATTTTATTGTAAGGGTAACTAATGCAATGCTTACCAAATGTTTTGAAACACTGTACGTGAGACCTAGTCATTGGAAATACATTAGAAAAATATTCTGTAAGGAGAACTTGTATTAGGTCAACAGTTAAATACAACCAGACAATGAGTTATGTTGTGAACTCTGTCATCTGAAAATATTCTTTTGCTTCTTAAATTATGTTCTGTAACAGTGGAAGGAAGGAAGCTTTTCTGATTCCAATGGGTTTCAATGTTCTAAATGTTATTGAATAAAACAATCCAAAATGTCAGTGTTCCTTTTCATGTTTTTTTTTATTGAATTAAATTCCTTCATTGAAATTACCATTGTAACTGCAAAAAAAATAAAAACGTGCAACTCCCATTGATAAGATTATTCGTTAATCATTAAAATAATTGGGGGGTAAAGATGGGGTTTTATTGTTCCAACTACTCAGTTTTATACCCCCTTGCTCCTCCAGTTGTATAATTGATATACAATGCCAGTTCATGAGAGAAATGTGGTTTATAAAGCCACCTTTATTTGCCATTATGTTCACCTACAAATTTCATTTTTGACTCATGGGTTTGTGGAACGCTTTGAAACAAATGACATCAACATCAATTCTTAAAGGGACTGATGAAACCCTCAGACTAATTCAGCTAACTCGAAACTACAAGCAAGACACATGTCACTGCACAATTTAGGTGTAAACTGAACTGCATTCTTACCAATATAACTTGTAGAATCTCAATTTGTATACATCCTTGAGAATGAGAACTTTTAATTTAATATTATATAACCCAAATCACATCCTTGTTATAATGTATTAATGTTGGTGTCACTTGCCTGCCTTCATTGTCTCCACCAGGCCGAAGGCATGTGGGGAGAGTATGTTTTGCACTCCGTCCGTCCGTTTGTGTGTCCGTCCGTGTGTGTGTCCGTGAACAGCTAATCTCGCCCACCGTTAACCCGGTCGATGCCATATTTTGCACACACACTCCCTGGATGCCAACCATGAACCTCTGCCCCAAACTTTCCAGAACGGCCTGTTATAGCGCCACCAGGAGGCCGCTTTGTGCAAAACAAGTTTTTGCACTGACAGTACACCTACAGATTTTGTCCAAACATCACGCAAATTGGTACACAGTCTCTCTAGAGCCATTCAACGAAACGGGTCTTTCAGATTTATCAGACTCCATCCTGATTGGTTAAGATTGGCTTCCAAAGTTCACAGGAGTGCTCAGTTTCAAACAAAATGCTGCAAATCATCAACACATCGCGTGATTTCCCTGAAATTGTGCACCCACATTCCCACTAGGCCGAGGACGAAATGCCACATGAACAATTTCAACTCAGCCTCAAGGTGGCGCTATAACTGGCCAAAAAGTGTTTTTACCTCTAACTGCACGGATCTGTGGATAACCTGGTGGAGACCTGTGCCCGGAAGGGCACTTTTTCTAGTTGACATATGTGCACAGTGAAGAGAGACAGGAAACGGAGTCGGAGAGTGACATTCAGCAAAGGTCCGCTGGACTCGGGAATCAAACCCAGGACTCGATGCCAGGCATCAAAGCCCTCATGGTATTTTTCTTTTCTTTTTTTCCAGTTGCCACCCAATCTGTGGAACTCACTTTTTCAGTAACTCACATCATAGCAGCCTCTCTTCTAAAACTGCCCTCAAAAGTAAAAACCCACCTCTTCAAACTTGCCGTACTCATCTAACCCCTTTCCCTCTATCTTTTCTTCTATTTTTAACATTTTGTCAATTTTGTAGTCCCCGTTTTCTTTTTACTTACGGCTTTGTTAATTGTTTGTAAAGTTCCAGATAAAGGAATGAAATTATTTTAGTGTGGGCCTATTTCTTCTTTTTTTTCATTGGTATAGGCGAAGGGCTGTATTTTGTCTTGTATAATGTGAAATAAAACGTTTTTGACTCAATAAGGTAAAAAACATATATAATAGGTTTGTAAAGTGTATTTAAGTATCATAAAAAGCAACATATACTGTAAGTATATTATACAATCTTTCTACCCGTGTCAAATCAATTATCTGTGTACAGGTACATACAGTGTGTATGACACTGAAAAGTGAATACGTCATAAAGGTATTTATATTTAAACAATATTTCCAATTGTATGCCATTCTCATCCAACATGGACATGATGAACATGGACACACATATAGTATACTGTACGTGTATACTATTATGCATGTAGGGAAAGGAATCCATAAATAAACAGATGGTCAGGGTTTAAAAGAACCAAAGTTTAATCCAAAAATATACAAAAATAATGTTAATATTTGCCTATGGAAAAAGCTTCAAAGAAAACAAGACTTGGTCTAATAATAGTGTGGCTCCTATGTGGACTATCTTGGACTTTGTGCAGCCAGTCTGTGTCATCTACGATGTATCTATGTCTATGATATATGTTCAATGGCCATTCAAATATAAAATAAAAGTTAAATAAATGAAGGTGGGGGGGAAAGTGTGGAGGTAATTCCTTGGTCTAACTGTCTGGCACTAGCCTGGGCAGCATTCCTTTTCGGGTTCATCCGGTCTGGAGTGTATGATATCGCTACGTCATGTTTCTTTTCTAAAAGGAAGTTCCGGATGATATTCTTCCTGCCTGATGACTACAAAACAATACTACAACATAGCGATATCATCCGCTCCTGACCGGTTCACTTCACACGGCAATTTTGTAACACAGACCAGGCTTTCCTCCGAGGTGGAAAGCCTGGTGACGCGAGGTTAGTCTGGCACTATGCACAAAAATTGACACTGATCAGTCTAGCAGTTTGCGAGATTAACCCCACACACACAGAGAGACCCACTTGTAGTATGCTCACCTCCTACAGAGCCCATGGCATAACAAAACTATAAATAGTCATGGTCAACAAGAGGAAGTTGGCCTGCCAAGCTGTCTCGCCGACCATGCCCACTTTGTTCCCCCCTCACCGGACGGGGTGGCGGAATAGGCACGCTGTCCTCATTCAGAATGGGCTCAAGGGTGTCTCCTGCAGTCAGGCAGATGTTATGGAGGACAGCACATGCAGTGACGAAAGTGGGGACAAATGTGTGGGGCACATCCAGAGCCTTGAGGAGCAGGCACTTCCAGCGCCTCTTCATCATACCAAAGACTCGCCCAATAATTGAGTGAGCTTTGGCATGGTGGTGGTTAAAGTGACTCTGCCTCTCCTGCAGTGGCTCTCGATATGGAGTGAGGATGGCTACAGGACAGTCGATGCAGGGGTAGCCACCATCCCCTACAATGAAGTAACCTTGAGGAGGGTACAAAGTCTCTTTATATATCCTGCTATTCTTCAGGACTCTGGTGTGGTGGACTGAGCCAGGACTCCCCACAAAGGTGTTTAGGAGCCTTCCCTCACCATCACATACTGCTTGCATCTGTATGGATAGGAAGAGCTTCCTGTTGAGGTAGACATGGCTGCCTGGTACAGGAGGGGTCTTGATGTGAACATGGCATGAATCTATGGCACCCACACACTTTGAGAAGGCCGAGCTGTTGGCCAACTGCTCAAAACTTTGACCAACGTGGTCAAGCTCCTGAGCAGTGGGAAGGCGAATCACCTCATGGCGTAGGGATGCAATCATCACTGTTCCTCTGTGGACCAACCTGCACAAAGTAGATTTGGGAATGTGAAAAGCGTGGGACACAGCACTGTAGGACAATCCATGTGCCAGCCAGTACACTGTTACCAAAACCATTATGTGCTTTCCCCAGCCATGTGTCCCCTCCTGTGCTGGCAGCAGCCCAATAAGGGCTTGAATGGAGGTTCTGCTCATACGGTAGTCTGAAAGGAAGTCCTGTTCCCCATTAAAGAATTGTTGCAGCACTGGCAGAGCTCTATTGACTCTAGCATATTTTCGGGGTCCTGGCAGATTGTTGCCCTATGAAAAATGACAGTGACAGTGTGATTGTTGACATTATATTAATGAATATTACAATGCCATGTTAATGTATTACTTTGCTATTTATCCAGATTTTGAATCTTTTGAATTATTAGTGAATTCTAATGTGAAGTTGTGAACGAAAATAAAAGCCTGGGTACTGAGGCTATGTTAGCCCTAGAATGGCTGATATTCCATAAACTGACCCAGACTCTCTTGTTTCGCCCAGGTGGACGGGTTTTGATGTTATAGGTTTAGGCCTAATTCCTGTGAGGTAAGGGTTAGGCAATAGGCATACGGCATAGTGTTTTTGAGGGGCGCCCTCCCATATTCAGCTATAGATTTTCGTCTTACTTCGAACATTACATTTCCATTGACAATGAATGGAGAATTTAGGACTCCCTCCCTCTTTCATTGGTGTGCTGTGCAGCTAGGTTGCACCTAACCTTTAACTTAAAAGAAAACACTGACTGCATGTGTTCCATTTACATGCATTTTCGTGGAGTGGTAAGGGTTAATACAGTGTACTGTACTCCCCTGCCAATCAATAATGGAATTGGAATCTGATTGGAATACACGCAATAATAATAATTCTGCCTACTACACAGTACACATACTTACTAGTGTACATCATGTCCAGGGGATCAACGTCACATTTGTTTGGCCATTCTCAGAGTCAAACAAATGTAATATACTTATTGATCATAAACCTGGATCGGTCTCAAAGAATAGAATATCATCCGTTCTAATCTAGGGTTAGCGAGCTGCATGTCACCAAACACAAGCTTGTGTGATTACCGGGTACATCAATGCATTTTCCTATCTACTTTAAAAAATATATTTTTAATCACATCACATGCAATCAGAATATCAGATTGACACAGCCGTCTTTTAGCACAACTTGAAAGCAGATGTGATCTGTGAGCTAGGCGGCCTACTACCTCCTGTAGCCGATAAGTAAGCCTGGGACCGAGGCTATGTAGCCGTAGGAGCAGGATGGCGCGACGTAGCCGCGCTCTCGTGCGCGCCGAACGCCGTTGTTCCTGCAATATCTCCTGCCATATGCCTACAACACATGCTACGGCCGCTGTTTTGACCGCGTCACGAGAGAAACAGAGAGAGTACAGATGATCAGAGTTTGGAAAACGGACCATATTTATGGTGTTCAGTGTTCACTGAATTCGAACATTTCGAGCGTTCCAGCTGTGTGTTCTACGTCATAAGTAATTGACAAGGTCCCTTCAAAATGACGCTTGTTTATGGTGTGCGGCTCTGGGTAGGCGGAGCTATTATTTCAGGGCTCCTCTGTCTTGCCCGCGTCTTTTTTCTAGGGTCTTGGTCTTGCCCAATGATGTTGCCTAATATGTCTTGCACTGTCTGAATGTTTGTATTGTGTTCTAGCCGATCTACAATACTTACATAACGTTAAAGATTAAACGTTGGCTTGGCTGCTTTGGTGGCATCATAAATTTAGAATACAATACAGTTGCATCACCATAAAACCAGTAAGATTGTCATGTATTTTTCTATCCAGTAGAGGGCTCTCTTCATTCATTGCCACACAACACTTAAAACTAGGTCAAAGTTATTAGAAAGGTTGTGTTGGACCATCATTTGCCACGGTGGATCATTCTTTGCGTGGTTAATATATAACCGTTGTCTAATCCCAATAGCACTCATAACTGCATCTGTCTGACTCTCTAGGCTACCCCATAGACCTGAGGAAGCAGCAACAGCAGGTTCTAAATATGTGTCAAATTGGACAAAGGGAGGATCCTCATTTGAGCAAATGTGGGGAATACGTTTTTGCCATTCAAACACCACCATTCACAAATACAGAACAGAGCCCAGTAATTTATATAAATACTCAGAAGTCAGAAGCATCTCTCACAGTTTAGTAGTTTACTATGAACACCTGCAAAACCAAAGACCTAATCAAACCCTGTACACTCAAGACACTGGCCCCGCTGCCACCCTTAGATCTCCATATATGGAGCTGACCTGTTATGACATTCCATATGTTGATCTGACCTCACCACACCCTGTACACTCAAGACACGCTCCATATATGGCCAGTACAGAATTCATTCCATGTGTTGATCTGACCCCCCCATGCCAAAGCGCCAGCGCTCGCCCAGCTGCCAACCTTAGATCTCCCTGTATGGAGCTGACCTGTTCTGACATTCATATGTTGATCTGACCTCGTCAAACCCTGTACATTCAAGACAAGACACGCTCCATGATATATGGTCAATACAGAATTAATTCCATATGTTGATTTGACCCCCCCCCCATGCCAAAGTGCCAGCGCTCGCCCAGCAGTCTGCTGTCACTTATTGGTTGCGCCTTCAGGGCGTCTTATACTGGCAAAATTCTAGCTGGCCATGAGGCCATCACAAGTCTATAGGCTACCCCTGCCTAACCACCATCCTAGCTGTCCCTACAGCAGTGGTTCCCAAACTTTTTCGTGTCAAGGACCCTCAAATGAACATTTATTAGGCCACAGACCCCCCCATTTGAAGACATATACCAGTGCCCCCGATAAGGGAGTATTTTTACGGCTCTAGCAGTGATTCCGAAACATATTAATTTCAAGGACCCCCACTGTCCCCAGTTTCACACGCATTATATGCCATGGATCCCCGATTTAATGGCATTTTTTATCTCTGGTACCCCAATTTATATTGTAAAACCACTGTTATTTTAACTCTGAGCGGGTCCATTTGGTTCCATTTGTACACTCTCTGAGTTACAGACCCATAAGGGTCCATATGGTTACAAATTATCATTTAGGTGGAACTCCCTCAAGTACCCCTGGGGGCTGGGGGTCCCCGGACCCCACTTTGGGAACCACTGTCCTGTATTTTCCAGGGACGCATAATTACATGCCATTCACATGTGCTTGCCTTGTGCGCTCATAGTGTGAGCTCCCTTCACTGCAGCAGTTGCCCCACCCCCTTCATGAATGTATAGGCTGGCCCATGCAGCTTCCTCCTATATAGTTTGCACTGGGTGAACATTGTGTGCTTATCCACTCCACAGGCTTCAGCGTGCCCCAAACTGCTCCAAACAAGCTCGGTTGCAGGTAAACACAATCTACACATTTTCAATGTATAATTCTGTGCAAAGTAAACTCAGTTTTAGGGAAGAGATGTTCAAGGTTTCAGAAAGTGGTTTGTAGCGCGTTGGTGAATTTGTTTACATGACACATAGACAATGGGCGTTCTGATATTTTGCGTTTGTTTAATAGGCACAGCAAATGTACACTACATGCTGTAAAATGTACAGAGTAATCTCTCATTTTTAATTTGCAATATAAATCAACAATGTTATCGGCCCGTCCGTCAATTTCATCTGCTGTAACATTACTGTTGTGGAATTGGGCTCAAACAAATTTAAACTTTTAAAGCGTCATATGTTTGCTTTTGCTTTTCAGAAGTCAAAACATTGCAGTAGTGACTTGTAGGTGTATCGCTTGATTATTTGGAAACTTAAGACTTTAAGCGTTTATTTGTATTCCAAACGCAATGTAGCTCAATGTACGCTAATTCATTGTAGTTCAATTATCTGATTTGATTTAATCAAATGCATTTATCAAATCAAATTGTATGCTGTAGGTCGACGTGATGTGGTGTGTGTGTGTGTGTGTGTGTGTGTGTGTGTGTGTGTGTGTGTGTGTAGTCAGTGTACTGGATTATATTGTAGACGAAAAGTGAGTTATTTAGAATTTATTTAATTTTGTATTTTATTTACATAACTAGAAATAGTTTGGCATACAATGTAGCCTACTATAGGCCTACTTGTGTAATATAATGCTACTTTGGCTTAATTACGTTATTTGCACTTCTTTTGAGTGTATGTATACTTCTCAACATGGGTGAAAATCAGCTGTACATTTTGTACAAACCGCTGCAGTTAAAGGACCACTGCACCACTTTTCATCCTACCATCATATAATTGGTCCTCACTAATGTTCATGATAAAATGCCACAAATCGGTCTGTGTCTCATATGGGCTGTGAGCAGTTCAGAAACCTGTCATCGATGGGGAATCCAAACTAATAGAAACGGCAGGCTTTCTATTCCTGTAAAGTTGCAATGTGAAAAATCTGAAAATGGAAGCCATCGATAATAAAATATAAAAAAAAATTGGAAAACAATCTGCCTATCGATGATGTCACTGGTGGACGGGTTTCTGAACTGCCCACAGCCCTCCTATGAGACACAGACTGAGTAGGGAAAAAAGTGGTATTTTATGATGAACATTAGTGATGAAGTGGTCCTTTAAGATAACAGCTGACCATTGTCTGCAGGGATTCTATTGGTAGAGCTGTTTGTGTAGTTAAAGTAAAATTGTAGCTTTTTGAGTAGTGCAACCACTCCAAGGAACAGCTTTGTCCGTGTTCACCTATGTATGTATGTGACGTTCACGTATGTATGAGCATCATAATTATAATGAGTACCAGTAGGAGCGCTGTTGCCTGCTAATGAGAGAGAGAGAGGGAGAGAGAGAGGAGGGGGGCGGAGAGAGGGGAGTTGCACCACTCGGTTCACACGGGTGTGATTTTTGTTGAAAGATTGGCAAATTTGGCAGTGACTGAAATGGGTTGATAACTGTAATTTAGTCCCTGCAGTGCAATACATTCAGACAAATTGGAACCATTATAGCAGCATTTTCTAGGCACTCGCTCATGTGTCACATTTTGTTAATTTAAATGTGTGGCAGTGTCAACTCAGAAGGAAGTACTTTGGTGCTCCACGGCTATACAGCATGGGCACACTTTAGCAGACAGCCGCGGACAGAATAAACTGTTTTACGTCATTTCCGTCAGATTCCCGGAAACGCTCTCCTCCGCGGCAGGTGGAGCTTCTTTTCCATCCACTAGCTGTCTAAAAACTCGGAAATTACGTAAAACACAGCTTCTTCTGTCCGCGGCTGTCTGCTCAAGTCTGCCCATGCTGATAGAGGTGGTGTTGTTATCAAAGGTTGATCTGGTGCTTCAATCCAGCTCATTTAATTAATAATAATGTAAATAACTCACATTTTCTCTTGTTGATATTTCTCCTTTGACTGACTATATTTTTTGCCCTTTTGACTGAAAAGGATCTTTCTAGAGATTAGTGTAGTAACATGCACACCTGTACGTCTCGTGCTGAAAACAAATTGCACCTTGGCTTGTCCTCAAAACATCTAAACAGATGTTATGCACACCCCTTATGTGTATGACATGTGCATGACTGATGGTATGCCTGCATAGCACCTTCCTGGGCTGTATACGACTACATTTAGCACTTGGGACTGTTTGAATTGTAAATAGAGGTTTACTAAAGTTAAACATTTAGATTGGCCATGAATGCAAATGCCCTTGCTATTCTTGTGATTTTTTTTTCCCCTGCAATCATTGCAGGCATCCTTATTCTTTTATGTGACCTCTGCCCATGAGGAATCAGACATGAGGAATCAGACACAATTATATCTTCATGTGAGCAAATCACAATAGATGAAATGAAACTGCTCTTGATCTCAAGCAGGGACGCCTTGCATGTGCATGTGCATGTGCAGTAGTATGAGAAAACCATGGAAACAGCTGCACGTGTTCATGCTTTGGTCATGTGTGAAGAGGAGGAGGGTCTTAGTCTGCCCAGTGCCTAGGCTGGGGAAGGGGTTGCACAGCTCCACTGTCAATCAAGGTCATGGGTGACGTAATCTTTACTCTGCGTCTGCTCACTGTGATGCAATCTGATGACTATAGATTTACCATAGTAGCTGCTGATGCTTCTGTTCTCTTACCCTGGCATTGTTCCCAACTGAGCCCTCATTCTGTTGAGACTACTTCTCTGTTTTGGTTTGATTTGTGTTGAGAGTGACAGTGAGGAGGTGGGATTAACAGAGGAAACCTAAAGGGTTTTCATTGGCTGTGAGCAGTGAGCACTAGGACAATGTGTACCCGGTATTATATGTATTTTTATTAGCCTGCATGGTGCAGAATTTAATATGACTATCCATATTGATTTTATTTCATTTTTCAATCTCTGGGGGATTGTGAATTTTGTGTCAGTCTCCAGCCCAAGCCCTGTCTGTGTTTTCACAGGCATTCTGTTCAGTGTCTGCTGGTCTGAAAGCGAGGCTTAGTGCGTTGTTTTTCCTGACTTTGCTGGCTTCCGTTTCATCCACAGTTTGGAACATGAAAAGGACCGACAAAATGCCTTTGTGTTCCGAGAGAACTGTGTCCTATGTTGAACTTGTCACTGATCAGAGACGCACTTCATCTCAAAGTCGAGCTTGAGGTATTAGGATTTCAAAATTTAGCTCTTGAAATCTGAGAGCCACCTTCCTTCAGAAAGTAAATGCCAGACAGCTGAGTGATGACTGCATGTTTGCTGCATGTGTGTGTGAACATGGCTTCCTTCAAGGCCATTTATTTTGTTGAGTGTTTTCCCAATGTTTGGGAATGTGCTCAAGCCACACCATTGATTGATTGATTTACAGTTTGCAGAATTACAGTACATTTCAAGTACAACTCAATACAACAACTGTTTAACTGTGAGTGGATGACACCATAAAGTGAGCATAAACCACCAAGTCAGTAACACCCTTAGTATATCTGCATAGTTTACACCTAGGTCCATGCCCAACATGAGAGTATCTGTAAATTAATCCAGAAGCTTATTATTTATTGTTGTTGTAATGATGGGCAATAGGCATAATGCTATCATCATGATGATGGGCAATGAAAAGAGTGTGAGCCATTTGACCTAAATTCTGCCAGCAGAGGGAGGTAAAACATCTTGTTAAACTAATGTTCAGTTGAACATTTGCCCTTTTTTATATTAACTTTAATGGCAATCATGTTCTTCTGTCATAAGCTCTCTAAATGCAACTGAAACTGCATTAAAATACTTGAAAGGCCTCTCCATTGTTACATACCGGTAATCAGAGCAAGATCAGTTTCTGTATTTAGCCTTGTTTTTCAAAGTTGCTAGCAATTTATATTGGTATGCATGTTGTCCTAACCCTACCCCCATGTCTACAAAGTGTTGATTTAATCACCTAATCGGATTGTTGACTACCTAAGTGGTCATCTTGTTTAAAGGTAATTTATAAAGCCCTCTTATTACAAGAAGATTAAATTCCATTGGATTGGTCTTTGCTGTGTGAGTGCTATAAACAATAATTAACACTTACTTTTCGCTTCCTTGTTTGCGGCCGACAAATCTGGCTATTATCTCTGAATCTACGTCGCTGTCCATGGGTTTTCATCAGAACAGTGACGTTTTGTCCTAATCAACACTTCTAAAGAGAGATCAGACTTATGAGTGTCGCAGCCCTGCCCTCTTTCATGACGACGAGAGCCCCGGAAGAGAATTCACCATTAATTTTCCCCATAGACTTTTCAAAAAGTATTTATTTAAAGACGTTTACGCCGCGGATAAAGCCAACTCGGCTTGTGACAAATCATGACAATAAACACAATGTTTCGGGCCGATCAAATAATTCGTAAGAAGGAAAACAAAACCAACCCTGCCTTTTTTCCCCCTTCTTTCTAATTATTTGATCGGCCCAAAACATGGTTCATTGTCATGATTTGTCACGAGCCGAGTTGGCTTTGTCCGCGGCGTAAACATCTTTAAATAAAATTTGAAAATTCTATGGGGAAAATGAACGGGAAATTCTTCTCCGGGCCTCTCGCCAGGGCTGGGACTGCGACGCTCTATTAGCGCAAAGTAGTAATGGAACATTTCACTACCAGTTTTGGGGGGAAATGGAAGACGGGGCTTTTCAGAGAGGAATCTCCCTCATCTGCTGGGCTCTCGAGCGTATTTATTTTTGAAAAAGTCTGGGGCATAAACAGTAATGTTTATGAAATAACAGAACGATAATGAAATAACAGAAGAATAGAACAGAGCAATAATAAATTAAGATGAAGAGGTGTACCTTCTCACATATTATGGGGTGATGAGGGAGTATGCAACTATGCATTAAGCTGTCATCAGGATTAGTAAATGGTATGGTTAATAATACCCGCTGATGCAGTCAACTGCTGTCACTGCATGTGATAGAAAAGAGATACACATTGTGAGAACATGTTTATTTCTAGGATAGGAATAATACCAGACGGTCCATCTCCCTTAAGAGCTCCTCTCACCTTCCCTTGAGCAACAAAACGTCCCTAAAACCTCCATCTGATCTCAGATGTTCAGGAGCTGCCATAACTGAATGGTGTGTAGATGCCATCTGGGCATCTAGCTTACTTCCCAGCCTGAGTGTCCCTGAGCAAGACAATTAACCCTAACTATCTTCAATCGGATCAATCCAAAAGCTATCCCTGTGTCTGCCAGCTTTGTCAAGATGGTTGATAAGGGATGGTGAGGAGACACGTTGAGTGACGATAACTGAATAACAAAAGATCCCTGGTTTGCCTCCCAGCCCTGACTATTGTTTCAATGTGTCCCTTAAAGCACTTAAACCTAACAACTGCCCCTAAACAATCGGATCAATCAAAATACTGTCCCTGACTCCCTGTGTCTGCCAGCTTTGTCAACATGGGTTGCATTCCACGGGGGGGGGGGGGGGGCTACAAGATAAGGGACAGTGAGGAGACCATGCAAAGAGCAAACATTCCAGACCTTTGTTAATCTTCACCCACCTGATGGCTGCTCAGATGGTAATGATGAGCACCCAGGTGGACACTTTAATACATAGACATGCATACGATATGTGTGGGCTGGGAGGTGAACCAGTGGCATTCTGATTACCAGATGGCATCTACCCCCTCGGCTATTGTACAGTCACCTATAATGTTGTATGGCACGCGTTCTCTATAGGAAATCACGCCTATTGGCATTTTCACATTTCCATCGCATACCTCATGGTAAAATAAATGTCAGAGAGAGAATGTTGAAATTTGCATTATTCATCCAAAGATAAAAACACAGTTTGTTGGGAGAATCTGCAACTTTGCAGTCGAAGGATTATATAACGCCAAACCATGCTATGAAATCCCAAATCCACCAACAAAACACTAATTACTATTGTTGGTAAAGCTCATTGTTCTCAGGCCTTTCAATAGCATGTGTGCACAGGGATAGGTCTGAGCTGTTGCATTAGTTTATCCTCGTTTCTGGCATGTATTCATTTAGGCATGCACATTACTGACCTAATTTGTTTCATTTACACCCTCCTTACCATTTGTTGACTGGAGCGAATTTCTAATGATCATTCCGTGTCATGGACGGTTTTGTGTTTTGAGGAAGCAACCCAGTGACAAGTGGTGTATTTTGTGGTGTATTTTGATAGAGCTATCTGTATTTGACAGTGGGCGTACATTGAGAAAGCCTGCAAATCTGGTTGGGCGAGAGCGAGAGCGGGGCTGTATAAAGGGCGGAGTTCAGTGTTGAATATCTCAGTACTTGATCTTCATCACTCTGGTGGGCAGGGCATTTTGGCTTGGCTGTGGAGTAGAGAGTTTAGCAGGTCACATGAAACCATCAGTTTTATCATCCGCAAACTTTTTGGATCCTGCAGCAATCCTGCAGCAATTACTTTTCCACATGCGAGATCAACTTTCTACCCAGGAGCAACTTTTAAACTGGATTACTTTTTTGTTGTTGCTTAAACAAAGGGATCTTTTTGCAACGAGGTTGGCAGAGCAATCCCTCCTCACATGATTTACCTTCTCCTTCCCTCCACATACCTCTCTCTGTACCCTTGATTTGTTTTGTCAGACACACCAAATCTATAAGCTTACAACGCGCCACAGCGGGACACGTAGTAGTGAGCTTGTGGATATGCTAGTTTCTGTATGCGGTACCAGTGCAAATCCAAGTATAACTGGGCTTGAACTGATGCAGCCCATAATGTTTGGTCTTGGGACCTCGAATCTTGAAGCTTGTCCCTTCCATGTCATGTTTGGTCCCATCTACCTGACACGCTACCTTCAACCAGATGGTTGAAAGAACAGAGGCTATCCAATTTGAACTGTTAACAGAAAACATGGATCGCAGCCTGTTGAGCACATTTCCTGTATTTTATTATTATTATGGGTTTTTTTTTAAGGCTTTCGCCTTGTTTTATATTTTTCTATGGAGGGACAGACAGTAGGCTGACAGGAAATGGCGAGGGAGACGGGAGGGAAGACATGCAGTAAAGGCCGTCGGGATCGGGAGTCGAACCCGTGGCAGGCCAGCACATTTACTCTTAATTGTGTTTTTCGCATCTGGCAACTAAACACCCTCGTTAAGGGGATTATCTCTGGTGATTGACCAAATTTGTCATTTTCCTGCTTCATGACGCAGCATGAATAGAGGTACTGTGCCTCTAGTCAGACAGAACTAGTTCAGACATGGCGATTTAATAAAGGGAGACATTCTTAGCAGTAGGGGGTGGACCGAAACATGCCAAGTACATCACATCAAAAATTCAGTCCAGATGTACGAGTTCTGTAACTTCCGTTATTGGCATTAACGGATATGAACTGGGCAGGACATTGTTTTGTTTGTGCTATAGCTTCAGGCTAGAGGTGTTCCTTCCTCATGCAGATGCTGGTCTTCATTTGCAAGCAAATGCGTTTTGCTTGTTTTCCATTTTCTGAGAGACATGTCTGTTGTATCTCTCACAAAGATCAGTTTATAAGTTTTGATTTACAACTGGCTAGTCAGCGCGGTGTAGTTGCAGTATGTCTCATTCAAAACGGGATGGGAACTGTGCTCAAGTTGTGACATTAATCTTTCACTTCCAGGCATTTTGAATGCCACCTCTCATAGAAATTACATTTCCATTCAACTTTATGTTTATGTTCCTGATCAGTGATCACATGCAGTTAATCATTTTAACGCCTCCCCTCTCTCTCTCTCTGCAGGTGTGGAACTGCTCCAACAGACGATCTGACCGGTCTTTCCCAGATCTCTGCACCACCACAGACAACATGATCATCAGACTAGGCAGACTGACACCTGGATATTTCCGTCTCCTTCAGGTACTGTTGACACCATGACTTTGGTTACATTCTAGGGCGACTGTGAACTGAACTGAACTGAATCAGTAGTGTTGCACGCACAGGTCCAGTTCAACCTTAGTTGGTTTGTGGAATGCTTGCACAACAATTGACTGGATGAGACCTGGAAGGGTAACGGGGCATTGTTTCTGATGGTGACCTAGTATATAAAACTTTGATATACTATATAAAGATTATATAGATTAGCATTGTCTTCACTCCTCGGATACAGTATAGTTCTAGGATGTGCTTTGAGGCCATGAAGCCCTTCTTTGAGCCCCTTCCAACAGTGACACACACAATGCGCTTCATCACCAAGCTAGTTATATGATTAGTTTTGAAGCCAATCATGATGTAATTTCCCCTCTGTTTAATCTACTGCCATGATGTGCGATCATACTACAGTGTACATACTGTAATGAGTGACTGGCCATATGGCATGTTCCTTGCATGTTCTTGTTTTTGTTAGTGTTACTCGTACTAATTGGAAGACAAAGGTTGCCTGTGTTGTGGATGTGGACTCAAATGCTTAACAGACCATAGATAATTGAGTTATGCAAAATTGAATACACTGGCTCTTCTATTGTAGATTCTGACTTCTAAAAGCTATAAATACCAAGGACTTTATCTCAAATATATATATATATATATATATTTTTTACTTGTGGCTCTTGCTTTCGGACCTATAAGGAAAACAAATATTTAGAGGTGGTTATCCCCAGATGCCTGAGAACAAAATACTTCAGTCAGTCTACTGACCAAGCTGTGCACGATCATGGAAGGCAATGAGGGAGCTTATCGGCTAAATATAGTTTTCCCTCCTCATTTTGTACAAGGAACCTTGTGCCCTTTTTGCTTAAAATAATTTTTCAGTATAGTATTTACTTGGCATGAATCGGTTTATGTAAATGGCTGTTTGTGTCATACCTTTTTTGTCTTAATCATCTTTTATTTAGAACAGTTCATTATTTCTACTGTTGGCATAACCAGTGACATTTTATGCTCATATCTCCACAGAGACAAGTGTCTGGTGAGGTGCAAACCCATCCACAAGACCGTGCGGTCAACCAGATAGCCTTGATGCTGGCCATCATGGGCCTAAGCCTGTCCTACTACAGTGCCAAACAGATGACGGAGAAGGTGCCTTCTCTACCTTCAGGTCCCTGAGGAGATGCCTGCTGCTCCGGTCAGCTTTGAACCCGGAGAAAACATGATGAGCCAATGGGAAGTTGAGGAAGTAGAGTGGAGATGTTCTCGGATCAGGACATTTTTCCTCCCCTCACAGTCATATTCAAACTCCGACACTGAATTTACTGGGATCCATCACTGATCATTCATTGAGAGTTTGGGGCCGCTGATGGGGTTATGTAGTCATATTCTTTTGATGCCAGGATCTTGATGAGGTTTTATGGTGTTTGCTCACTCAAGGTGTTGGTGTCATGATATGGCTGGCTAGTTAGTAGGTCTATCCAGCTGCCAACAGTCAGGCTGGGGCTGGACATTCATTTTTGCAAAGGTACATGTCGGCAAGAACATTGTTTCTGAGTTCTGTTTATGGGGAAGAGCTTATAGTATGTAACTGTGAATCTAGTTGTTCCTTTTTAAAGGGATGCTTTTGGACATCAAATAATTATATATTTGATGCTCTTAAATTGAAGACTCGTTTGAAATGTACCTGGTATTAAAGTCAAGTCCGGCCCAGAGCATGAGGGCGAAGATGAACACACAATTCTTAGGTTTTTGGAATTTCTTTAGTTTTTTTCAATAAACCCCCGCAGAGCCTTGTGAACTGAGGCTGAGCTGTATAAATGGGGTTAATGTACACGTGTTCAATATATATATTTTTTTGTCTCAAGATAATAGTTTTAATATGCGCACAGAAAAGGTGAAATATGTTTTGTTTGAATATTTTAAGGACCCTGCTGAAGCAGGTCAAAAAAGGGATAATCATACTCACTACATTTTTAAAATGTTTTTCTGCGCGTTCCGTGTTTAATCTACGCATTGTTTAAAGACCTGGCTTTCTGTACTAAGTGTTAATACAAAAAACAACTTCTGAATGTTACATGAGTGTGCAGCTTTTTAATTTGAGCAGCATTCATGGAAAGTCATGCGTTTTAATGATAGATGAATGTACTGTATTTTTCTTCTTTTTCCTTTTTTGTAAGATTGAATAAAGCTGTGACAATTGTGAACAAGATGTACATAACCTAGTAATTGAACTGAGTAAATAAGGTATTAGGTGCTAGGTGAAACTGTTGCAACTAATCTAGTTTGATCAATACATTATTGGCAATGGAAACGGGTGGTTTGTAGCCACTAACTATCAAATGGTTTGTGGTGTCGATATCTGCACACGACAGGAAGTGGACAGGCTGCCTCGTGGCAGCTGTCTTTCCTCTAACTGGCATTGAGGCCGGTCTCTGCCATTATGCCCCTAAACTCTGGTGGCACACAGTCGATTAGTAGTGAATTGGAAACAATTTCACTGATGTAAAGGTATTTGGAGGGATGTGAATCTGCTGTTTTGTTTGACTCTTCCTCTCACAAAGCTCTTTTGAGAGCTACAGTTTCTTGTGGGAAGCTGGGTCGTTGAGTATACAGTACAACGGCCATCTTGACTCTCCCTTGTTATCTTTGTAGCATTATCTATAGCTTGGGAAGCTATATGTGCTTTAGGGCCAGTATCTAAACGAGGACAAACAGGAATGTGAACTACTGGTGCGGAGAGCGACTGCTGGCGAGCAGTTTTCATTCGATTGCTGTCCGAATAGTTTTTGAATTGGTTATGTTTTCCAATTAATGTTGCTCTCTTGCACAATAGTAATTCATTCCTTATTGACCTGTTGATGGAAACATGAGGGCGATTGAATGAAATGAGGAATTCCAAATATATTTGTAGGCTGGAAGGATGTTTAAAAGGTGTCAATGCTCTTGCATTATGCATGTGGTTATCTGTTGGTTAACCTGCCCTACTTTTAGGTCGGGTGTATGTATGAGATGCTTATAAGAAGGTACAGTAAGTGTCATGTGGAATTGCTTTCATGTTTAGTGTTAATATCTTTATATCGTCAAGATTCGGCATCTCCCTGAATATAGAATATTGTCACAAACTTCATTTGTGGCAAAACGGCTTTGATTAGAAGGCAGAGAAGGACGCCTGCTCACTCACTGGTAGATGTGATGCACATTTCCCCTTTATCCCATTCTGACCGGGCACCCATTTTGCTGTCAGCATCATGTTATGCTTTAGCTATTTAAAAATAGCAGATCTACAAGCTCATATCGCGCCACCGAGTGGCGCGATACGAGCTTGTAGGTCTGCTATTTTTTTTAAATCGAAGAGCGACTGACATTTTTAGAATCTGATCTCAGGTCAGAATGGGTTCATCAGACCAGTGTGTGTCCGGCGGAAACCTCGTATGAATCTGATCTCAGGTCAGAATGGGTTATGTAAGGCCAGAGGCTAGAGAAGGACGCCTGCTCACTCACTGGTAGACGTGATGCCCTATGACAGGCAAAGACCCCGTTAGATGCCACGTGCCCCGCCAGTCTGTGGCACAAGCTCCTCCCCTCCGCCCCTCCCCTGCACTCCGCCTCGCGCGTCACTGGGCAAAAAGACAACTTTGGTGTGATCCGTAATGTTAACCAAGGACACGAATGAAAAGCGCCCATTGGCTAACCGGTGATGCGTCACCCAATTCGGCTGAATTCTGCACTGCAGAGACGAAGGGATTGGGGATCTGGTTGGTTGGGGGAATTTGCCAGTGTGTGAAGGGGGAAGTAGAGGCTGGCTGCAAGGGAAGGCTTTCACTGTCCACTTTTTGTCCAACCATAACATTTTTTACTTTTAAGTGGCCTTGCCCGTAATAATTTATGGCATGTACTAGGTTGTTATTAGTGTGCGTGAAGCTACTGTCAAATTTAGATTGTTCTCCAAGGATAATTTAATATATTATGTTTTAAGAACAAAGATTATATTACCCGAAACAAAGCGTGTGAATGTCTTTCTTACTGTATATCAGATTTGCTCTTGTATTTGTATTCTAATTTGATTTTGTGAATAATGAAGGGGAAACTATGTTGCTATCCACGTGATTGTTAAGTTTTTGTACCGCCAACACTGTGAAACCTCCACGAGGGGGTCTACCTCCACGAGGGGGTCTACCTCCACGAGGGGGTCTACCTCCACGAGGGGGTCTACCTCCACGAGGGGGTCTACCTCCACGAGGGGGTCTACCTCCACGAGGGGGTCTACCGGCCTTGCCCATCTCCATGGGCCTGTACAGCGTATGAAGTAGCATGCTGCCAGCCCAGACGCCGTGGCATCTTTCTACAAGCATGCACCCCTTCACCTTCAGCTCTACACCCATTCTCATGGGTGTTGGGTATAAGTAAATGCTGTATAATTACTACAGTATACTACTATATTCAGTAAATGCTGGCGTAGCTTATGGGGTGTCATTGTGGGACCAGCTCCACAAGATGATGATGATGCTGTTGTGTTGCTGCTTCATATTCAAAATAAAGGACATTAAATCAGCTTTTTGCATCCGTCATCATTGCCTCTTTATCCATGGGAATATTGCTGAAAATATGGGGGATTTCCAGTACATTCACAATACAGAATGAACGTATCATTCTTCTGAAACGTGTTGATAACGACAACATTTTTAAAGTTCTGTACAGGGTCAAGGATTTAACCCAAAAACCTATTTTGACATTGCTATCTTCACAAAGACACTAGACATGGGGTAGACAACATTAGGCACAGGTGATGATCACTGGCATAAGTGTGGAAGAGAGGATTTTTCTTTTATAATAACTATTTTTATTGTAGTCTACTAAATGATGTCACCTCACATCTGTATGCAAATTACATCCTGCACATAATTATTCTACATTCATTCAAACTCTGAACTCTGACTGCAGGTTGGTCTGGGAGATAAGTGGGTTATTGCTCTGAGTCAAATGATCATTCCCTGATCTGGGTTGATTGTGGTAAACCTTAACTGCCCTCAGAAATATACCGTATATAGTCCTTTATAGCCAAAGATCACAGACTCAGACAGTCGGGTACACGTGCTTGGCAGTGTGCCGGATGGAGGTTGCAACTGGGTCATTGCGCTCACGGGGGATGCTACTGTTTTCATCTGCTCAGCTGTCTAGAGAGAACAGAGCGAACCTGCTGTAAGACCATCTTTAAAATGTACACTGTCATGAATGACATTCAAAATATTTTGGTATTATACACGGCAGAAAATCCTCAGTGTTGTCTTATCCAGTTTCATCTCAGAGTGAGTCCAGGACCATTTGGTTCCATTTATGCATTCTCTGAATTAAATTTACAGTGTTGATGTCACTGTGTCTATCCAAACTACACCTAAAGTTGTCAAAACTGGAATAAGGTTTTGCGGTCATGTCTTATCTGAACGTGGCTGGAGATGTAGGCCATTGTGTACTGTCTAATCTCCCTCTGGTTTTTCTATCTACATCTCCCCATGGCTCCCCTTTTAGTAGGATTTCCAGAAAAGCTGCTTATCTGTGGAGTCAAAGGTTGCTTGCCTGTTTGTCTATTTGTGGGCTGTAAAGTTATTTTCCAGTTTATGGTCACGTTTTGCTTTATCATATTTGCTAGCTGATGATGAGTCATTGATGACACGTGTGTGCCTATACTGCCTAAAGTTATCTTTGCCCAGGGCAAATTCCTCATTAAGTGAAAGATAGGATCACAAAAGAACATTTCAACCTAATTCCTTCAATCCCTGTGTCAGTAATCTCGATCATTCATCATCTGGGCCTATTGTGTCAGTATTGTTGGCCATTCCTTGACTATGTTCCACATTTTACTCAAATACAAAATAATTACAAATTGCAAACTGAGGTTGTTCTTTGTCTGTGACTCTCTTTTCAACTCTGATTGCTAAGCTGTACTGATTCTTTATTTCACTTTTTTATTTTATTGTTTTTCACTGGGGGACACTGGGGAGGCACTGGGGGGGACACTGGGGAGGCACTGTGGGGGACTGGGGAGGCACTGGGGGGACACTGGGGAGGACTGGGGAGGCACTGGGGGGACACTGGGGAGGCACTGAGAGGACACTGGGGAGTCGCCAGGGAGTCCCTGGGCAGATAATGGGGAGGTACTGGGGGGACACTGGGGGGACACTGGGCAGACAGATTTGGGATGGAGTTTAAAAAAAAGGTGCGTTCTCAGCCTGTAGGAAGGGCCGGGCCTGACACCAATGTATAGGCTTTTACATTCTTTCTGTAATTAAAGTTGACAACCTCAGAAAACTTGTCAGGTCCTGTGCATGGTTTATGTGTAGGCACAGCATACGCCCATATCAGGCATTGTATAGAAGAGAGAGCTTACAGTTGGTTGGCTTTCTGCCCAGATTTAGGAGACAATTACTTTTGGTGGTCATGGCTGGGGACTCGGGAGAGACAGCGGTTTGGCAGTGATAGATTCGACGGAAATGTAAGACTAACTAAGATAGAGGCCAACTAGTCCCATGCCATGATTGTGGCCTTCACAGAGCTATTTGTTTTAATTTATTTCAAGATAAAATGACACTATTGTCTCTCTCTTTTGTCAAAATGTGTCTCTGCACCATTTTTTCCAATTCACTACACAAGCCTCTTCCATTTGTTTCAAACGAGAAAGTAGCCCCTGTCTCAATGAATGTGAGATTAATGTGTTTATAGGAAATAACATTACTAATTTTATGTAATAACTTTCTATTATTTTCTTTCTGACATCTTTTCTGGATTTCTTTCATCCCCCAAGCACAAACATTTGATTGACAGATGTCACTTTACTTGCTATTGTAGCAAGTAAGATTCTTTCTTCTCTGCAGTGAACCGGCTGACTCCAATGACGAGACGTCACACTTTTAAAAGTTTACCATTCCAAGAGAAGGTGGACAGACCAGTATCTTCCCTGTCAGATCAGTATCTTCTTGTCACTGTCAACATTTGACCTCTGTGGTTGCCCTTGGGTATGCCCTTTGGAAAAATGACCTACTTTTCATTTTGTAAACAGAAACTCGGTTATACCTGTCCTACAACTTCACATAATGTATTTCCATTGTACAGTAGCTATATGGACCACACCCTGTACTCCAAAGGCTCTGGGCTGTATTTTGCGTGTCTTAAGTACCAGGTCTTATTACTTAACTTAAGACCTGGAGGCGTGGTCAATGCTCTTTGGCCACTCAGAATAGCCAAATGGCATTGATCACGCCTCCGGGTCTTAAGTTAAGCAATAAGACCTGGTACTTAATAAGACACGGCTAGGATCGAAAGAGGCGGGTGGGGTCCGTCATAGTAACGATAGACATTGGCTGAGGTGTGTCACTCAGTTCTGCAATGGAAACATGATTTACAGTACATGGCACTGCCATGTAAAACACAGTGGTTGTCAAACATAATGTACCATACACGTGTTCATGAGTCAACAATGCTGACTCCGTGTGCTAGAGAAGAAGTGAAAGAAGGAGTCACCTCCATGCACACTTCTCCAAAGTGCTGTTGTGTTCATATCTCTAGGTCGTCCTCAGACGAGCTCTCCGTCGTCGTTTCCAGTCATCCCGATTCTCCAAATCACCAAAGTAGTCCAGTCATGTTACCATCAAATCAGAAATATCGCTAAAATTAAACCTTTTTTGTCATTTGCAGACCTGGAAACCGTCATACATTCATTCATATCTTCACGACTGGATTACTGTAACTCACTGTACTCTGGTATGAGCCTCCAGATGGTGCAGAACTCTGCGGCTCGCCTTCTCACCAACACGAGAAAACGTGAACATATCACACCGATTTTAGCTAATCTTCACTGGCTCCCTGTGAGCTACAGAATTGATTTTGAGATTTTATTGATTACTTTTAAAGCTCTACATGGTCTAGCTCCCATTTATTTAAGAGATTTGCTGCAACCCCATGACCCTGTGCGCTCCCTTAGGTCATCGGGGAGGGCCCTCCTAGTTCCTCCTGCAACGCGTCTGGTCACTCGGGGTGACCGGGCCTTTGCGGCTCGGGCACCTTTGCGCTGGAACTCCCTGCCTTTGGCTCTTAGATTAGCAGAATCAGTGCCTTCTTTTAAAACGCTTTTAAAAACACATCTGTATGCCAAGTGTTTTTCCTAATATTGTTTTTTATTGTTTTACTGACCTGTTATTTTCTTCATGCTTTATTATATCTGATGTCTTGATGTTTTGTTGTTTTCATGTTTTTATGATTACTGTTTTATAACCTGTCTGTAAAGCACTTTGTAACTATACGTTTGGAAAGGTGCTATACAAATAAAATTCATTCATTCATTCATACATCTGGCCAGTTCGTTGGTACTTTGCACTCCTGCATCGCTCTTGAGTACATCCACGTATGTTAGCGTGGGGCGTCCTCGTGATCGATGCCCGTGTGTTGGTTCCCAGAGCACCAGTTTGCTGGCGGGCAGTTCTTGATGCCTTTGGCAGTGTCCTGCTAGTCTCATTCTCCTGGCTGCTATTTTCTGGCTCACCCTTGGTAATCCCTCATACAGAGTCTTGTTAGTAACATGTACAGTCATGATGATGTTAAGTACTGCACGCAGCATTCTGGTGTAGCACCCGTCAAGGGACTTCTGCAGGGTTGGCTTCAGGGTCCAGCATTCACTGCTGTATAGGAGAACAGACTCCACTGTTGCGTAGAAGAAGCTGAGTTTGATTTGTCGGGGGAGATTGGCGTTCCAAACACTGGTCATGCCATTCAGGGCCCTCCATGCAAGTGCCTTCCTCACTTTCAGATCTTGCTCATATGAACACGTGCAAATATGTATGGCATGAAATATACAATATGTGAAGTGTTCAGAACCTTGTGGAAGTTTTAAGTTTATTTGTTAAATGTAGTACGTACAGTGATCTGTATACACAGGGGTCAACTTGTAATATGTAACATAAAGAAACACCACTTGCTATAGTATAGTGCGACAGTGAGTGAGTGAGTGAGTGAGTGAGTGAGTGAGTGAGTGAGTGTGTGTGTGTGACGTGTGTGTGTGTGTGTGTGTGTGTGTGTGTGTGTGTGTGTGTGTGAGTGAGTGAGTGTGTGTGTGTGACGTGTGTGTGTGTGTGTGTGTGTGTGTGTGTGTGTGTGTGTGCGTGTGTGTGTGTGCGTGCGTGTGTGTGTGTGTGTGTGTGTGTGTGTGTGTGTGTGTGTGTGTGTGTGTGCGTGTGTGCGTGTGTGCGTGCGCATGTGTGTGTGCGTGTGTGTGTGTGTGTGTGTGTGTGTGTGTGTGTGTGTGTGTGTGTGTGTGTGTGTGTGCGTGCGTGTTGGTGCTTGCTGGTAGAAACAGAAAGCCAGTTGTGGGGGAGTTGGCTCCAACCCTGCACTGAAAAACGTATTGGAACCACTCCTCAGCCGGTTTGAACAGGTTAGCCTGGAAAAATAAGTTTAAGAGGCATAGCACACACGCACGCATGCACACAGAGTGTGTTTGCGTGTCTTCCATGCATCAGAGAGCTCCATCTTATATGTTATGTATAAATGTTCTGAATCTTATTGACCATGAATATCCCTCAGTGTGGCTACTAGTAATATTGTCTATAATCTGTTATTATTACTGTCACTTTACCAGAATGGATGTTAAACAGTTTTGTTCTTTTGCTAGTGTTGCATTGCCCACTCGAAACCTATTGCACGCCTGTACGCCCTGGAAGTTCTTCCCATGTGTTTTTAATTAGCAGTTTTCCCTTGCCTGGCTATGGGTCTAATTAAGGATAGGGGATGTTGTTTGTTTTCTTTGTAAAATGTGGGCCAGTAAAGCTTTTAGATGAGATATAATCACTGAACCGTACAAATACATATACAGTAAGGAAAGTTGATGAAGCATATGAAAGGAGGTCTATAACAGACCTCAAACAGGACTGCTCATCCTCTTCCTGAGACCAATGCATGTGTACCCAGATGTACCCACTGTCATGATTTATGACCTTATCGGCTTGACCCAGTACACAAAATGTTTGGGATCACTCATATAAGTAAATAATAAGTAGCCTTGCCGAGCCATGAGGCCCATAGGGCAGGAGCCTATCTCCTGTTTCTGTAGCATGAGGCAGCTTGATGTACAAATACACCCCCTGGACATGACGCTAGTATGTCGCAGGGACTTACCCCCAATCCTACCCTTGATGCTGAGTGTCAAGCAGGGAGGCACTGGGTCCCATTTCTTTTAGAGTCTTTGGTATGACCCGGCCGGAGATCGAACCCCAACCTCCCAGTCTCAGGGCGGACACTATAACCACAAGGCCACTGAGCTGGGATCACTCATATACATAAGCATTATTGATACCTGTGATTTGATGACCATCAACTACTCACCAGAGACTGACGTCTGTGCACACTGATACGAAATGTTCCTATGCATTCTGTTCTTGTCCTTGTCTCATATCCTCTGGTCATGTCAGTGTCCAATACTGAATATATTTCTCTATATCTGTATCACACTTCAGAATGTGTCGTGTGACACTGGCAGGTGTCATCATGTTCTCCACGCGCGTCTGAACTGAACCATCACTCACCTCACCACCCTTTGTCAGATGGAGACTCTCAGAAGGGACCACTCGGGTGGTCAACTGAAATCACAACACCCACCTCTCACATTCATATCCATGTAGCAAGCTGGCAAACTGCTGCAGATTCTTACTTGAACACGTGTCCTTGATACCCAATACCAATTAAAATATGATGAACACTTTTTTCGAGACTACCTTGGCACCTTGATCCAGATGGCATCCTGACATATGATCTACACATAGCATCTGACATCCTCCTGTGAAATTAGAGAACCTCATTTTGAATGATGAATAGTGTTTTCCACCACAGGGAAAACCTTTGGCCCCCGTTGATATTACAACAGAGAAATATCCTATGCGTGCAAAACATACACTCATATTGCTTTATAATACGTAGCCTGCCCTATACAGTCTTGTTGACACTGCTACTATACGTATGCATAAATCCAAGTGGGATGTAGCTGTCAACATGCTTTAGTGCCAATGTTTCATCATGGTAGTGGAATAATTCATGTAAAGTCCCAGTATAACTAGATGGGCAATGCTTTTTCATCCCTGGAGCCTTCAAAATAGTTTCTTAGTAGTTTTAGAATTTCCTTGGCAAGGCACCATCTTGGGGTTTGGATGATGCATGCAGGATACACGCGTAGCACCTGGCATCCCTGGTCTGTGGCGAACATTCGGAGAAAATGGCAGATACAAGCTCACGTTACAATGTGTTGTAAAGCTCATAGACTGACTGGATAATTATGTTTGTTGAAGAGCTTAGGTGTAGAGGGAAAGAAGGAGAGGACCAATTATAGAACCATGGGGAACCCGGGTCAACAAAGACTTTTAAGCGCTACGGTCATTATATGCCTCATGGTTATGTCATGCAGGAGATGGAAGTGTAACGGCCTAGTTGCACAACAGGTGTGCAGAAGGTTAACTATACCTCAGCACCCACAGTGGTCCTGTGTGTATATTTACAGTGCCCTGTGGCCTACAGAAGGTGATGCCACTTTGTTCCCCAGAGGCACACAGTAGATCTTGCAGCGTGTGCGTGCGTGTGTGTGTGTGGTAAGGATAAACACATGGGTCAGGAAATAAATAGAGATCTTTGAAGCTACATTTCCCCCCAGGAGCGTTGTTTGGTGGCTGTGTTATTTTGGTGCTGGAACATTTAGAATGCCTTTGACAAGAGTCAAGAATCTATACAGACTAGTCTTGCAGGATTCTCATTAGGAATGTTTACCTTGACTGTTGGCTGATACTTTAATACCAGTGTGTGACAATACTGTATATTTGCCTAAAGGTATGAGAATGCAACTGCACATGTATTGTGGATTCTCTACCCCGCATCTCCATATAGTATACTTATTATTGCGCATATGCAAATATTGCCAGAGAAGAACACATAAAACGTTGAAGTGAAGTGAAAATGTCCTACATACTGTATTCTCATCTTTTTCAGTGGCCACAGGGGACAATAGAGTCAATTCTGCATGGGAGAAGTACAGTATAAACACAGTTTACTCCACACATACATAATCCACACTGAGTTACAGTGCTGTGCTGTGCTCTCTGAACTATCAATTATTTTAAATTAATACCAAAGCACTGCACTCACTATGATTACTGTATATGGATATTATTTGACCATACTACATTCTTGTTATCCTTTAATTCTTTCTTGTATTATTGTGGCTACAGTGTTGAGGTACCAAAACCAAGAAATGTACTTTTATGAGATGTACCATATCTTGAAATCAAAATATTTAACTATTTTAACTGTATGCCAACCAAATGTTTAAATGATGAAACGTGGTAGAATTCTCAAACAATATAAGGCCAATGTAGCCTACATTTCTCGATGTCTGTTGGCATGTGCATGCGTGCTAATTTGTGCTCACCAGTGACAATGGACAGACATGCATGTTTAATAGAAAGCTATTGCATAATACATGTGTGTTGTTTCTGTACACAGTTCCCTGTGTCATTTACGAGTCCTTGTCAACTAGCTGCGATGTGAAGTTATTCCTGGCTAGCAGACATACAAAAAAATGCCCATGGCCTTCTCATGTTGGCATAAAAAACAACAGGCTTCCTTTGTTGTACTTTCTCCGTCATCAACTTAGCTTAAGACAATGGTTAATAAGACCCCAGCTAGGGTTATACTCGGTTGTATTTTCCTTTTCCATGGAACATACAACCCTTCCTGTGGGGAGCTTGACTGCTGAGAGAGTTTTGCTTCTTGGATTCATACAAGTTGTGTCCAACTTGAGTGCCAATTCTGCCAAATGTCTAGTAGTATATAGTTCATCGCATAATTGACAAAATACTCTTTTTGTCTGTTTAAGGAGATGCAGACAGTTATTTTGGTGCAATTAAGCATTTATTCAGTTGAAACCAGAAATGTCAGGAAACGGATGGGGAAGGAAATGCAGCAAATGGCCTCAGGTTGGATTCAAACACAGGCCTGCTGCGGCAAAGACCCTTGATATATATACCAGTAATAGACAAATCCACAGAGCGCTACCCTGGGCTGGGCGCCATCTTCACTGCAGTGTCAATCGTCTCTCATTAGTTCCACTTAACTTGACAGTGCAGTTATAGTTACCGCTCGGTGGATTTATTTGTAATCATCATCAGGTTACAGAGCATCAGCGTGCCTGCCTCCCAGCCTCCCTCACACCAAATCATACACACAACACTTATATATCTCCTTCAGGAGTCCCTCAAGTTAACATAGGTTGGCCCTTACAGTATATGAGCTTATTAGAAATAGGCTAGGTCAGTGTGACGAGACAGACACAGCTGGTCACTCCTTACATAAGTAAAGATCACATTTAGTAAGCATTTGTAAACAGATTTGTGTGAAAGCAGCTGTTGGCAGGGAACAATGCTCCCTGGGGCGTGTTCCCTCCTCCGCGTCATCAGTGCGAGGCGGTGTTGGCGAAAGGGCCTTTCTGTGTGGAGTTTGCATGTTCTCCTCGTGTCCCCTAAGGTAGGTACTAGGTAGGTACCCTCACAAAAACATGCAGTAATCCTGGTCTCTAAACTACCTGCCCCTTGCTAGCCGGGCGCCTGATGGAGGGCCCTGGTCGGAATAACGTGTTCCTTCCACATGCTATGTCCGGCCGGGGAAACTCCCCCTGTCAGGTCAAAATAAGCAGCTTGGACTCCTCATGCATAGAAGGAAGCATGAGGTCAGTCCGCTGCCGCCCCGGTTGGCAGAGAAAGTTACTATACACGATTATTATTAGATAATTGACACTGGGTGAAAAAATGGGTTGCAACAAAAAAAAGAAGAAGCTGCCTACCAACAACAGACACAGAGTCTCTCCTCCACGCACCTGGTTGGTCGGTTTATGAGTTACTATCAGTTAGTGCCGATGAAAGGTCTACTTGGGAACGATGCAACTTGGGAACCTAATAATACCCGTTGTCATAGCACCTGTCTGTCCCTTTTGTGCCCATATTGTATATGTGTCCCACATTATTATTTTGTTCACAGCCAAGTCTTTATATTAAAGGAGTTTCTTTTATATTAACATAAATCATAAACACAACACCAACCACAAGCAAAGGCAGAATAAGATGGCCAGTAGAAGTTAGAAGTTATAGCTGCGGTATATTAACCTGAATAGGCCTACTACAGTACTCCCAACATCCCAAGCCCTTAGCTTATTGGACTATAGTACAGTAAGTAGGACATAATTAGAGTCCATATGACACCCCTCTTCCTCCGCCAACCTTGTAAAACATATGACTTATAGCTACATACTATATGCCATGGCATGCATGGCTGTGGACGGGACATGTGCCAACCTGCATTCTTGCAGGGTCATCTGGCACTCTCTTTCCATAAGGCGTCTATTTTGGTCAAGTGGAACATTTTGTCCAGCCAGAAATACATACATTATCCTATATCAACTAGTGGTAGTAAACACATCACGTGGCAGAATGTTTTTCTCTGAAGTCACAACATGGGGTTGAACACACCAGTTCCTTAATAGGATGGATACAATATCAGGGCTGGGGTGTAACAGGAGAGTTTGCTGTCACAGGACAGGCAGAGATGTGTGTTGTGCTATAGTTCTCTATAGTGACTACCGTGATGATATATGGTAAGAACATATGTACACTGCTCTGACACCAGCCTGTGTACTAAGTAGTGCCATGTGACTGCAAATGATCTGTCCGGCTGGAAATGGAAATATGCTATAGAGCTCATGCACCACACCTATTACTCCGCAATAGGTGTGGTATTTCGACATTTTGATGTCGGGGATTGAACCAGCAACCTTCTGGCTCCCAGATGGCCACCCTGCCTCCTGAGCCACTATATCCATCCTAATAAATGTTTGAAATTTGTTGTTTGATGTAGCCTACTGCCACCAAGTTCTAAAATCCACCCTTAACAATCACTGACCCTATAATGCTTGTTCTCGACCCAAATGAGTTATTCAACAGCCCACCTATACAGTATTATGCATGTTTACATTCAAAAGATCATATGGGTTGAGAAACATCATGGTGTACATTATCAACATTCCGAAAAAGAGACATAGTGCCAAGATGAGGGGTGCACTCAGGGGTGTCTCAGATGACATTTCACACACTATACACAGTGGCACGTGTGTCTGGAGGAGGAACTTACGTTCTGTACATTGTGTCCTTAGCAGTGGGGCATAAGCAGTGCAAAGTTGTGTTGGATTGGTTTATCATCCCCACCTGGTGGCAGCAAAAGGGAAAGCTGGATGAGAGGCAAGTATAATGATGGATACATGCCATAAAACTTACATGTTAAAGGAGCCTTTGCCTTTGCCTTTCAAAAGGTTTCTTTGACTATGCATCCACCTCTTGGTACCACAGCACCTCAAAGGCCCTTAAAACAAGGCTCCAGACCTCCCAAAACAAACTGGTCAGGCTCCTAATTGGCCTCACCCCCCGAACCCACCTCACCCCTGCCCACTTTGACAGGCTGGGATGGCTTAGGGTCGACGACAGAGTACAGCATCTTGCAATGGGTCTGGTCCACAAGATTCGATACACCACCAAGATACCCATGTACCTGTCTAAATACTTCCTTAATGTAAGCGAAGTCCACACCCACAACACCAGAGGGAGTGCAACAAACCATGTACAACCCAGATTCGGCACAAACAAGGGACTAAATTATTTTCGCTCCTATGCCACCAAAATGTGGAACGCCCTACCAACAGTCATTAAGACATGTGAATCCCTTGACTCCTTCAAAACCGCTCTCAAAGGGCACCTACGGATGGCTGCAATTCGAAACTGGCCTCTGTAAAAACTGAATCCCCCCCCCCCCCCCCCCACCCCATTTCCCCTCACTGTATATGTATCTTTTCCCTTTTTGCTTCCTATATGATGAATTCCTGTTCTGTTCTTTAGCTACATAGAAGTGTCTATTTGTATGTCTCTAAATGTTTTGATGAATTGAACAATGTGGACCCTGTTGTAAACAAGTGTAATGCTTAATTGGGTCGTCCACTCACAGTTGACAGTCTTTTGTATTGAGTTTGTGCTTAAAATGTACTGTAAATTCTACAAACTGTTAATAAATATTTCAATCAATCAATCAATCAATCTGAAAATGTGCTTTGTCCCGGTCTTCAGTGTACCTGTTTCTCTAAGAAATATTTTCATGACAGTTGTTCATTCATCATGCAGAAATGTTCATGAATGATTGATGATCTGTATTCATTTTTTTCTTTCTTCCTTTTTTTTTTTTAAATCATTTCTTGTGTTTGCTATCATGTATGTTAAAAAACAATGGACAAAACAGACCCACACAGAGCATTCATATGTTGATATTTGAATTTACTAAGGGACAGATAAAGTCCTTTCCCGACATTGGCTTGGTGTACACAACACATTTTCAAACCAGGTTACCCATACATTATCTTGCCCAAATGTCCTGACCTCAGAGTGTTTTTTGTGCAAAACTAATGCTTGGAATGGATTCAGAATCATGAAAAAACTAGTTTGACATGTCACATGCTACTTAAAAGCATAAGGAAAGTTTGACATTTTGACAATTTTGCCTGCCATAGGATGTTAATGGTAGGGTCACAAGAAACCCCAATAAATAAATTGCCCAATAGTGACAGCCGGTGAATGTATATATAGACAATATTTTAGGCCAATAAAAAAAGACTATATACCAAATTTCCCACTTTAAACAATAGAAGCCTGTCTGCTGCCGGACTAATATATCCAGTCAGCTATTTGAAATGATGTCAATAAATTCATGTAGATGTTTTTCTATAGACCTCTTGTGTCACCTAGTGGTGGTGTAAAGTAATGGATAAATGACTGACAAGCCTGTGTTTGTGTGTATTTAAAGGGGGAATGTCATCTTGAATGATGAAGTATGTATTTTACTGATAGTGTCCTGCAGTATTGTTGATCATTATGCCCATATTCTAATTTGTCGATTCAACACTACAATTATTGTTCCTTGTTGTTGTCTTATTATTTGTTGACTATTTTCTGTCTCATATCTGTATTTTTTAAAGGCTATTTTTAGTGATCCTCGAAGGGAAATTACTGATCTGGATTGACCCAGCAGTGGCTAACTCAGAGTGCTCGCACAGAGGAACTTTTGGGGGGTTAAGTATCTTTCACCGGGACACTTAAAGAGGTGCAGGTGACATGAACGTGGATGTGCCAAACCTGGGACAACTGCTCTACCCCTGCCCTGAGAGGTAGCCTACTTCAGTCCCAATGTGTTTAAATAAGAATCACCAATCTATTTATAGCACAGCTTTGCGGAGAGGTAATTGGAGCCAGTCCCTGCACACCTGCTACCTGTGTTCAGGCCCGGATTAACAATGGAATTTAGTGGAGTTTAAGCTCCCGGGCCCACTAGCTTGCAAGACTATTTCAAATAAATACAGCTGTTGCTTCCATCAAAAACGTACATTCATAAGTCACCAATTTCAATGTAACGCAACACAGGAACCCCCAGCTAGTGATTTTGGTCGTCCCAACCACTTGTTTTGGAAGAGACTCAAATTAGCAGATCCAGTGTCAGGGAGCAGCCTTATAACTCTATGGCCAGTGGTGCTGGTATAGAGCACTGAACGCACACGCGTTCATCCATACATCAAAGAGACTGTAATTGTATCCATATGTGAAACTGTGTCCTAATTAAGTACATTTTCATTGTTTGGTTCATTCTTTTTTTTTTCTCTCATACTTTATTTGACGTTTTCTGACTATATGGGCTGCGTGAATCAGCAAGAACTTGAGGTGACTTCACTTGTGGTGAAGAGGTGACCACCGAAACTGTTGTTTAGTAAAAACAGAGAGATGTGTTGTGTTGTGTGAGTGGTGACCACCGCGGCATGACGACGATGTCATGTTGAAGTTTCCGGTGGTCACCTCTTCACCGAGACCCTCGGGATATTCCCACTCACTCATGGTGAGTGGGGCACCGACGATCTGCAAGCTCACAACGCACTGCATGTGTACGCAACACTTGGAGCTTGTAGATGCTTGTAGATTACAGACCAAATCACCACTAGGGCCACATAGGACCGTAACACAGAGCTCAAACTGTTTTATGATACCATATAAAATGTGTATAATTATTTTGGCCACAACATTAAACGGTGGGCCATGCTGACTGGCATAATAAAGGTAAAGTGTCTATAGTTATAGTGAGAGGGGGTCATCAGCCTCTTTTGTTTGAGTGTGCTGGGTCGTTACTACAACAACAACAACAACAACAACAACAACAGCAGATCCACCTGTTGGTGGCGCTGTAACTGGCCAATGTGAAAAGGGTGGGATATTCTTCATCTCACCTTAAAGGGTTAGTTAAGATTTTTGGACTTAAAGCTGTAGGAAAGTCCTTCCCAGGTGAGACGAATAACAGTCTAAGTCCACACTAATTATCCATAATGTATAAATGATGGATAAGGGGTCAGGACAGCTAGGTCTTTTCGGGGAGGGGTCAGAATAAACTATGGACTTAGGCTGTTATTCATCTCATATTGTTTCCAGTCTCTAACTGAATAAAGCACGAAAATGTAAAAAAGAAAGGGATCTGAAAGAGAAAACATACTCTTATGAAGGCTGTGACGTTAGGGAAAATTGTAGCATATTCTATAACACATGCCAGAGGAAATGCAATATACTTAGGCCTAATTGAAAGGTCCCACTGACATTTATATGCCCACTGACATCATATGTACTAAATACAGAATTGTGGGGAAGTTGTGGTCAAAAAGGAAAAGTGTGACCTCTAGTGATGGGAGAGTGCATTCACTAGCCCCAAACAAATATTAATTGATTTATCTATACTCTTGAGACGACATTATATAGTGTCCTTAATGCCCTTCCCAAAAGTATGTCACCGTCATGTCATGTCTTTTGATTGACGCTCGTTGCATCATTAGGTTTATTGTTTTTGAGGGACGCTAGCCCTCCTATGTCCAGCTTTGAGGGTTTGTGTAAACACAAACATTGAATGCCATTGATAATGAATGGCCAGCTTTCAGCGTTACACATAAATGTCTGGTATTCAAAGTTTACTTGAGTAATTCTATAATAAACACTTTTGGTGCAACTAACTTAGACACAATGATGAATCAGTGATGTATCCTGCGGGCCTTCAGGTGTTTTGGGTCTCGCGAAACATCAGACCGTCGCCAAGGTGAACCAGACTGCGTTGCTGAAAGTAAGTACTGAAAGAAATCAAGAAATGAAAAAGAAAAAATAGAAGATCTACAAGCTCACAACTTGTGACCTTGTAGATCAGCTATTTTCAAATTGCCCAAGTAGGCCTATGCATAGGGGGAACCCATCGGCAAAAAGAAAAAGAAACAGCGCCCTAGCTCGGAATCTGTTCTTGAGAGATTAGCATAGGGCTGAATAATTCAAATCTACAAAGTAACTAGTGACTAAAGTTGTCAAATAATTGTAGTGGAGTAAAAAGTACAGTTTGGTGGAAATTAACACTTGACTAAAGTCCTAAAAGTCCTCTTAAGTACAGTACTTGAGTAAATGTACTTATTTTACTTTACTCCAATGGAAATGATACTGTATGTAGGACTGTAATGGTGGCGATGCCTGTACCTCAGAGGTCATACTCACTGCTGTGTTTCACCTGATTCCTGGGTAACAGGGAAACATCTGGGTGTGTCCATCTCACCGTGAAATCTGAGCCGTTTCAGCCATCATTGAACTGGCTGCTCTTCAAATAAATAAGCACCATCCATCAGTCTGTGCGTGTGTGCGAAGTCACTTCCATAGAATCCATTAATTATTCATGTTTACCGTATGGGTATACCCAGCCTTTAGCCCATTAAGACTGAACTCTATTTGGTAATCAAAACCAGGAACATGATAGCTATGGGAGAAGATTACATTACTGTGCTGTATATATAATCATACATCAGGATTCAAATGGACAGTCTTGCCTTCATGTATGGTGTCTATAGGCAGTTATTTAGTTGCAATATTGATATCTTGGAAGGAAACTGGGACACCTGTAAGACTTCTTGGCATTTTACTGCACCAATAACACAGGATGATAACGAAGACTTGTACTTTTACTCTCATTTGCTATCAGATAACAAAAAAACATCACCAGTGCCACACCTTTCGATGGCAAATAGAGGAACTATTTCCCCCTGCAATGCTATGTGTAACCAGTGAAACCCAGTCAGAGTCAGACATCAAAGCTTTATATGTCTGTCTACATCTACATTACATTGTCCAGCCCCAGGTAGCCAAGGAAACCAGTTGGTTTTGGAACGTCCATGATTGGTGTTTGAGCACTAGTGAAATCCTGTAGCAACCAATGGCAGAATTGAAAGGAAGTACACAATGGATGTGGAGTGGGCAGTGTTCTGAGTGTTGTGAAGTGTTATGAGTCTGGATCATGCTATTTGCATGCTGACAATGATGAATAAGAGTAAGACATGTATTTATCTCTACATCAACAGACTTCACCACAAATGTGTGTGTGTGTGTATATATATATATATATATATATATATATATGCAATGGTTTCTGACTTGTAAATTGTAATTTTTAGTCCAGACTTTGCTGCAACATTTGACCATTTTATCATTCTAACAGTGTCATGATACAAAATGAATGATGACTGATCATAAACACTAAGGATTGCACAGAACATGAGACGACATTTCAAAACTATTCAAATGGGCTTTCCATCTGTGTGTGTGTGTGTGTGTGTGTGTGTGTGTGTGTGTGTGTGTGTGTGTGTGTGTGTGTGCACGTGCGTGTGTGTGCGGCGTGCGCATACATGCTGCATGTGTGTGTATGTACACTAGGGTTACAAGAGCCAGTCTACCAGCACCCATCAACAATGGACCTCAGGCACTGGAATAGAGACCCTTTGAAATATTCATGAGGAAACCCACACCTGTTTCCAGGTAACCGATGCAGGGATCCTGAACCGTAACGTTTTGTGTGTGTGTGTGTGTGTGTGTGTGTGTGTGTGTGTGTGTGTGTGTGTGTGTGTGTGTGTGTGTGTGTGCAAGTACGCGTGAGCACTGACTGCAGGTTCCTCACTCTACCTACTCAGATTCTCTGTGGGGATGAAAGGATCTGTCATCTCGTCCTCTTGTCAATACTGACATACTTGGATCCAAGAAGGTACAACAAGAACACTATGAAACAACAGAGGCCTGCATGACTGTAGACTCTCTTGGGCTATGAAATAAGTTCCCTGCGGTTCATTTGTTTCTGCGGGCTGAAACCTATACGAATGGAACACGGACGTAGACTCAACTGAGGAGAGCCAACAAAGTGGACGAGGGCACTCGGAGGAAAGGTGGACCACGCAGAGGTCTTAACAGGTTGTGCTCTCAGTGCAGAGTGGTCGTGCAAGTATGAATCCTATGTGGAAAGTATATAAGAGCAATTTTCAGAGCAAGGTGCTGAAGACTCTTAACCCCGAACAGGAGGAGGACACAGCGGAAGAGGTACTCCATTTGCAACTTTCTCCCTCCGTTACTCCGTCCAAAGTTTCCCTCCTTTTTGTTTTTTAGTCAGAAATGTAAATTCCCTTGAGGTTATAGCGGTATCTGAGAAGCACATTATAGCGTGCTTAATATTATTTCCTCATGAATATTTTAAATATTTATTCATCACACAGTGAAACATGCTTGAGGTTCATGTTCTTTCTGCTTTTTCCAAAGCAATTGTGACTTTGACAGCAGAAGTAAGGCCAATACGATGGTTCCTCTATAGTCTGCTGCTGTAGTCTTTCACAGACATATAACTGTTGACAGTGATGTAAGTACTTCCCTACTGTTTGTCTATGCAGAAATGGATCTCCCAAACACCTCAATCAAGTATTCACAGCTTCAACTGACAGACCAGTATTAACTAGTAGTAGTATCTCAAGGCATCTTTAGTTGTTTTACTATAGGTAAAGGATTCAAGCTGCCAGTACTCCTGTCTTGCAACACCTGTGGTCTGTCTATCCAGGGGTTGGTACCAGAGTGAAAACAGAAAGCACTGCATGACCCAGATCTCTGCAGCCCTGTGGAAATCTGATCCTGCACGGGAGCTCAACAAACGGATTAGTTGGCATTCCATGGTTGGACAGGGGGAATGAGACTGAGAGCCAGGCAAGGCCCTGGGCTATAGGCCCTAGGGTGTGTTTAGATCTACCAACCACCACCTTCAAACTCTGCAATGCGAGGACAAGCTATATGAGGGATGACAGGGATTATGTCTATTATTTGAGGGCATTTGGATTGTCATCGATGCTATTTAAGAGACATTTGTTAAATCAAGGTTCAAGGTTCTTTATTATTTGTCTCCCGAGGAAGACATTTGTCTTAGAAATTTGTCTATGCATGTTTGTGAAGTGTGACACGAAATTTGATACAAACGAACCTGTACAGTATGTGTGACTCTATCACCTTTGCTCCTGACAGCTATATCATGCTATCCTGAAGTTCATAGATAAATGTGGAATCTGGAAATACCATTAACATTTAATAGAACTTGGTTGAGTCATAATTTTAAATGTTCTTTTGTTTTGTTTTTTAAAGAAAAAGCTCTATCTTTTCTCTTCTACATGTACAATCTACAGGTGGTTGTTGGCTGTTGTAGTATCCAGGTAAATGCACTAGAGGGTGATCATGATCAGTGTCTGCAAAAGCTTTCACCACTGCTGATCCAAGGTAGACCTGACATTACCAAATACATACTTGCACATGATGCACTTTTATTTTGTTATTTTAGGTCCACGATGAGGAGAATGATGTTAGTCCCGTACAAGAGGACGAGGGGCCCAATGCTGTTTCTCAGATGGCCAAGAAAGTAAGTGAACAATGATAGCATATACATAATGGTAAATGCTAATTTGCATTATATATAAAATTACTATCTCTTTCAAGAGTAAAATAAATTTAGATTAAACAACGAAGTTTAGCTACAGAATGCTACACAAATTCTGGTGCTCATTCCTGCGTAAATTCTCTCCATCATTATGGAGGTCATTAACAATTTGACCTTTGACCTGTGCGTGTGTGTGTGTGTGTGTGTGTGTGTGTGTGTGTGTGTGCATGTGTCTCCAGATGCAGATGCAGGTGCAGGGGGCTGGGGCGAAAGGTTGGAACAAGATGTCATCTCTTTTCAACAAAGATGATGAACACCAGCTTCTAGAGGAGACTGAGAGCCCACCAGTACCCGACCAGTAAGTGAAGCTTTCCATGCATGGCCTTTCTCTGTGCTGTTGACCTTTGCACAGGCACTGCGTATAGTGATGGATTATGGACAGCATGGTCCAAGAGTTCATCAGTGTAACACAAACCAGAGCAACCTGTAATTCAAGTTTGAACTATTTGACAGAGTGTGGCTGTCCCAGTCAATTCAAAATGATGCTCTTTAAAAATATATCATTTTAAAACTATTTTGGTTCACCATGCGTTTTTCTGTTTATCTCTCTTGATTCTCCATTTGCATTCTTTTCCCACCATGACAAATCCAGCACATTAATTAATGAGCTGGTTCTCAGTTTCAGTCCCACTGTTGTTGTTGTTGTCCTTGTTCCCCCAGCCCGCTAGCGGTGAGGCCCGAGGAGCCTCCGCGACCCAATAGGGATCGTGGAGGATTCTGGGGCGGCTTTGCCAACAACTGGGCCGCCAAGAAGCAGGCAGAAGCCGCCGCGGCCGCGGCCGCTGCCGCAAACGGAGCGGGGACGATGGAGAGCGAGGAAGGGACAGGCCAGGCCGGAGGAGAGGAGGTGGCGCAGGAGGTGCAGAACGCAGCGGGGGTGGAGGACGAAGGGAGCGGAGGGGGCATCCCCAACAGCTTCTCCAAGTACATGACCCTGGGAGGAGGAGGAGGGAACACGGAAGCCCCATTCAAGTGGAACTTTGTCACCAGCAAGATGGCTGACTTGAAGGCCAAGGGCATGATGGCCAAGAGCGAATAGCTGGCTATAATGAGACCATGCAGAGGCACATGTACAGTACATGTGGATGTGGGTGTGCATGGGAATGGGTTTGGGGCTGTTAAATGCAATAGTCTAGTATGCATTTAACTCATGTGTACATGTGTAAATTTGTAATTCTGAGACGAGTGTACAAATGTAACCAAATGGACCTATAAGGGTCAATTTGGTTACATTTGTACACTCGTCTCAGAATTACAAATGGACAAAGTAACAATGTGTACATTAATTTCACTGTGTACAGTATCTAATATAAGTAATATACTTGTGTATACCCCTATAGTACTGGTTGGGTGTGGGGTGAGGTTGCAATGTTCCAGGGTGCCTTACCGTAGTTCCTTGTTGGTTTACAAGCCAGTATGTTAAACAGTACAGTGAGTTAAAACTCTGTCTTCTCTGTATTGTTCTAGATAGGCCTGCAACTGAATTTTTTATATCATCTAGCAAAAACTAGATTTGCTTTTGGAGATTAAAGTCAGTGATACCTGGATTAGTTGAGGATTATCTTAGATTATTTACACTGCTAAGAGAGCAAGGGATTTCCGTGAAAAGATCTGATGACGCTACATACCGTGACAGTCACATAATGTGCACATTCATAAAATATCTTTGTCTCCCTCAATTGTAAATGTAAGAAATAAGATATATACTGTAACTGTGTAAAATCTGAATGTGTGCGATTTGGTGACATCGTATCAGGGTATTATGTTTGATTTATTGCAAACTGGTGCAACAATGTGATAGCTTACGTAAATCACTTTTTCCCATTGTGTCTGAGAATGGTATGTGCAAAGTGTGAACTTTCATCATTTCCATTTTTGTGATTTGAAAACTGTGACTTAATTTGTCTATGTTTTAGTTTGTCTTACTTGCTGAATGTTTAATTACATGTTAATAATTGTGTTTCCTCCTGGTATGCTCTAATAAAGAATATTGCACAAAAGGATTTGTTTTTTGTTTGGTGGGAATTTTATGCTTTATTTCTTAGATATGGAAGTGTAGAGACAGTAAAAAAATGGCAGTGGCCTGACAGCAAGTAGCCTGACAGTACTACATAGAGGTTATTACCCACCCTGCTTGTAGTTGCTCCTGCTTTGGCTGATTGGATTTGGTAGGGACCAATTATGGGATCATAACTTTCCAAAAAGAATATTATGACATGAGAAATGAGACTTTAAACTAGTGACTGGAAGCAGAAAGAAATGACCATGTTTATTAAGGTAATACAGTCTAGGTGAAGTTGGGCCCAAATACATGGACCTCTATTATATGGGTTTTTTTGGGCCCAACGACAGCGCCACAACAGGCCATTATATGAACTTTCAGGAAGTCAGGATTTCCTACTGGCTTCAGACACTATTGGCTTCACTGCCCCCCTGGTAGGAACTTTTTTGCTTCTTTGCGGCTTGTGTTGTATTCTGTATACTAGTGTGATTCAAGCTGGTGTACTACTGTCATTTTGGGACCCAATGACAGTTGGGTTGAAACATGTTCAGTAACTGTATGTGGCTCTGGAATTGAATGCTGATGTGAATCTACAGTTTACCTTATATTATGTTGTGTTGTATCTGCTGTTGAAGGTATGCGAGTTGTTAGCCCTCCAAGCAGAACCCAAATGCTACTGAAGTTTCTGACATTTGTTCGACCCAGTGCATTGGGTCCTGTTCCACGTCGTCCATGCCACCTGATTAAAACATTTACTGGCTCATGTTTACATGTTTACCGCCTCCCCGCGCTCTTTGACGATATTCTTCAGTATGAGGCTTTCTGAATATGTAAAGTATAAGTACCCATACATGCCGCTGCGAATATCTCCTGTGGCGCGGAAGCCGTTAAGTATTTTTAATATATGTTTGCCCGATTTGGAAGCTTGGATTCTTCTTTTCCTTCCTTGTTTATTGACACCTCATTGTACCGCCTATCTGGCTAGCTAGTGGCGCTATAGCTATGACACAGCAGATCAGAGGCAGGGACGTAGCCTCACAAGCCAACCGCACACCGGGAGGCGGTACAATAAACGGTAAACAAACAAGAAGAAATAAAGCGACCAAATCGGTCAAACAAAGATTAAAAATACTTAACGGCTTCCGCGCCACAGGAGATATTCGCAGCTGGATGTATAGCTACTTAAAGTTACCGACTTCAGAATAACTCAAGGAAAATAATGGCGTCACATGCCGCGGGTCCTATTTTAGAGAGAATCTCCACTTCCGCATATAGGAATTTCCATACGAAAATACAGTAGTGAGCAGGGACCCAACGTAAAACTCAACAAAATATCAGAAAAGTTTTACGTAGGGTCCCGAAAGGGGCTAGCGAGTTGTAACGGCTGCTAGCTAGGAACAGTATGTGTATGTGGCTCTTGATCACTTTAATAATCCTAGTGAATTTGCTATTTACTTTTGGTTCGAGCTAGAGGTTTTGGGCTTTACAACAGCCAACAATTCAATGGAAGGTCAAACAGTGTGTTGTGTTGTGTTGTGTTGTATTGTATTGTGTTGTGTTGTGTCGTGTTGTGGTTGCTGAGGTTCGTTGGGAGTTATTGTGACAGGGTGGCTGTATTGGTTCATCATGACTGGCGTGGTGGCAAATAATGCAATCCATTATGTATATGTACGACATTAAATGCGCTACAAGTGACGTGACATCGAAGACGACCCGAGGAAGCACAGTGCTAGGCCTCAAGTTGGTCGGGTAGGCAGATGTCCAGAACTCCCAAAAAAGGCTCTAAGTTTAGTTCCCATTTATTGGTATGACAATGAAAACTACATTTTCAATATCATATCATAACATCTTTTCCACAGGTTTGGAATCACTGACAATTTGAGTATTATACAATGTATTGATAAAATTAAAAGAAAACATCCTCCTCCAACCTACAGAGGGCACCCTTGAACTTTTTGGCATTCCCAACTCTCTTATCAGATAGGCCTACAACATTATGTGATACATTAATCCACAGCCATGCATGCTCTTGTTTCTATTGGGCACATGTGCACGCAACACACACACACACACACACACACACACACACACACACACACACACACACACACACACACACACACACACACACACACACACACACACACACACACACACACACACACACACACACACACACACACACACACACACACACACACTTCATGTGTACACTTCACCCACCATCATCATGCACAGCCCAGTGAGCCCACCATATATTCACATTCGTCACTCAAAAAGTTATTAGCGTTCAACTATCATCTGACTCAGCCTTTACTTCCACAGTCAGCCTTGGAGCACGGACACGAATCATGTTCTCCGCCAGCATGGTGCAATCAGAGAGGACGTGCACTGTCGCGCACAGTGACATGGCCCCCTCCTATGACTCACCACCACAGTTCTCATGTATAATTTACCACTGTATATAAAAAATATCTGCTTTCATGTTTTATTAAATGCCTAACCTGTGTTTTCACAGCGCTATTACTGTATGCTAAATGTACGCATGTAGTAGTGAAACTACGTAAAGGCATTCTCTACTGCATGAAGCTGAATGTCTTCATTAAAATAAATTAAAACATAACAGTACATTTGGCTCAGTTAAATTCAGTTAAAATGTCACTCTGTGTACAGCATGTGACTTCATACACAATGGGGGTTGGACTTGGAATCACTATTTTGGAAAATGGTTTAAAGACAAAATAAGTGTCCAAATCCATCCAGCCCATTCAAGTAAAATGTTATCTTTAGAGTATAGCTTGTCAGATGTCAGACAGCTAAAATCAGCAGGCAGGATATGTCAACGTATGCTCTTGTACAAACTGTCCTGGGTCATTGTGACATGATGCCTGTGTTTCTAAACAACACTGTCCATAGACTATCATTTACTTTGCTAAATATGTCACCACGCTTTGTCACTGTCTCTTTAATCAACGCATGACAAGTCTCCATTTAGCCACTGTCGGGGTGAGGAGTCGATTCCAGAGCATGCCTCTCTGTGCCCCCAATTGGAACCACATGAGAAAAAGACAGAGAAATAACCACAAGATATATTTGCGTCCCCCGTCCCCCCATCTTCAACACAAAAATATATAGCTTTAACAAAATGTATACAGGCCAGGGAGGGCACTATTTCTGTCAGGCATCCTGTCGGTTCTGCAGAGGGCTATGCTGTTAGAACATGTCTTACAGGAGTTTACCCACTCACTATGAGCTAAGACTTTGTTTTTATGAGAGTCAGTCCCAGGGAATAGAAAACAAGGTAACTCTATCTGTGAGCATACAGTACAGCACAGAAAGAGCCAGGAAGAGAGTGGGCTACCCTGGGTCAGGCCATATCCTTCCGGACTGTCACTGTGCTGTATCTCGCTCTACCATACAACTGAGTAAGACTTCCTGGGTAGTGTGGAAATAAGTAAGGAATATACTATACAAAGCATTCATGTGGATATGAAGCATAATTAATTCAAAGATTGGACATAGTGGACACTGGACAGAGAAGTAGTGGAAGAGTGCGGTGTAGGCATAATATCAGTGACACGAGGGTCATTCTTGGATCATAATGGCACAACTCAGACTCAATGACAGCACCCATGGTGATTTTACTGGGAGACGAGTACAATCAGAGTTATTTTTTATGTAATATCTCAAACTAGAATCAAATGTTATGAGTCCGTAAGGCCAATCACCAATTCAACAATCACCTGATGGCATCCTAAATTCATGTCTTGATGTTCTCATTTCCAACGTAGGGAGATGGTTGTCTAGGTTTGTAGATATTTACTCAGTTAAAATGACCAATATCACTGGAATAGTATTTTAATTCTTTGTGTTTTCCTCCCATTTAAACATCTCATCTGTCATTAGTCTGTCAAACTAATCCCTTTTACGCCAAAGGGCCAATTTTTATAAATGGTTGTCGTCACAGTGCAATGCAGGTCCTTCGGAAAATGGACTGTATTATGCAACTCAACAATCAAACACCCACAATTCGTATTTGTAATGAAAATGTGTATTTATGATTGTGTTCACTATTGTCATGTCCCTTTAATTAACTACACAGTCAAATCCACAGCCAAACTAACTGCATGGCCATGTTATAACATATATATATATATATATATATATATATATGTAGTACAGTACGCTGACAATACATCTGCATCTGCGCAATACATTGAGCAGATGCTCAATATTGTGTGTGTGTGTGTGTGTGTGTGTGTGTGTGTGTGTGTGTGTGTGTGTGTGTGTGTGTGTGTGTGTGTGTGTGTGTGTGTGTGTGTGTGTGTGTGTGTGTGTGTGTGTGTGTGTGTGTGTGTGTGTGTGTGTGTGTGTGCGTGTACGTGTTCATGCATGTCCCGTCACATGCGCAGCACACGCACACACACACATTGCCCCAGAGCTTTACAGAAAATGTCAGGAGGTATAGAGGGAGGCAACGGTAGCGTGTGTGGGGTTTGTGACTCAGCATGGACGCTGATGAGAGAGGACAGACTTCCACAAAGCAGCATCAGGCTGAGGCAACATCTGAATATTGCATTAGAACTGTGGAGCCGTGCAAAGCCCCCAACTCTCCCTAACGACCCTTCACCATCATCACCCTCACCCCCAAGGCTCTGCAGCCACTCTCAGTCAAGCTGCAGATGCTAATGCTGCTCAGACAGTATGAAGAAGAGAGATCCGTTGAAACGCGTTGATTGATTAATTGATTGATTGATTCATTCATTCATTCATTCATTGAATACTTTTATTAGACAGAAATGCAAACAGCACAGTTTGCATTTCAGTACAGTCATACACTTGGTCTAAGGCCCAAACCACACCAGCTGCAAATCATTGCAACAGAACAAACCACACCAATGCAACTCCTTGCAACTGCCATTGGAAATAATGGTTGCAAGTAGTTGCATGTTGCAAGGAGTTGCATCTGGTGTGTAGGGCTTAAAAGGAGAACACAAAAAAGTCCTGAGGACTTGATTCCATTGAGGCCCTATGTATCCATTTCATCAACATACTGTAGCATAAAAAAGTACACCGAAATACAATATCATCAACAAAATATAAAACACTATATGTAAAAGGCGGTAAAGAAGGAGTGAATGCCGTCACCTTTCTATGGGAGAAGTGAGATTTACCTCCTCCTTTGGCTTCATGAAAGATGGATTTTCAGGCCTGTTTTGAAGGAGACCAATGATCCACATTTTTAAGGGATGGAGTCAGGGCATTCCACAATATATTGTTTATTGTATGAAAACATGGCTTAAAAGTGACATACTTTTCCTCTGATTATCTTTACTTCTATTTCTACCCATATTCTGTAGGCACAGGCCTAGGCTGTCTGTGCCTAGGCCTAGGCTCTAGAGCATTATTCACAAACCATGAAATCACACAGTTTCCCATGGCCACAGTATGCTGACGTGTGTCTGTCTGGTGTAAACGCGAGGACATGATGATTATGTAGGTGCTGCTACTGTGAGGAGAGCGAAACTGAGCTACTGTTTTATTCAGTTTGTGTAAGGAGCGGCTGACCACAGGGACCCATTTTGGATCAGACCCAAAACCACAAGACCCAGTGTATACATACAGTACTGTACTGTGTCAAGTAAGAGAGGGTGGCACATGCAGCCATAAGCAAGGAATAAAAGCTTTCAGGCCTTTATGAGAGGGACCTGCATTCAAATCTAAAAGACATTAGCCACTTACATTGAATATTTAGTTGACCGGAGTCCCCCAGGTCTCTTGTTTTCGCTCTATATCCTAAATGTCTGTTGAAAGTAACTCTTCTACATGCTCACAACGTGACGCATACCGGTAGTGAGCTTGTAGATCAGCTATTTCTTTTCCGAATGCTCGCCCCCAGAAAGGGATGCTATAGGGTTCAAGTGGTTAGGAAATCCTGAGGGGTAGAAACAATAGGCTATGTAATGGAAATGACACCCAGAAATAGCAATAACAGCGTCCTGAAATTTAGAGATTTGGATAAAAAGAAAAGAACAGAAGAAATGGGTGTATGGGTTCCATGCACTGTGCTTCATAATCCCTCAGAGGTTTATATTACTGTCATCGACAGGAAGAGAGGTTACAGTGCAAACATGTGGTATTGTGCGTCACCATCACCTCTGAAAAGGTAAAATAAAGGCTGAGCACGCCGAAGGCACACAACAGCCTAACCTGATCTAACTGGACACAAAAAGTCATGAGTCACAGGCACATTTTCAGCAAATGAGATTTACCGTAAACCACAATAGGCTTTGAGAGAGAGAGCTAGGCTCACAGATGATCAGCAATTTGAAACACTACTACAGTACGCTCAGTGCACATCTGACATGAACAGTCACTGTCAACTAACAATGCCTACTGGAAAGCCAGACATGCAGTGGTTGGTTCCTAACCACAGGAGCAATACAATAGACAAGTGGTGTTCTGTAATCGGTTCTACCCACTAATGGATTCCAGTCGAAGACATCATCGACTATAATGGAGGTCTGTCACAGTTGATCGTGTGGACTGTAAAAGTTAAGGCAACATAACACTTGGTGGATGATTGTATCCAGTGGTCTTACATTACCAGTAGTGCATGTTTATTTGTGTGTGGATAATCTTTTGTTATCCACACACACACATGCACCACGCATGCACGCACGCACGCACGCACGCACGCAATAAAACAGACACTAATTTAAGAGTGTTAAAAAATGGACCGTGAACAAAATCAAAAGGAAATCTCAGGCGAGACTATCCAGAATCAGAATTCTCTTCATCCCAAGAAACACTTCCTCTACTGTGATTGGATGAGCACATGATCTGTATGGAACCATAGTTTACAACGTGATGAACCCATGAGACCTTTGTCTGAATAAGGCCATTGTCTTGAGTCTGGACTCCACAATAACAACACCAAAGGAAGATGTGGCAGACTAACAACAATTGTTCTGTTTTTGGGAGAGGAGAGAGAGAGAGAGAGAGAGAGAGAGAGAGAGAGAGAGAGAGAGAGAGGGGCGATTGTGAGGTTCCTCCACATCAGAGATCGTAAAGATGGATGGAGAGAGGAACAAAGCCTCATGTCATCATCATGCTTGTTTTGGGACACAACAATGTGTGTGTGTGTGTGTGTGTGTGTGTGTGTGTGTGTGTGTGTGTGTGTGTGTGTGTGTGTGTGTTTTACTTTGTGTGGCTGCAAGCAAGGTGCATGCATTTAGCTAAATTTTATGTGTTTTTGGAGAGAATGTGTATGTGTGTGCATGCATGCATGTGTGTGTGTGTGTGTGTGTGTGTGTGTGTGTGTGTGTGTGTGTGTGTGCGCGCCTGCGTGCGTGCGTGCGTGCGTGCGTGCGTGCGTGCGTGCGTGAGTGCGTGCTTGAAGTCTATAGATTAAAGCAAGGCTTAACAACCAAGCAATATGTAGCATGCTCGTATGGTGTATTATTTATTCATAGGGAACTAATTGAGGGTCAGGCCCTTTTGGCTACCAAAGGAATGCATTATCCTTGTTATGTACAGTGCAAAGCAGTATAGCCAATTAGCCATCTAGAGTTTGTCTATCCTATATAAGAAAATTGATTTACTGGCAGGTGGGCAGATCCGACGTCACGCTCATGTCACCATGGCAAAGCCATAACCATATAAGGAGTTCCCAATGCAGCTACTCCCAAATATGGGGCGTTGAGTGTGTTGTCTAACCTCAATGTGGCATTGGGCGCAAACAAATCAGCCAGTTCCATATATGGGCACAAAAGGGGGCATGCCCAATGCCCATATATGCATATATGGCAACATACAGTAAAGTACAGAACAATAGCCATGGAGATTAAGCTCAAACGTTTTCTGGTACCCTCACTGCTGCGGTACCGTGACTGTCAGAGTGCACAGAAAGGAATGAAGAACCTGACACTATCTCACCCACCACTGCATGGACTGGAAATAATTGATGATCCCCAACTCCAAGTTAAATCGGGAGAGATCCTACATCGATGTGAGCTTGGTTTCTTATTAATGACATCGAGTGTAATTTCAGCCTCTCATTTGGTATTAACTTTGGACACCGCAATTGACCCTGAATTATCCGATGCAGTTCAGCACTGATGTGATCTACAGTATCTCCACTTTGACGTGAATGTGGCTATATCAAGCGCTTTGGGTATTTAGAAAAGCGCTATATAAATCTGAGCTATTATTATTATTATTATTATTATTATTATTATATCAAATTGAGTTGTGATGTATTTAGTAGTAATGTTAGACATGGCGTAATTTCCACAGTTTAAATTACTTAATTACATACGGTACTCACTTGCATGCTCATGAACAAACATGCACACACGCACGCACGTACGTACGCACGCACGAGAGCACACACACACACACACACACACACACACACACACACACACACACACACACACACACACACCATCTTCGCACACATACAAAGCAAATGTTTGTCTCAGTCCTGCACCAGACTTGCTTCCTTTGCCTTGTCTAGAAACAGACAAACATTTCCCCTTGACTCACCTTACAAGTCTACGCTCAATTCTATGTTTGCTTCTACTGCGTCTCTGAGTCTGGCTCATACTATACTATACCTCCTCTCTGGGAGCACAGCCCAGCCCTGCCAGTTGACCATACCTCCTCTCTGGGAGCACAGCCCAGCCCTGCCAGTTGACCCTACCTCCTCTCTGGGAGCACAACCCAGCCCTGCCAGTTGACCATACCTCCTCTCTGGGAGCACAACCCAGCCCTGCCAGTTGACCCTACCTCCTCTCTGGGAGCACAGCCCAGCCCTGCCAGTTGACCCTACCTCCTCTCTGGGAGCACAGCCCAGCCCTGCCAGTTGACCCTACCTCCTCTCTGGGAGCACAGCCCAGCCCTGCCAGTTGAGTCTGGCTCATACCCTACCTCCTCTCTGGGAGCACAGCCCAGCCCTGCCAGTTGAGTCTGGCTCATACCCTACCTCCTCTCTGGGAGCACAGCCCAGCCCTGCCAGTTGCCAGTGGTGGACAGTAATAACAAAGTCAATTTAACTTAAAGGAGTAGTTCACCCCCCTACCCCCCATGAAGCCTTGAATTGCTATATACACCATGAGGTGCATGCATAGTCAAAATGACATTGTATGAGTGAAGCTTGTGTCCTCAGTGCATTCCTTCTGTCTGTCTGTCTGTCTGTCTGTCTGTCTGTCTGCCGGTCAGTTTCACACACACACACACACACACACACACACACACACACACACACACCCTCACACACACACACACACACACACCCTCACACACACACACACACACACACACACACACACACACACACACACACACACACACACACACACACACACACACACACACACACACACACACACTTCAAAACATCTTGCAAAGCCTTGGGGATCAGGGGGAGAAGTGGGCCAAGAACAATACAACTGCCATGTGAAGTTGAACCTTGCATTTCCCTCTCTTCTTTCCCTCTCTTCTTCCCTCCTTCTGCTATTCTCTCTCTCTCTCTCTCTCTCTCTCTCTCTCTCTCTCTCTCTCTCTCTCTCTCTCTCTCTCTCTCTCTCTCTCTCTCTCTCTCTCTCATATATTTGGCAAATGTTCCACACAGAATATGGATGCATGGGGTTCAAGCGGTTAACTTCCCTTGGACTTTCCCATCACCAACCCCATAACTAATTTCCTTCAGATGCAAAAAGTTGCTAAATGATTCACATGTTTTGGTCACTCAAGAGTTTTCAGACTCGAGCGATGTGTTTTTGTTACCATTGTGATATCAGATTCAGAGATTTGCCTGAAAGCATGATTCATGTAGGCTAAGTGGAAATAAGGAAGTGAGAAGCACATGGAGGAATTGTTGCAGAGATTGTACTCATTGCCCCTCTCATGAATTCCACATCCACATTGAGATAAACACAGTGAAAATAATACAAGCCAATCTACAAGCTAACATATGGTGTAATTTCGTATGTATGTGTGTGGGTGCTCGGCTGCTCGCTTGCGTGTGTGGCACACACACACGCGAGCAGCTGAGCACGCACTGTGTGCATTTGTTTGGTTGCAACTTGCATACACAAATGTGTTTACATGTGTACTGTACAATATATAACTTAAGCAGGCTGTGTATATGAGTGATTGTGTGTGCAGTACTGAGTAATTTGCTTGTGGATGTGTATTTGGATGTGTGCATAACTGTTTGTTTACATATCGTGAGTATATATCCAAGCAGGCTGTGTATTTGTGTTTGGTTCTGTAGGTATGGGTTTGTTTGTCTGTGTGTGCTCTGGTTTGTGTCACTCATTCATTGATAAGGGGCTGTCCCTTCCTGGGATACATACAACACTGAGACGCAACCAGAGAAGGGCTCTCTAACCTGTTTATAGCATCCTCCTTGTTAACGCTAGCCCTCTAGAGAAAACACAGAAACCCCCTGCAGCTGATAAAGAAAGAGTAGCAGGGTTAAGAATAACAATCAGACAAATGGGCTTTAAGAAAATGTGGCAGTTTTCTCACCGTTGACATCAGAGCAGTTAGTAGGTTGTACTGATAGCTAAATGCCATTCTGCTACTTGTAGATGAGCCGTTTGCAACGGATCACAAAAGCGGGAAGCCCCAAACCCAGATTCGGCTCAAACATGGAGTTAAATTAATTTTGCTCCTATGCCACTAAAATGTGGAACACCCTACCAACAGCCGTTAATAAATGTGAACCCCTAGATGCAATTTATTTCTATACTGTATTGTACTGACAAAATAGGGTAAAATTTAAGTGCTAGTTAGGTTTGTTTTCTCCAAATACGTTTTTTTTTTTTTTTTTGTGTTTATATTTACCTCAACATTCCACATTTTACAGGCTACTTTAAGGTGATTCCCCATCTTCTACAATAACCAAAACCATTTAAAGAATAGATAGAATCAGAGAACAAAACAGATTAATTCAAAACAATTCATTAAAACGACATACAAATATATGGAGTCTTGGATGTTCGGGATTGGAAGACACCATGCACCATCTGTAGTACGTGTTCTAGAGTTAAGTTATACTGGTCAAGCAGAAGAGGAAGGTCGTGGGTTGTGGACTGGCGGGGGATTGGACTCTGGAGGTGTCCAGACAGAGATTTACCACTGCCCTCGACTCCTCCAGGTCCCTTTATGACAACAAACCCACTCTGGACAACTGTGTTGGGCACATAAAGGGTGTCAGTGTGTCAGACCATGGTGTCAAAAGCAGTTGTGCACAGTTTTAGTCATTTTATGACCGTGTCCGTGTGACATTGGCATGGGAGTACCCTGAGGTTATCCATGACTGGAGCCAGACGTCTGTGCGTCTGCCCCCCTGCCCCTGTCACTGCTCGCCATATGGGTCGGTGTCCACCATGCCCCCCCCCTCAGGGTAGCTCTGGACCGGTCCTCAAACTGCTGATGTGAAGGGGGAGTGGTTCAGGAGTGCTAATAGATCAAAGGAGTAGTGTATGCGACCAGCTAATCAAAATGTAAGTCACGGTTAAGCCTCCAGGTTTCACTGTGAGCCGGTAGCCGAAGACAATGTGATTTTGATTTAGGTCAAAGAGTCTGGAACTGGGGGAACGTTCTAACGCCACTGAGTTAAAGGCTATAGACCACCGCTTTGATTGGCGGCCGTGAAACATGGCCAGAAGCCGGGCAACATTTCCCAAAACTGAAGAATCAATGGTTTGCAAGCACAGACAACTGAAAGAGGTTGGTGGCAAAAACTGCAAAAGGGGAAACCATTTGTCAGAATGGGGATATATTGTACACTGTACAGTATATTTCAAGTGACTGTACATTAGTTTCCCCCCTTGGCGGCAAACTCATTAGAAACAAATAGCCATTTTCTCTATGGAATTACATCAAAGTTAAAGTAAAGTTTTACATTTAGACTGTGAGTTTGATAAGCCCTGTCAGATGGAAATATTCAACTTTAAAAGTGGGCCACATTGTTTTCTTTGGCTTTTATCCATGTATTCTTTCCATGTGGTTTTATGGTCATTTGGATACTGCATGGTCGACTCAGGTCTTGGCGCAAACTTTGGTTGTCTGGTTCCTGTCTCTGTCAAATAAGAGTTATTAAAGGACAGGGAGTGCTTCGGCACCTTGGTACGATATATTTGACCTCGCAGTAAGTTACTGTGCTGTAACGCTTGTTAACCAAAGCATCGTTTGGCCTACTCAGGGTCTTAACAATGTGCCCCAATTATTAGTAATGAGCAAAAAAGAATAATGCAGGTGTGATAGTGTGATGGAAATGTTATTCCATTCATATGTAGGTATCACATTTTATATTTCAGTTCAAAATGCAATAGCCTCAGTGGAGGAGCTATACTGATTATACGAGCGAATGAAAAAGTGAGACGCATTATCTCCACATCAGGTGTCCCTACACGTCATGTCCACTTAGCTTTGTGTTTTGGGACAACATAAGTGATGATGAGCAGCACCTGTGTAATAACATCCGACTGACCCAGCGGTTCAAAAAGCCGGGCCAGCACGTTGAGTGAGCATGAGCCCATGCATGTCCCTGCAGGTTGAAACCCCTATGTGGTTAGAGAGGCCGGCGTCTCCTGTTGAGGGACAACCACAAAGACACGCCAGACCTCCAGGGTGTGAGGGAACAATAGGGCCTGTCACATGACCACTTACTGTTCTCAACACCTCTGTTTGCCGGACAGGTGGTGAGACCGCCGTCCAACTTCTGATGCCTTCCTCCTGCCTTAGAGATAAGGAACATCCTCTTCCAGTGGACTACAACTGAGGGGTTGTTACAATGGGAAGAAACACAACCATTAGCGCATGTTATTGGCTTTCCTTTGGCGTGGCTTTGTTGACTTGTCAACGACTAAACCGTGAGTACGTTTGTAAAAAAAGTATCTCTCCCATGCGATCTCAGTAATTGGTGTAGCTCAGTGGTTCCCAAATGGTGTGCACTAGTGCAGTCTGTGTGACGTGGGATTTTGTACACATTATTATTGCAATATACAAAAATAATGAATAGTAATATATTTGTATTTACTATATCAGTACATTGAGCGCACTCATTTCCCAATACAGACATAAATTCTATACCCTAAAATACATATTTGCTGGGCCGTGGCTCAGCGGTCCAGGCACCTTGGCTGGTAATCCAGTCTGGCAGACAGTGTACCGCGGGTTCGACTCCCGATCCTGACGGCCTTTACTGCATGTCATCCCCCCTATACTGTCTGTCCCTCCACAGAAAAATGAAATAAAGGCGAAAGCCAAAAAAAAAAAAAAAAAAAAAAAAAATACACATTTGAACAACTTTCAAGTTTAACCTGGTGTTACAATTCTGAGTATGTCATTACAGGCGAAAATGTTAGATTTTATTCATGTATTTAAACAAAATCAATAATAGGGAGAATAGCTGATCTACAAGAGAACAATGCGTTGTGAGATTGTAGATAGATGCTATTTGTGCTATGAATACAGGTGTATCTTGAGATTTGGACTTACCTTGGGCATAAGGTTTGAGGATACCCAGCATAAAACAGCTGTATATCATTGGTCAACCAACCTGAATGCATATGGAACTGATTTTGCCAGAGCCTGTTGCCAAAGGGGTACAGTAAGTGGCAGTGGCTCGTATGGAATGTGGAAACCTCCCCAACATGACTAATTGGAGGTGTGCGCCGCAATTAATCTGGAATAGAACCAGCTAGGGTTTACTGCCTTGAGTGAGCTGTGAGCCGTGTTGTGTCCTTTGCAGTGTGTGAGCGCATTATGTTTCCCAGACCGGGACAATTAGGGTGGATCTAGCCCCAGGTCTGTTCTGTGCCAAGCATTTGACGGATTCTTTCTGAGTGGATGGCCGGATTGTTGGCAGCCTTCCCTCCTGTGATCAAGAAGTCGTTTAATGTCTGCCTTGCTTCCAGCAAGCAATGGCTTTTTGTCCAGTTTTATCCTCCAATATGGGCCATGACTGCTGGCAAGCATAGCTAGAGAGTCCATAAATGTCAACCTGAAGAGATATGAAAATCATAGAGTATGTCCCAGAGTATATCGCCGCTGTCTGCGGAAACCTTATATGTCCAAACCCATTTGTTTTCAGGAAAAGGAGAATAGTACCTGTGTTCCAATTGATCCAATGTAGTTATTATATAGTATAGTTGTTTTTTTAAATATATCTTCATGTATTTATGGAGAAACAAAAACATAAAAAGATGAAAAATGGAGATACAAGGTTTCTGTCTAAAAGTGACGATATTCTGAAATCATGCATTGCAGAGATAATAAAGTTTGCACACATTTGTGTATTTAACAGGGAGAGTCTTCCTACACTCACAGTTTTGCATAATGAAAAGGTATGATCAAATATTTGCATTTGGAAGTCACTTCCTGGCTTCATTCTGTAAAATATCAACGCTCACACATTTCAATTTCACAATTCACTCACACATTTTCCCAACACTGTGAGGTTCACTGAGCAAATGCACATCACAATAATTGTTATCCTTGTTACAACAAACATCCTTGTTTTGACAATGCTCAAATATTATTGCAGGTGGCATGATTGCCACCTACAATAATATGCCACCTACAATGATTGCACATACAGCTTAAAGACACTGACCTACATTCAAAAAGGAATCCTCTAGTTTCGCATGTTTGTTTTCATAGAAAGCCTAAACGTATTGGTTTGTGCTGTTTATATGCAGACCTATTAGCTGATTGACCTCTGAGCCAGGCACAAGCACACTTTTCTTAAAGCATTTGGTCTGTGGCTCTGCTCATTCTATGTCTACTATTGTCTCGCTAGGACAAAAACAGTCACCCAGAGGCTACAAATATCTGAGCTAACTGGAAATACCCAGCCCTCTGGAGAATGTTTGTCTTTGAGGCGCTTCTTGTCTGTACTTACAAAAATATTGTTCTTTAATATGAGAAAATATTGCACGCGCCGCATTCCTGGCGCTCTCATTGCACGCTTCGCATTCCCGCCACCTTGACCACCTTTCTTGCCAAACAATGGGGCTGAAGGGCATGAGCTGTCCAACAGAACAGGTCAGTGGGTGGCTCTGGTCAACAACACATGGCTTTAGCACCTCTGGTAACAGATGCATAAATCAGAACCCTGGCATGTCATGGTTTAACCAATACAAGGCCTCCCCTCAGTCACTATCCATGTAAGCCCAAACACTCCTTCATTTGGAGTAAACAATTTTAACATATTTAAAGCTCTGAGAGCATGTCCCTCGCTTTTTTCTCTCTTTCTGAGCAAGATTGTGAGTGCTATAAGCAAAACAGTGCGTGGGACATGGCAGACATCGCCAGAGGTCAACTCTAAACAAAAGGCGTCGTAACTGAGAAGGGGTGGGTTCAGAGTGGGGTAAAGGTCAGGGTAGAAGGCAAGGTAAAGATTGGAAGTATCTGGAAGGAACGTGCTCAGGTCAACCTTTACAGGTCAGATCTCCAGAGCCTGATATGAATTGTGGGATGAGAAGGGGACATAGAATCACCACTTTAATTATGTTGGTGTACTTGTAGTGATTAAAGCTGCTGTCATTTTGACTGCATCTAATCTGTATTCTCCACTTCATCTGCAGGACTTCTGCAAATACAATTATGTAATAATACTCAGGGGAGTGAACTGCCTTTCTTCTTTCTTGTTCCATGCAGCCTAATGAGGCTGCATGAAACAAGAAGAGGAGTAAGTAAGATATCTCCTCTTTTGATCCTCCATTATAACAGGAACTGATTTTACAATGGCTAATGTGTACCAACTATACTGTATGAAACAATGAATGGGATATTATGTAAACTCATGTTAAGAGTTACAATGCTTAATGTTCAGATGCGTTCGTTCCACGCAGAGGATGCTGGCTGGAGATAGATCAACAACTAACTAGCCAGATCAACAGATGTATAATACAGTACATTGAGTCCAAGGGAAGTCCAGGGCTATCCTTTATCTGTGTCACGGTGGCACATAGCCAGAAACAATCTTGAACATAGGAAGTCCTCCTAATAGCCCCTCATTCAGTCCATGAACTCATTATAAAGGCTCAGACAGGAGGGCACCGCCACGTTTACGCAATGTCACGACATTAGATGCCCCCCAGGCAACAACCCCCCACAGTGCTCTTCCTATGGAAGACAAAAGTATTACAAAGTATACCACTACACATCAGAGGATGCCTCCATTACCTCTGTGCCTCCAAATAGCCACCACATGGCTCACAAAAAGCGGCCATCAGTGAAAGATGCCAGAAAATGGTCTGAGGTGGACCAGAACAGGAAGCTCACGTAACATGATTTCCTCCCCTCAAGGTGTCATTTATCAAGTGTGTAGGTCTGTATCCGTGTGTGTGTATCCGTGTGTGTGCGTGCGTGCGTGCGTGCATGCGTGCGCGTGTGTGTGTGTGTGTGTGCGTGCGTGCGTGCGTGTGTGTGTGCGTGTGTGCCTGCGTTTTGTTTACACATGATGACTTTTGATGGTTGGGTAACACTGGCTATGCATCCCATGTCTATAATGCATTATAAGCATACTTAGCCTATAATGCAAAGTAATCGGCTTATAACATAGTATAATTACAAGTATATAAGTACTCATAATGCAAACGGTAACAAGAAGACTCACCCCGGTGCATGCCCGTTTTTCCTCCCGGAATTTTCCCCAGTGAGGGGGATAACTTTGTAATATGCTATTGGCTGTTTGTATTCTTTTTGGAAAAATATGAAAAGGTACTCCTGTGGAAAGGCTATATTATATTACTTATATTGACCCTATAAACAATTTAGTATTATTTAGTATATGTAAGGTTTTGCCCCCTCAAATGGTACCTCGTCAGATAATCCCCACATATCCTACAACAACTTCTGTGAACAGACTTCACTGTAGTAGCTTTTCATAAATTATATTTGTACTTAGGCTGTTCTGCTGTCATGAAAGTTTATAGTTAGAGAAATTCAAAGTCCAGCCGTCTGCTGTCCAGCCTCTGCCACCCCTCACTGGGGAAAATTCTGGGAGGAAAACAGAAACGGGGTGAGTCTTCTTGTATTCATGCAAACACATTACCCACTTCAGCCCCTATATATATTACGGTCATTTGAAAAACAGGACTTTCTGCATAATGAGTATTTCTACTTTTGGTACTTTAAGTACATTTTGATACCAACACTTTTGTACTTTTAATCAAGTACATTTTGATTACCACACTTTTACTACTAAGTATTTCTATGTAGCTAGCAGTATTGATATTTTTACTAACATAAAAATGTGAGTTATTTTTCCACCACTGATCAATAGGTGGGTCCTGTTAACTGCCTTTGCTTCACATGAAGAATTCCATTCCAATGTGACACCATACTGGTAAAGAATATTAGTGAGTAAAACTCCTATAGTACCCATTCACAACTCATGGAATATATATTTTCTTATTGCTTTTTGACCTCTCCCTATACAAATTGTAAAAATGTTAGTGGGGTGCAAGCATCTGCATGCGTTTTTTTGTGTTGAGCAATGAGCGCATCTTTTTAGTCATGAGATCTCATGCATCTTATGTCAAGTCAAGTCAATGTTTTATATTTATTTATATATATTTATATTTCATACATCACTTCACAAAAACAAAAATATAGAATAGACATAGGCCTATAGAGGAAGAGAGAGATCTCGATCAGTGTGAAAGAGAGAGAGAGAGGGGGGGGGGGGGGGGGGGGGGGGTGGGAGAGGGGAGGAAGAGATGAGCCTTTTCATCCACGCAATACCCAGGCCAATGGCAAAATGTGACAATGCTGACAATGCATTGACTGCAAAGCGACACATTGTCAGCACAATAGCCCCAGCAAGTTTTCTGCTTGTATATAAACAAATACAGAAACAACTAGAAAAAGTGCCCCTTGGGGCACAGGTCTCCACCAGGGCAGTTCAGGTTGTGGCCTCCTGGTGGCGCTATAATAGGCCAATGTGAAAAGGGTGATATTTCTTCTTAATGGCAATTGGATGATTTGAGGCATTTTGTTCCAAAAAAGAAAAATCCACCTGTTGGTGGCGCTATAACAGGCCAATGTGAAAAGGGTGGGATATATTCCTCAGCCTAGTAGGAAAGTCTGTGAAAGATGTCACGTAAATTGCACGCTCCGTTCGAGGCTTTTTGTTCAAAACGGGCCAATCCTGCAAACTTTGAAAGCCAATGTTAGCCAATTAGGATGGAATCTGAAATATCGGCAGATATTTCAGATATTAAGATATTTTCAGATATTCAGATATTTCAGAAGATAGATCCGTCTTGAAAACATGACTATAGAGATGGTGTGTAACGATTTGCGGACAGAATCTGGAGGAGTAATGTAATGTGTTTTACAAAAGTCGACCTCCTGGTGGCTCTATAACAGGCCATTCTGGAAAGTTTGGGGCAGAGGTTCGTCGTTGGCATCCAAGGAGTGTGTGCAAAATTTGGCATCGATCGGGTTAAGAAGATAGGATGCTATGTTTTTATTTCATGTTGTTTTCTGATGTTATGTTTTTCAATGTGCACACTATATCATTTTACAGGTATCTAAATAGTAAGGTTGTGACTGTATGGGTGAACACCGTCTACCATCAACTACAGTATGTTTGAAAGAGTACAGTTGACGGTTACTGGGTGTTAGTGCAGCTATATTACTGAAGTGGGCCACAATCTTCTTGGTGTGGGGGGAAAAAACACCTCAACACACTCCTGAAAGTTGAATCATTCAGACCCCCTTAAGACCCCTGAGTGTGACCCTGTTGTTTTCTTCGTCTTTCCATACGTGATCGTTCGCGGCTTTGACCGGATTATCACTCCGCGATAACAGGGTCTCAAACAGCTGACTGGCTCCAGGAAATGTACTGGGAATTAGCCACCTGCTACCATGGTGATCCACAACCACGTAGCAGTGAGGCGGTCGCTGGGCATTGTATGGAGGATATACATCCTCGGGGTGGCAAATATGGCGACAAAAGATGCTGGGGCCCTTTGCCATCTCACACATGGTGCCCAGCAGGAAGTACGGCTTCCGTGAATCAGGGCCTTGAGGGCAGAGGTCGGCAAATGGGATCAGCAGATTGTGTTACTGCACGCAGATGTGGCGGACTGGAGCGCCATGACTCTATAGTCTGGAGGAGGTGCCCCCGAAATGTAGCGTGACTGCTTGGACGACCTTGGTTCTAAGGAGTGAGGAAACAGGAAGAAACGCTATTTTGAGAAATAATGTTCTCAAACAATAGAGCACCGAAGTCCTGACGTAACTCGCTCATCCCTTCGATTCCCCTGGTTCGCGGAAATAATTTCTCTATGGAGAATAACATGGGGTGATCTTAATATCGTCTACTATAAGCGTTGTGGTCCAAAAATAAACAAGCTGTCTCGGCGTTATTGTCAGGGAGGTGTCTCTGTATCGTTTGCAACAGTCAGTCACTCATATATGATACAGTCTGCTTCTAGCGAAAATGTAACTAATTCAGTACCAGTAACATTAGCGTTTTCTCTCAGTCAGTTGATTCTTCATATCCATATGAGTGAAGCGGCCGGAATGACATGTTCATTTTTCAAACACAGTTCTTATATGAAGCAATCTAAAAATCCTCCTATGGCGATTTCAATGCAATTAAAAAAATACATGAACCTGGGGACTGACGCCCTCTACTGAAAGTGACGTCAGACTTCGGTGCTCTATAAAAGATTTCGTTTTTTTCATTATCCAGTTAAACACATTCACATCAGGGGAACTTCTGTCTTCAGTTTGGTGTGCCTTGCTCAAGAACACTTTATATTTTGAGGGAGTGGAGGACGGTAAGGAAGGACTAAGGCGAATCCTGTGTTCATTTAACTCTGGAGATTTTAATGTTATGTCCTACTGTGAATGATGTGTGTGTATGGGTTTCTCCCTGAATGTGTTTATCTTCTGAGTGAAGTGTTTCCAGTGGCTGGGCTTCCTCACTCGGCTGTCTGCCCTGTCGAGCGTGATGGGCCCGAGAATGAGAAACAGGTGTGAGTGTGAAATGTGTGGATCACTCCTTTATCTCTCTCAACTCTCTCTCTCTCTCTCTCTCCAGTCTCCATGCACCCTCACTGCCGACCTTTTAGAGTCTGGCTCTGGCAGTGAGCGGTATGTAATGGTAGTGGGGGCACAAGGAAGATTGCAGTGGTGTAACATTTACATTTCTAACAGTATTTTTATATTGCAGTGCTGATACATTTTTAAGTAAAACATTTAAGTAGAGTTGTCCCAATACCATTTTTTTTTAAGTACTAGTAAATGAAGTACTTCATTTTTAATACTCACCGATATACAGAGTACCAATACGAGTACTTTATTTTTATTGAGTAATCACTTATTTTACCCCCTTTTTCTCATAGATGCAGATGGATCTCCAATCTACACTTGTCAGTTGTCATTTATGCTTGTAGATCGCCTGTTTTTGGCGATTTGCTGCAATGTTGGGTCAGACTTGCTCCTGTTGCATTCCTTCAGCCTATAGTGTCAATAGAGGGTATGCGCGTGACATCATCATCAAACCAGGAAGTTATGCAGGAACGCCTACTGAGTGGCAAAAAACTACTTTCTGGCCTCGACAGCCAATACATCCAAACAGAAAAGTCCTGTCTGATTGCATTAAACGACGTTAAACAATGTTAAACTCACTTTGCATGTTGCTTTGACACTCGATTTGCCACTCGATGTGCCATTCACTTTAAGCATGCGCATACCGTCTATTGGATGTTTTGGTATCGGGGCCGGTCCCGAGTGTAGAGTATGAGTACTTGAGGGTGGTATCGGCTACTCGGGCCGATACAGAGTATCGGTATCGGAAACAACTCTACATTTAAGTACTTTTTCCACCACTGGAAGATGATTAGCAAAGAGAAACAACACTGCAAATTGCTCCGAGACACTTTCATCTTCCTCCATATTCACTTTAAAAGACAGCATCAACGTGCATGGTGATAAGAAACAAATAACACCCACAGCAAACCAGCAAATTATTTGTAATGACTTATATGGGTGAAGACAATATTTGGAGTGGGGGGGTGATAGTTATAAAGTTGCAGTGTTATAGCTTGGCAGTTCTATGCATATGGCACAAATGTGGATTAATAATTTACTAAATTGCTCATTATAATTTGTCTGCATCACATGGTTGAAAACAGCACAATCACAGTTAAAAGTTTGCTATATCAGTTGTTTCTGAGGATCCATTAATCAATAGCAATGAAACCAAACTAACTGATTAAGTGGCAGTCAATCAGCGGCTTAAGGCTTTGATTACAAACTTACAAGGCCCCCCATGAATAAAAATAGACTTTCCCCAGACCCATAGCCCCCCCTATGTTCACCCACCCCTAAAGGCTACACAGGAGTCAGTTTACATAGTGCCATACCTGCCCCCTCCCCCCGACACACGCACGCATAGTCGCACATGCGCGCGCGCGCGCACAAACACACACACACACACACACACACACACACACACACACACACACACACACACACACACACACACACACACACTCACACACACACACCTCATTGTGGCCGGGGCTGCCTTTATCCTACTGCTACTGTAACTGCAGTAGTAAACGTCGTAACGTCCCACAGTGTGCTGGCTGTCAGCGCAGAGCGCGGAGCGTGGAGCATTCAGCATTGAGCCTTGCGCACGGAGGGAGCAGTCCAGTCCGAGTGTCACTTCAACCACGAACGAAGACACGCAGACTGTCCTAACAACAAGCGACACGGGGTTTAAAAGATCCGAGACTGAATGAAAACATATTTGGCTTGCATGCGGGACACGGCAAGGTAAGATTAAGAATCTTCTCATTTTCAATTCAGGTAGAAATTAGGTATATTTATGGGCTTAACCTGATCCGGTTCTGGCAGGGATGCTGTCATGCAATAGCCTACTGTTTTGCAATTTTATAAAGAGACAACCAAAGTTTGAAATGGTTAACTTGTGGTTAACTCGTGGTTTAGGTATTTTACGCACAGCTTTTGCACAGGTGAATTATAGCTACAACCACCAACCTAGTATTTAACGCGAATTCACAGTTGCTACCGTGACTTCGTCGTGGATGTTTATTTCGGTTCACTTTAATAGTTTTATTTATTTATTAGAAAATAGTAATACGAGTCACGAGATGAGATCGCTAGTCTGTAACAGCTGTTGTGTTGCTTGCTTCTAAACTGATGCTTCCCATTTGGATCTATTATGACGGCAAAATTAAGCATAGACAATAACGAACCAATGAAAGTATGTATAATCACTCACTCACACACACACACACACACACACACACACACAGTCACACACACACACACACACACACACACACACACACACACACACACGCACACACACACACACATAAAAAGCCACACTGCACGCGACATAAATTGAGGATTGGGTCAATTTGGGTGACATCGATGGGGTTGTCGGTTTCCTCGGCGAAAAGTGTTTGAGAAGTTGACACGTGCAGTAACTCATCATGATCTGCTATGTAAACCTATATCCTCCTGCTTTAACTCACCCTTGAAACGTTCCAGTGAGTCGTTAATAACTGCATGACAGACATACGTGCGTGCAGACGTTTCACGCACGATGACTGGACGGAGAGAGAGAAAAGGGGGTGAAGTTGTGATTGACCATTGCTGCTGTATAGCTAGCTATACGCTCTGATTGGACATTTTCTCTTCATGGGGCAACGAGGTTATCCTACCATTAGTCACCGCCACGGTAAATATTTACATCTGTATTAAATCAAGGACATAGAGGGCCAATGACGTTTGGGCCTCAGACATCTAATCAGGACGTAGAGTCTGATTTTTAATCAAGTGAAACATTTCCCTCCTCTGGCATTGGCAATCAGTTTGCTTATAACAAACACATGTACGCTGGTGAATTGTAGGACCATTCTAGCCTTGGATCAAGACTATCAATTCAATTCAAAGGTTATTGGCATTCAGAAAACATACTGTATACATTGCCAAAGCAAGTGTCAAAAATATAATAAAAACAGCATGTACAGTTGGAGGGGGTACAGCATTGTGTATACAAATACATCTATGATAGACCATTCAGGTCATTTACAGGGCAGGCTTCATGAAATGGCATAACACTATGCCTAGACTATATTACTGTATACCTAAACCGGTGGTTCTTCAAATATTATGCAATGCAACCCACTAACTAATGCTTATAAGTAAAACACTCTCTTTCAAGCAGTCATTTTGGGGCTATAGCTAGGGCCTTACTTCCTCTCCTGCCCATGGATTCAGCCAGACTTTAGAGAATTGGTACAGGGTCAGTCACATAAACAGCGAAGGCACAGACTAAACAGACAAGAAAACAGACCAAACATGTCTCTCTCTCTCTCTCTTCACTACAAGCAATCTGGGGTTGATAGGTGATTGCCGATTAAATCCCTTTGCCCTATACCTTCGTGGCAGGACATTAAAAATATCCCTTGTCGTACTGGTTCATATAGTTTTGACCGAATGCGTCACATGTCAGAAGAATCAGATAATACTGTGTCATGCAGCAGAGAAAATCACTGGTGTGCTCTTACTTTCCAGAGGCGTATCTGATCTTTTACTTTCACAGTGATCAGTTTGACAAGAGATTAACTGCCTTCTCAGCGGGAGTTTCCACATTTTATAGTCATTATAGTTTCTCCCACAAAGGTAGATGTCTGAGTCTTCAACATGATCTGAGCAGAGGTAGATTTGGGCCTGTCTGCAGGCTCCCTCTCACTGATTATGATTATATTTATGTTGGACGTCCCAACCTGCACATTTGACCTAGATTATATTCCGACTTCAAAGCTAAAATTGGTCAACGGCTCACAGACCATAAACACCTTCAGTCACCCCCTCACACCACTATTAACACTCATTACATCAGAACCACTTTCATAACCAAGGACAAAACATGTACACATTTGTACAGTTTGGCCATGCATTAATATAGAATTGACACGATGCGGAACTTTGTAGACTGACACAAAATGGCAGAGGCAGGACTTTGCATAAAATGCAAAGGGATGGTTCAAGCGATGTACAACAGGATATAAATAATATCCCCCTATACAGGCATACATTCAACAGTCTATGATTGTCCATATGCGAGAAAACAACAGTCTTTACAACAGTATACTATACATACCTGTAAAATTACACACTAAGGCAGTTTTAAACAACTATATTATTTCCCCCCCAGCCTAGTGTTTCAGCTACAATAAGGCTGTGTGTGTGTGTGTGTGTGTGTGTGTGTGTGTGTGTGTGTGTGTGTGTGTGTGTGTGTTTGATGCTGATCCCAGTGGAGCAGACAGGAGCACTTCTTCCTGCCAGAGCTCAGGGGGCCTAAGGGCACACGCACAAGGGCAGCCGCCACAGCAGCGTTGCACGGGGCTGTTGACAGGAGCCAAGACGTCATTAACATGAAACTAAATGAAAAGAAATGCAGGCCCTATCTCCCTACATAAGATGTTTTCATGCAGCCAAAGCTAGTAGTGGTGATGGTAACAGTGGCAGGCATGCGATGGTGCTCGTCGGAGCATGTGGATTATTCCATGACTGAGGCAGGAGTCACAGAAGCGTTACAAAATCAAGTTGCCCAATATGACCTTTGGGGGAAATCGCTGGCTGTACCAAACACACACTTTGAAACACAGACATTCTTTTGTATCTACAGTATATTCACCACATATCTCAGGCCAGCCCAGAAGCCACCATATCATTGACCCTTGTATGATCCGGCATAGGTCGAGGGCTGAATATTTCACAGGCTACTCTGGTGTGTTCCTATTTCAGTCAGCCTTTCATTCGTCACTTTTCTCTCTCATTTCTCTTTGCATTCTTGTTTTTGAGAGTCCCAAAATGTATAATCTCGTGGACTTGTCCCACATCAGTGTTGACTGTGGAGAACAAGCGGAAGCCACAGGACGTTTCATGGTTTTAGTTCACAATGGGCCACTCATGTGTTTCTTATCACATAAAGTTCAACCAGCCCACGTTCACGTTTCAAGCGAAGGCTTTGCCTTTCCTGCATAGCATAGTCTTAAAAAAACATTTCCTGACACAGACGTCAAACATTTGTTATGTTTAATCCCTTTCTTGTTGCATGGTTGCATGCAAAGACCCCCTGGTAATGGCGGGAAGCTCACGTTTCTAATTAGAGGGGGGAGAGGGTCGTGCTGACATCATTTTAGCTCCTGGCGCTGTGTGTGTGTGTGTGTGTTTCTGTGTAAAGGTGTGCAACACACTGAGTGGCATCTGGCTGAAGAGGCATTTGAAAGGAACAGTGTGAAACATCAAACATTCTCGTCTTCACACGAGCTGTCAGGGCCAGGGCTTATAATTTGACTTTATTGTTCCTGTTGCCTGGTCGGGACCATTGTGCCTACAGCCTGTGGGAACTTCCTCACCAGCAGTTTTCAGGAAGAACAGTTTGAAAAATAGGAACAATGAATGTGTCAAGAAACTTGCTGTCCGTCTCTCACCAGAGTCACCACACTAAATGGTGAGATGTAGAGTATTAGTTGTCTCCGCCAGGCTAAAGGCGTGGCAGAGACTATGTTTAGCAGGATAATGACTTTTTTGTTTTCAAAGTGAGACTGGGTTCATCTCTTGGATCGGATTTACAATACTGTTATGTGTTTACTCTTTGAAAGCGCAAAAGCGGCTTAATTGGCTTGACTCAAGTTCACAAAATTTAAACTTTTACCAAATGTTAACTTTGGAACCATGAGCGATATCACCACCTCGATCCGCTTTGTTCCAAACCCGTCAGTCATCTTCTCTGCCGTCACATAGCATCTCATCTCATCAATGTCGATGAGCGACTTGATGTATAATTCATTGCGGGTAACTAAATCATGAAAGATACATCCCGACGTCGTTCCATCTACTGCCAGTCCCCAGTGTGTGGGTGACAGCTGTTAGAGCAGTTCCATCTCCCTCTTGCTCTCACATCCCTTTAATTGTTCACAGTCTGGCTGGGTGCCTCTGTAGCTCTGCCGCAAGCAATCACCCTCACACATATAGCCCGGTGTCCGCTCAACCATGAGCATGAGTGGGGGACCATTGATGTAGCCGCTGACTTCCATTCAGAACTTTGTCTTATACCTATGAAGGGTGACTCAGAAAAAGAGAGAGAGAGAGAGAGAGAGAGAGCAGGGTGAGGGTGAGGGGTTTGGGTTCAGGTTTATAGGGTTAGGTGGCCTGTTTGTGGGTGAGCCGATAATGCAAGAAGACAGCTGGCAGGTTCATTACATCCTAACTAACAGTTGATGGAAGGAAACAGAAATGGAAGTGCGTCCAGGTCCAGGTCAAGGTCTATGTTTGAGGGATTTGAACACTTGACTCATTTTCCCCATGGATGGTTGATTCTTTTGTTGTTGTCGGAAGTAATAGGAGAAAAGGTTAGTTGGGGCATAGTGGGGAACTACACAATGTCATATCCACATTAAAGCTTAACTTGTAGTTTGTTGTATAAAAAAAACTGAAACGGTTTAAAGTCAGTGATGTTCGAAAATCAAAACTGTTCTGGCTTTAGTAAAAGTTCCCAGAAAAACATTATCGGGATTTGCCTTGCTACCAAAACTCCGTCCACAGCTCATTCTGTAGTTGCACATAGCAAATTGATTGCAAATCGAAAGCAGAAATCAACAGTGATTGTGTCCCAGCACGGAGGAGTGGACGAGGTCTGGCAGGCTGGCAATACTGTGTGTCGCAAATGACCCGGAGGCTAGGGACACAGCACAGCTGGAGCAGAGCCCTAAGCTCTGACCAACCCCCAAACAACACTGGTCAGAGTCCTCTGGAGTTGGCTTGTTGGCCATAATCCTTTACTACTGCTACAACACAGAGGTGATGATGTAACAACAACATGTGTCTAGAACAATGTGGCTGTATGGAAGTCTTTTTGTTTACTGATTGTGTGTAAAGATTTTAGGAATACACACAGCTGCTGGTAATCCTCTTTGGCTGCTCATTTGTCAAGTGTCACTGTCAATAGATAACGTCACGATAACATATTTCAATGTTTTGGTGTTTCGCAATACTAAAACCCAATATTCACTGAACTTAGATAGTTAATATCTTGCAAGAGTTCGCAGAAGCAGAGATAATTATGCTATACAGTTATGCTGACTTGATGAAATACATTTTCTGATGGCTTGCCAGACAGTCAAGAGCTTTCTTTTTAGAGCTTTCACACCAGCTGAGAGATTAATGAGGGTTGTGTGTGAGAAGAGACTGTCATGATTTAAGACTCTGGGAGATTTACGGATGTGTCTCGAATTTGTACAGTACTGTATATACAAACCCAGCATAGGGTATTTGTGTTACCCGGGTTCACACAGTGAATTCTTACATCCAAGCCTGTATTGCACGCACAGTAGGTCAGTGCTGTTTGTACAACTGGTCACCTAAGTCAAGTTGGCATGCGGCAGGCCTTGGATGACTGGGTTGAATATTCAAGCTTTGCGATGTAAATATACAGGATCACACATTACACACATGCATGCAGTGCAGCCACAACTCACACACATAGTTTGACTTTGAGTGATGGAGTGTTGGTTTGGCAACCTCAGTAATTGTTATCAAAAATAGGGTTGTAACATTTTGCCGATTAAAACACAAATTTTAAGTTACAGTCACTCAGAAGGCAAAGAGTATTCTGACAGAGCAGGCAGACCCTTGACATGCAACATTTCGCCTCGTGCCATCAAGGAGGAGGTCCTAGAATAGCCAAATATTTGAGATAATTTATTCCCTTGCTCTGTTGGGTTTTTGAACAAGCTGCAGACCTGGTTGATAATTGATATTGCACGCACGCACGCACGTGCACGCACACGCACACACACACACACACACACACACACACACACACACACACACACACACACACACACACACACACACACACACACACACACACACACACACACACACCACCTCTTCTACTCTATTCCAGCCGTATAAGCACTCCTGGATCCATTGCTGCATTCTCTGCATGCTCCCAACCATCCGTTTTCTGGTGCTTTACCAATACTTATTGGGTTCTTTTTAGAAGAAGGTCCCAAGAATTCACCGTTCATCATTGCTTTACTCATCGGCTGTGAGGCATCATGGCACAGGCTGAACATTCCAGCACTGAAAGTTAAGACAGAGAGACTGGTGCCCACATCAACATGTGGTGATCGTTTTCATCTGATAGAGATACATTTTTATAATCGTATCCAGAATAGTCTAACTGAAGATGTTCAGCGACAACCAGCTACAAATTCACAATTCTAAACTTTCACCTCTAAGAGCTCTGTTGGAAATTGAAACTATTTGTTTTTACCAGAAAAACAGGGGAAAAGTGCCTCCAAAAGGCCACCAATATTCCGAATAAAGAGAGGTTAGGAAGCTGCTTTAATTCAAAGAGTGATATATTAATTTGCTAGTTAACAGCACTAGACAAATCAAGAACATAAAAGCTGTAAACACAAAAAAATGCTTGGAGTTTAGTGTGGAGAACTAAATAATAAAAGTGCACTCCCCTAATCTTCAGTAACAATTATCCTATCTCGGCTTGGTTATTCAGTGGATGATATAATACACAGCCCAAATTAAATGTTGACTGTTTTAAATATTTGTTGGCTGTGTTCATGTGGAAAATTATCTTCATAAAACTAACACTCCAAAGGACTTCAAAGAGAGCACTATGAGTATAGCATTTTACAGGGACTGCAAAATGGAGGCTGTGGGTGAAGCTCATACTCTATTTTAGCATGCTTTTAAGCATGTAGTTAACAAAGTAAATAGTGAGTCATAAGGTTATATAGGTCAGTGCTCTGTAGTTATCAGTTTAAACAGCACTCCTCCTGGTACTGTAGCAGGGGTTAGGGGAGAAATAGAGGTTGCCTGGTTGGTTGATAAAAGTGAGAATAATGGTGAATATCTTATCACCAGCAGACATTATCTTTCTTAGCCTTGCGTGGGTGTTATAACATTGATAACAGGCTGACTTACAAGGGCAGGTCTAGGATTGAATATAGTCACGTGGCTCAGGGGTAGAGTGGCTGGATGGCAACCGCAAGGTTGCCAGTTCGAACCCTGTGAGCTCCCCCAGAGTTAGTGTCGAAGTGTCCTTGAGCAAGACACTGACAAAAGAGTGCTCGCATAAGTTAAAGCTGCTTTAAGCAATATTATGTAAAAATGTTAATTACCTTTTTTTCTTCTTTCTTTTTGGTATTCAGACAGCCAGCTAAAAAAATGTGTCTCTGTGACACATCTAGGGGCCACAATCTGCATTCAAAGATTTTCCTAGAAGCTTTGCCATTGGTCGATTTGCCTGCCTACTTCCTGATTGGTTTGTCATTTCGCCCGGGTTTTTTTGTTTCGACCAATGACAAAGCTTCTAGGAACATTACATCTCTGAATGCAGATTGTGGCCCCTAGATGTGTCACAGAGACTACATTTTTGGTAGCATTTTACTAATTGCTGACTGTCTGAATACAAAAAAAGTCATTAAAATCTTGACATAATATTTCTTATAGCAGCTTTAAGAGGGCATCATGTCTATTTATGGTTGGGGGTCCCCCAAGTCATCCCATGTGACATGCCCCACTTGAATGTGCTAGCTAGAGACATATAGGTAGTCTGCAGCCCTGCACCAACTGTAGATCAAACTGTGCTTAAGGCCTCACAATAGTGAGAGGATTTACGATGGCCCACTGCTGACTTTGTCTATGGGCAAAGGGTGGCGTATATTTATGGTCGTGTTGTTTTTTGTCTCCACCAGGCCGAAGGCATGTGGGGAGAGTATGTTTTGCACTCCGTCCGTCCGTTTGTGTGTCCGTCCGTCCGTCCGTCCGTGTGTCCGTGAACAGCTAATCTCGGCCACCGTTAACCCGGTCGATGCCATATTTTGCACACACACTCCCTGGATGCCAACGATGAACCTCTGCCCCAAACTTTCCAGAACGGCCTGTTATAGCGCCACCAGGAGGCCGCTTTGTGCAAAACAAGTTTTTGCACAGTACACCTACAGATTTTGTCCAAACATCACGCAAATTGGTACACAGTCTCTCTAGAGCCATTCAACGAAACGGGTCTTTCAGATTTATCAGACTCCATCCTGATTGGTTAAGATTGGCTTCCAAAGTTCACAGGAGTGCTCAGTTTCAAACAAAATGCTGCAAATCATGAACACATCGCGTGATTTCCGTGAAATTGTGCACCCACATTCCCACTAGGCCGAGGACGAAATGCCACATGAACAATTTCAACTCAGCCTCAAGGTGGCGCTATAACTGGCCAAAAAGTGTTTTTACCTCTTAACTGCACGGATCTGTGGATAACCTGGTGGAGACCTGTGCCCGGAAGGGCACTTTTTCTAGTCTTTTCTCTTTCTCTGCCTGGCTAATGAGGCAGGCAGCCTCCAGGTCTCAAACTCTTTATATCTTCAGACCCAAAGGAAGGGAGGACCATTGTTTCAGACCATAAATAATGTAAAGCGAGGATGCTCTGCTGAAGAAAAATGGACAAGACACCGCTATAATCTTTGTCTATCCTTATTTTATAACAGAACTGCTCACTGTCTGTTTCTCTGATACTGGTTAAAGACTCAACGGTGTATGAAGTCATTAATGCTGACCCATTAGTGGCCATTTTTTCACACATGGCGACTGTAGGGAATTTAGAATGAGACAGATGCCGCTTCTTGAAGACATAAAGACATCTGAGAAAATCCTGGTTAAAGTTCGAGCTTGTAGACAATCGTAGTCCCGCAGTGATGACCATTAACACGACCAGTGTTAATAGGAATGTAAGACAATGAGAGAAAGAGGAATATAGAGATGACCACTTGGTTCATAGAACACAGCAAACTATGTATCTCTTTACGGTAAACTTAAGCTTTTCAAAGGTGACTGAGGATTTCATGGTGAACACCAGTGTTGTGTGCTACAATTTCAATTTACAATTTAGGCATTTAGCAGACGCTCTTAATCCAGAGCGATTTACAGTAAGCAAGAACAACACAAAATAATACTTGAAATACATAGAAATAGTCTTCAAGAATCATAAGCAAGCTAAGAACCTAATTTCTGTCTAACAGTAGTGCTAAATCTGTACTCTGTTAAATTCTTAGCCTTGCAGGTTGGTTTCGTTATGCCTGCCGTGTACGTAAACAGTCTCTTGTTCCATTCCTAGAGTCAGTTAGTTGGCCAGTTGGCCGGTATATACACAGCAGATGTATCTCATCAGTGTAAAGATTGATTTGAAAGGTAAATTACTATATTCTTAAGCTCTTCAAAGGTGGTCCTTGTGGATTTATTAAACTCTTATCTAATGTTTACCTCACTGAATACATATTTCATGGCGGAACTTCCTTTAACCTTTTGATATGAGGCCCTCTGACTTTACTTGGTAACGCCTTGCAAGCTTAGATCAAGCCATTCTGTCGGTTAAAGTTCATTGGAAACAAATAAGCACTTCCTAGTGTGTATTTTTTCTTCTTTGGTTTAGCTTCTCTCTGGGGCACTGCTCACACGTCAGAAGCAGAAACCTATGTTTCTGCACTTAGGTGTAAATTCAACTATGTCTGTTATAACCAACAACACCTTGCCATAACCTTCTCTGCTCAGTTAGCAAACAGGGGGTCAAAGGCAAGTAGCCCACGCAAAGCCGTTGATCAAAAGCAACGCTGAAAAGCATGTGTATAAGGTCCCTGTTCATGGCACGGCTGTGCCAGGGACTCTGGCTGTCCCACGGTCCTGATGTAGCATGACAGAAAACATCTGGTTCCTCTTTAGTTGCATGGGGCGCCTGGTTAAGCCTCTCCTGCAGGCTGGAGAGAGGATGACGGAAAGGACAGAGTAGGGAGGAAGAAAGATGATGGGGTGAGGGAGACAGGGTAGAGATTAGAGAGAGACAATGGCAGAGAGAGAGAGACAGACAGACAGACAGACAGAGAGGATATGCAGTGTCAATTTGCACTCAGGATTGTGGGTACAATGTGAAAGTGAGGTGAAGTTTGAAGGGGGGGGGGGGGGCATCGAAGAATAAGTCCTGAAAGCCGGAGAGTTTAGAGGTTAATAACTACCTGCTGGCAGATACAGGGGAGGCAGCAGAGCTCGGGAGAGAGGGTCTCCATCCGTCACACGCTTTTCAAAAAGACCTAGGATCACATTAGAATGTTCTGGGTACTACTACTCATCTGAGTCATTATGGTCAATACAGCTAATGTTGGTGACCAATTGTTCAGGTTCCATGCTCTCTGTGTGTGTTGTGTCAACTTGACCTTCTCATTGCAGAGGCCTTGCAACAAAATCCTGCCTGTACTGATTTCCTTCCCGGTGCTGCAGTTTTTTGTTGCAAATTTATCAAGAAGAAATATGAACACACTTCCACTGAGACCACTTGCTCGTTGTCTATATTTAGTACAGTTTCCTGTTAAGACATAAATAGCATCCCGACTAATGCACGCCATTGTGATGTTGTTCATAGTCCTAAAGGCAATGATAACCTCTAAAAGTATTATTGTCTCTGATTTATATTTAGTGGTACGATGGTACCGCGCACCAAAATAGCCAATCTACAAGCTCCCAAGAACCAATCATCATACAATGGATGGACTAGTATTAGTTGTAGAATGGGTCATAGTGGGAGGGTTGAATTCACATGACTTTTGACACACACACACACACACACACACACACACACACACACACACACACACACACACACACACACACACACACACACACACACACACACACACACACACACACACACACACACAAAAAGTATGTAAATATAATATCCACTCTGTGCAGACCTGCACTGACTCAAAGTCCCCCATACTCATCTCTACCCACCACACAATGGAAAGCCCACATCAGAATTAATGACATAAGCTTAGGCTAACACACTTTCTAATCTCTCTTAACGCTTCAATAGCATTAGAGTGCCACTTTGAACTAGAAACTCCGGAAGAGAGGTGTCTAATAAATACTACTGTACATGGGATAACCCAACACCGCAACCCCTACGCTCAGTTCCGCTATTTCTCTTTTTTGACCCAGTCTAGACCCTTTCCCTCCTCCACACCTGTTGCAAAACATTTTCCCGGAACTCGTCCTAAACAATGTCTTTCCCGCACCCTCGCTGCTTGACATCTGGAAAATATAGCTAGTGGGCTATCTCTCTCCCCTCCCTATTCGATTTATGAGTATTATTCTATAGGAGAGCTGTGATGGTTGAAAGGTTAAGAGTCTCCTTAAATGACTGAGCAAGGCCACCCTCTCATTGCTTGTAATTAGTCATTTTGCGATGTCTTGAGACTTTGGTGGTCCAGGGGAGTTTGTGCATTGTGTTGCCTTTAGGGTGAAGAGTCGTAGTCATAGGCAAAGGCAACCCTAGTTGTTTAAATATACTACATTAATTTGTCTGGTGTATTTTAAGTGGGTGTAAGTAACTTTTTGCTGTAGGGGGTTATCATAATCTCTCCAAATCAACATACAGTTTATGATTTTTGAACCGTTTACCCCCGGAATACAGACTAGTGTTTCTTTTAGGTTCCATTTATACACTCTGTAAATGAACACTGAGAATTTTACAGTGTACAATTGACACTTCGCCAAGTGATTGCGTACGGCAGCTGCCACTATACCCTATCACACCGATCACCCCCCTAAATAAAAACCTGAGATGAAGATCCTGTTCCTGCCAAATGAGGTCATTCATTGTTTTTCCTCACATGGTAAAGGCTAAAATAGCATTTGATATATTCTGAACAAAGACTGAAGCGATATAGGCAGAACAATATGCCGCGGCACTCTCCAGCTGTCTACCACAGCAGGAGTGTGTCAAGTGTACGTGTGTCTCTCCAGACAGACTCTTTGATACATTTGGACGGGAGGTGGATAGAAAATAGGCACCACCTGTGTCTCCAGGTTTCGAAAGCAGCTTTAAGCTTTCAAGACACCGTCTTTGTATGTCTCCCTCTGCACATGGCAGCCTCTCGCATGCCTGTCTTTATGCATCAAAAAACCCATCAGAATGAGGGAATTGGAGAAAAAAAAATGGCTTGATAATCTGCAAACCAACTGTGCTTTATACAGCCCTCTTTCATCTACTGGGCAGGGCCTTATTGCCTTGTGCTGACACACACACACATGCACATAGCATATGGGCACAGTTCGCGCACACAGCAGCGCATGGCCTATAGGCAAGCTATACAACCCATTCACAATACACACATGCTCATGCATGTATGCCAGTATGTACAAATAGACATATGATAACTATGGCGGGGAGTTTTCTACCCAGAAATACTCCTGCTCCTCTTTGGGTAGAGCCGTTCCTATTATAGGATACAGTATACCTCCTTCTCTCCCACTCTAACCCCTCGCCACTCCCACGTAGTGTTGTGACAGCCTAAAAATACAACAACAAAAAATGCTTTCTACACAACATACAGCACCAGTTAAAGATCCATGGCTATTCGGTTTCACAGAGTCATGTGATGCAGCCGGCTATACGTGTCTTTTAAGTTTTGTTGAAGCTTGTTAATTTGAATTAAAAAATGTTTAACTGGGACTGTGAACAGTCTATTCCAGCTCTTGAGGTCGTTTAAAAGTAAATAGACTTAATCTAGTATTCAGTACAGCTTGGAATTTCAAATGCTGCCATGGATCTCCTATCATTATGCAATGTACTAATGTAGTGATGCTGCATAATGTATTTCTGTACTAAAACCACTAATGCATGCTCACACTTAATACAAAACGCAGGCATATAAAATGGTGCATTTATATGCCGCTTTCATCCAAAGCGCTTTACATACATTATGCATTACATTCACCCATTCTCACACACATTCATACACCAATGGCAGAGGAAACCATGCAAGGCACCAACCTGCACATTACATCGGGAGCAATTAGGGGTTCAGAGTCTTGTTCAGGCACACTTCGACACTAACTCCTGGGAACCGCACGGTTGCCAACTTGCCATGCAGCTGCTTTAACCCTGAGCCACTGCCACCCCATATCACACAGAACCGGATGCACTCTTCTGCTAATTAATTTAAATCCCCCTGGATTAGGACATGTAATGTATACAATGTAACATGAATTTTCAATCCAGTGTTGCTGTGATAAATTAAATTAAAAGACCACTTGGTGTATTTATGAGAACTCTGCTCTCTCCTATATAGCTCTCGTCCCTAGCCCATTCTGACCTGAGATCAGATTCATACGAGGTTTCCGCCGGACACACACTGGTCTGATGAACCCATTCTGACCTGAGATCAGATTCTAAAAATGTCAGTCGCTCTTCGATTTTTCAAAAATAGCAGACCTACAAGCTCGTATCGCGCCACTCGGTGGCACGATATGAGCTTGTAGATCTGCTATTTTTAAATAGCTAAAGCATAACATGATGCTGACACCAAAATGGGTGCCCGGTCAGAATGGGCTAGACATGGAACTCCCTGCATCATGAAATACAACCTGAGCATGTGCTTCAGGGACCACTGTCCTCTTTGCCATCTGCTCTCTGCTGTATTCTCTTGGGAATAGCAGGCCTAGCTAAAACTCACTCTTGTCTCTGTCTTTCTGTTTTTTCCCAGGGCAGGTGAGGCGAGGAAAAGGATACGATCTACATCTGCCTATCTGTCCATCAACATCCCAAGTGGCTCTTGGTGCCGACCACCCTCGGAGCCACAACGGGCGCTGAACAATAACCCTCAACCCAGCATCCCGCAGACGGCTCTGCGCAAAGCAAATATCTCAAGCATTATTACGTCTCATTTCCCAGAGCACCGTCACTGAAAATATCAACCAAGGAGGGCTGCCGGGGGGAGGGAAAGAAAGAAGAAAAGGAGGGAATATAGTGACCCTTTCAAAGTGAACTCTGCCTGCTATTTCTGCTGCACTGTGGGCAGGGAGCGTCTCATTTGGGAGTGCTTTTGGCTGACAGAAAAAGGATTTCCCTGTGCCCTGCCCATCTATACCAAATGCCTGTGTAAATACTGGATAGAGATATCAATTTGTCTGGGCTCTAACACTGCCCAACAAAGACTATAAGCTATCTATAGACAATTTCACAACACATTGGCCCTTGTGGTCACTGGAATTACTACCTATCTGTTACCCCATCTAGGAACATTCAGAATGGGAGCTGCTTTGCTTTATTTTCTTTAGTTAAAAGCTTATTCAAGAGTTCCTATTTACTTTTGAAAATTGCCCAGGACCAACACCAGATTTCTGGAGGAACACCTTTTACTACAAGAAACGGGAGCCATTCTTTAATGTATTTTCCTGGTTGGATAAAGCAACATGAAGCCACTGACGCCCATTGGATCCCCCTCTCCTCTGAGGCTCCTCAACAAGGGGCCAGACTACCTGCGTAGGCAGATAGATGGTGGGGGCCACGGCCGCTCTATCAGCGCAGTGGAGAGACTAGAGGCAGACAAATCAAAGTATGTGAAAAGCCAGCAGGTCATCAATACCAAGCAGGAACCTGTACTGTCGCCCTGTGCCACCCCGCCGCCACCGCCCCGACGACCCCTCACCGTACCCGGCACGCTCACCCCTCGTGTCCCCCAACGCCGCTCCTTTAGCACCAACGGGGTTTCAAACAATGACTCCAGAAAGGAGAACCGGCAGACAGACGTGGAGGCACGGAACCGGAGCAATGCTGTCAATGGACTGCCTCCCAGCCCCAGGACCCCCGGCGGTGTCTGCTTAGTGGCACCGCACAGTGCCCCTGTGCTGAGGAGGAGCACCGGCGGAAAACGCATGCTGCGACCCGATTCCTTGGTCATCTACCGGCAGAAGAAGGAGTGTAAGAGCCCCAGTGGATCGGCGGTGGTGGACAACAACAACATGGAGCTGAAAGGCTACAGTTTTGTCCGTCGGCTGTTCCAAGGCTCGATGAGGGAGAAGAGCAGTGGTGGAGGTGGGGAGGGGGGAACCCAGAAGATGGTGATCGGTGAAGAGAAAGCTCCGTCTCGGGACGGAGACTCTCGCATGTCCTGGACCAATGACAAAGACACCACAGACGGGGGAGCAGGGAGCAGGCGCTCCAGCAGAACAGACCATGAACGCTCTCCGGGTTCTCTTCCCAGCCCTGGGTTCGGCTGCACATTTGAACCGACTAAGAACGCTTTTTCAAATGGCATCGGTAATGGAATTAGTAACGATGTCACCAATGGTAACTTCTCACGTTTCCATGACGACGAGAACGACCCCTGGAGGCGTGCGTCGCCGCCACCCCGGAGGCGCTCGGGGGAACTGCAGCGGTCCAAATCAGACCGTGCCCTGCGCTGCTCGGTGGCGCTGTCAGAACAGGAGCGCTTCTTTGACTTCTGTGGACTGGACATGGACATGATAGAGCGGCTAGGTCGGGACAACTTCCTGTCCGGCGCCAGCTCCGTAGACACACTGTCATTGGCGCTCCGGAGCGTTGGCGGGGGAGGATGCGGCGGTTCCGAGCCCAGCGAGTTCTCCCGGCACTCGGGCGAGGGGCTGGCTGAGGAAGAGCTGACCGAGCAGCTTCCGACCGGCGTGTCAATCATTGAGAGAAACGCCCGGGTCATCAAGTGGCTTTACAGTTGTAAGAACGCTGCCCGCGAGGGCCCCAAAGAGTCTACCGTTTAGTCACCAAACTGGGACAGAGACTGACTGCATCGTGACCTGGTGCCATTGATCAACTGTCAGATTTATATGCTGTATTTATAGATCCTTTGAAAGTATTCAGTGGCTAGAGCGACTTATTTCTAACAGAGCAAGTGTAAAACATGACAGTGTTTGGTATTGAAACAATTTATAGTAGCTATGGCTATTGAGAGAACTGGATTGACCCCCTTTGACCCACCCCCAACCCCCCCCCCCCCCCCCCAGGCACATATATAAAAAGAAAAAAAATGATGCTGTCTGTAATAGCAGTGACCTTGTCACCAAATATAACCCCCCCCCCCCCCCCAACACTCCCAAATGAATAACTGAGAATAGCAAAACCACTAAGCTTTTATTTTTCGGAGCTAGAGAAACGTGAGCATCTAACAACTGTCCCAGTTTAGTTTGTGTGTTGTTTTTTTTGTTTTTTTCTTTGTAAACGCAGGCGTTGTAACCAAACATCCGAGGCACCCCTGTGGGGTTCTTAATGCACTGAACTGGACAGAGAGAGAGTGTGACTGTGCGTGCGTGAGTGCGTGCCTGCTAAAGGGAGGAAGAGAAAGATACTTGTACAGTTTTACATTTTTACAGAGACTCATCTCATTTATAACTTTGAACACCGAGCTATTATCTAAATACTACTATTTAGGATAGAGGAAAAGAGCCATGACGGGTCAGGAGTTTTGACCAAATCATCCTTGTCACACCCTTAAAGAGGGCTACGCTTCATATAATGTGTAATGACCACAAATTGTGACACTTTCATACAGTATTTCTACAACAATCCACAATCCACTTTCCTCCGCCTGATCAACGTCTAATATGCCCAATTCATCGTATCATGCTGTCATCATTTGTCATGTACCAAAAATAGCTAATCTACAAGCTCGTAGACTCGCTAATGTTCGACACGCGACAGCAGGTTTAACATAAACAGTAGTGTTGCTGGAAAACACTTAGCAGTACAGGTTGTTTCCTTGACTGAATAACACGACTTCCTGCTGGCACAAAATAACCATTACATGGGCATTTAAGTGTGAATTTATGTCACCGAACAACATGTCACATACCCTTAAAGTATTTACCTCTGTGTGTTTGGGACCATAATCCGTCAAATGTCTAGCACCCATGTATTAACATCCAACTCCTCACTCCTGTTTGTAAGAGGCGGTAATCATCTGGGCCTCTTGCAATCGATGGGGCAGGATGAGGGGAGGTCAAGACGTCCCTTCTTCCTATGATAACCACAGATCCTACCTCACTTCATCAATCCATCAACGGTTCTCCTTTTATCACCATGAAAGGGCCACCATTTCCATTGCTTGGCTCAGAAGATGCCACTGAAATATGAACTAGGGGGCCACAGTGGTATGTTAAGGTTAGAACTCTGTGACCCACAGTGAGAGGCGTATTGAGTTAAATGCTATCAGGCCTGAAGGCATGTGATATTCCGCAAAGCGATAACACAATTTCTCAAAGCTGTATGGTATGGTTGTTGTTTTTTTTTGTTGCTTTTTTTTAGTACAGTATGTAGCATGGTATACCCCCCCCCCAAAACAAACCCCTCTGGACCCATAAAACTGGATTCTTTAATAAAAGAAATCTCACACTGTTCGTTTGCATGTTTACAAAGTGGCTCTGTATATCGTTTGTTTTCCAAAATTGAAAAGAATAGTTTTTATTCCAGAGTTTTGTCTATATGATGTACACACACAATATGAAAATAATAAATAACTATTTGTTGGAAAGTAATTTCTTTTTGTTGCCTTATTTAACCCATTCTGGGCGGGCACCCATTTTGGTGTCAGCATCATGTTATGCTTTAGCTATTTAAAAATAGCAGATCTACAAGCTCATATCGCGCCACCGAGTGGCGCGATACGAGCTTGTAGGTCTGCTATTTTTGAAAAATCGAAGAGCGACTGACATTTTTAGAATCTGATCTCAGGTCAGAATGGGTTCATCAGGACCAGCGTGTGTCCGGCGGAAACCTCGTATGAATCTGATCTCAGGTCAGAATGGGTTAATCAATGATGTTGGATGATGAAGTAACACTTGACTTAAAGGTCGGATCTACAGTATATTTCATTAGCCCTATTAAAATTACATACTGCCTTTTATGCAGGCTGGCATGTAGGGCAGCGAAAAATGCTATAAATGTGACTATAAATAGACCTGACCTTTAACCCATTCTGACCTGAGATCAGATTCACACGAGGTTTCCGCCGGACACACACTGGTCTGATGAACCCATTCTGACCTGAGATCACATTCTAAAAAATGTCAGTCGCTCTTCGATTTTTCAAAAAATAGCAGACCTACAAGCTCGTATCGCGCCACTCGGTGGCGCGATATGAGCTTGTAGATCTGCTATTTTTCAATAGCTAAAGCATAACATGATGCTGACACCAAAATGGGTGCCCGGTCAGAATGGGTTAAGTTCCACTGAGTTTATAATGCATTGACCAGCACTTAAATTATAAATGTAACACAAATTATATTATCAGTAATAATATTACCTAAACCTTGTTATAAGTTGTTATGCATAATTATAAAAAAAAGAATCACTCTTGTGTGAAGTGGGGGACGCTCTTGTCATCATACATCACATTCTGTGCTCAGCCAATCAAATCATCACAAAAGTAATTCCGGCCAATCACTATTGGCATTTTCACTTTTCTGCCCTCGCTTTTATCTTCAATATGTACTTTTCTCAGCCAATCAAATCATCGCTATAGGGTGATCAGCCAATCACAAGCGCTATGGGGTGATCAGCCATTCACAAGCCATTGCAAGCTGGACATAGTAGGCAAAAATTGTGCAAATACTCAGACTTAAACAGCATTAAGGGAGTCTGCTGTTGGTCACATTTTTCCACGTTTATCTCTGAAGAGGCTGAGTGCTAATCTTTTCACATTTCCTGCCTAGTCAGCTCTTGTGTGAGTCACAACAGGTTGCGTTTACAGACAACAAGGAGTGCATGTGGCCAAATAATGCTATGTCTGTCTGTGTGGTCAGAACACAAGACCTCCACCCACTCTATTTTTCTCTCGTTTAATCCCTGGCTCATGTCGTTCTCTCACTTTTATTTTCATTGGTTTCTGTTAACTCTGATACACTCACATACTGTACATATAATTAGCCTACACACATACAATATACAAACATGCTCAAATAAATATATACTCAACTTCAATCCTTTTAATCAAATTACAGTTACCACCGCATGGTTTGAGAATAAAGCCCACATTTACGTTATATCGCACAAGGAAAGAGCAGATTTCCAGTGTAATGTGTCACATTACTGCAGAGGCTGAAGAGAGTTTTGTAGCAGTTCCCGAGCTCCTCTATCCCACATTTCCCTTTTCCTCCCTCCCTCAGTCCTTCCCAAAGAGGAACAATAGCCCTCCTGTCTGTGTCTGTGTCTGTGGGTATGTCAGTAAGCTCTGGCCAGAGGGCCTGCTGTGACATCCTGTTTTGGGTTCATAGGACAAGGTTTAAACATATGGTCACATTTTGGGTTGGCCCTGCTTCGTCTTTGCCCAGGGATAAACACACAACACCTGGTGCTATAGCTGCAGACAGTTAGAATTTCATTATTACATGCCTGATGGCGAGACCTCGTTTTGGTTCCTCTTGCTGAGGAGGCAAGAATCTGGCTAGCTATATACCTGTTAGGGACATCAAAGTGTTTCCAAAAGTGTTTGGGTGGTTGAAATGCGGGTGATAAACTGGCAGGGATCCACCGCCCCAGCTTTGATGCTGATGATGTGGGTTCTTTCCTGACATTAAACAACAGGGGGTCTTGCTCTGCAGAGAGCTGGACCTCCCGATCTACTTGTTTAGTCAGCAGCAGGTGCCAGACATGGTTGTTGACTTCAGCCCAAACTTTCCACGCCTAATCCACAACACACTAGGCCTACAATATATATGCCATTGGGAGGATGCTTTCATTGTTACAGAAATACAATTGAAATATATACCCTATTGGGCTGAATATAAGACAGGCAAAAAACGGGGACGTATTATAATCTGGGATTGTACTATTTGACATTCAATGTTCTTTTTCCACAAATGAGTCTCGAGAAAAATAATATCTATCCATTAGTGGCCATGTGTATATCATTCTGAAAATCAGGCATTTTTCCAATTTAGTGTTCATTTTATGAATATTAGATTTGAGCTCTCGTAGGCATGCAGTCACTGATGGATGAGTATAATCGACCTATACAGTACAGGGCCAGAGGCATAGCTGGGAATTAACTGGATTCCACTGCGTTTCGCCTAAAAATGGAAAATCCAAGTCTAATACTATTATCGTGAATATACATTATTAGTCTCATGTTTCCCTCGTAGGTAGAATATGAGATTCTCTCTGGATGAAAATTCAATTTCTGCTGCTTAATAACAATTCAAGGGATTGTGACATGATATGCTTTAAATATGTCAGTAACTTGAAACAGTGATTTATTTTCAGGGTTATGAAGTGTGTCAAATCTGGCCCACTTCTTCTGGGCCAGAAGCTTCAGCCGGCTGTGACCGTCCATGCTTGAGAGATACTCCAATCATGACTCAGTGGAGGGCACACGCACACACACGCAAACACACACACATACACGCACACACATACACGCAAACACACACATGCAAACACGCGCACACACACGCAAACACATACACGCACACACATACACGCAAACACACACATGCAAACACACGCACACACACGCAAACACATACACGCACACACATACACGCAAACACACACATGCAAACACGCGCACACGCACACGCACGCACACACACACACACGCAAACACACACATGCAAACGCACGCGCACACGCACACACACACACACACACACACACACACACACACACACACACACACACACACACACACACACACGATGAACCGGTACAGAGATAATACAGTGTATTGTGACCCATATTAGTCCCTTCTTACACTGGATTACACAGGATTTTGCAATGTACCTAATTAGGAGCTGTTGCAAGAGCTGGCTTTCATTGGCAATATGCAAGAAGAAACATGGAAAAGGCTAGAGAGTGGGGGGAGGTTCTGTTTGTTGGTGGGCTGTAAAGCTATGGAGGACAAGGTCTGGAGCCAGGGGCCAGAGAGGTCAACTAGTCCATGACCACACAATTAGAAGTGATACAGCCGACTCAAGACTGACTTAATGCCAAAAATAACTTCTTCACAACAAACTCAAAATGTATGACTGGAATTAATCATAATAGACTACATAACTCAGTGAGCTTGAATCAATTATGCAATATCATTCCAGAACCTACACATATGGCTTACATCTGGCTTTTCACTCCACCAAAAGTTACAGTAACAATCAAATAATAGTATCAATAAACAATTTATTTTTAATGCTTGTAAATCGGCTGTTTTATAGCCATTTGCCGTACAGTGAAGTAGGGCTTGCAGTAAGTGGTTAACGTGTATTTACAGTAGCCTATCTGCCCCTTGCACTGCTAAATCTAGTAAACCATGCTTTCAATCCAAACATATACACAATCCCAGACTTTTCCCAGTGCAGTGTTTCTGAAACCTTAGTCCCAAGACAACAGTTTGGGGAGAATCTGCTTCAGTGTGTCCCCAACCTTACCCTTACAAAAACCATGTCAGAGCTGAGAGGATCCAATGGCGGTGTCAAGACCATAAATCAGGGGACCAGCCCTTTTCACTCCCCTCCCTCATGTGTGACCTCTGGCTCATAGTCGGCCGTGTGGGAAACCTGACCAGGAGCCATGGACCCCTCTTCAAATGACCCACTGACGTCAGGAAAGGCAGCTCCGACAAGAGAGCTGTGCTGGGGTGGGGTCTCACGGGTCTAACACCGGTGGAAACTTACCGGAAGAACAGACAAGTCTTTTATGTGTTTTCTTTTCAGAGTGCAGTGAGGTCAATTGACCCCCATTGTAGGGAAGGTCAGGGGCTGACGACAGTTGGGCTTAACCGAAACCTGGAGGGTCACTGACAATGCAGCAGCTTTATTTAGTGGAGTATCATTTTCTAGGGGGTTATAGAAGCCTCCTTAACTAGATGTCTGTGTCAATAACTGACACTCGCTCACTCAAATCCTCTTTAAGGAACCTGTGAAAAGCTAATATCATTAGCGGCAGCTGGGAAGCCTCAAGAGTCAAAGTGGCAAATGACTGTGAAAACTGTTTACCAGATCAATAAACACATGACATACTGTAAGTATGGCTAACCACTGCGATAAACGACTAATTCCATTTTATTGCAGGGCTGCTTGCACCGTAAATGCTACATCTAAGGAAATAATGGTTGGAATTGAGGTTAATGCCGCTGCAATGTAATTGATACTATTGAAGCTGCCACAATGATAAACTAATGCTATTAGTAGATGTCACTTGTCTCAACTCAAGAAAATAACCATGGTTGGTTAGTTACAACTGCCCTATTGTTGAAGCCTGTTGGACTGGCCTGGGGGTGGGGGGATGTATTGTGTGGTCAAGAGTTCAGATTGTCACTCTGTAATTACAAAACGTTTTTGGTGCATATAACTGCCTTGGAGTACCTGGTGGGTGGTATTTAACAGATTACGGTATGACATTTCAGATGGTTTCAGATTCCAAGTTGCCATTAATCAGTGCTTTTATTTGAAAATATTCTGGCAAGGACAGCTGGTCCTTGCCTCTTAGAAGGTGATCACCAAAAACTACAACAGCATGACGTCACGCTGCGGTGGTAAACAACTCACCGCTCACCTCTGTTTTTACTATACCACCGTTTTGGTGGTCACCTTATCACCTAAAACCGGTCTATGAATAGGCCTTCTGTCCACATTTTGACATGGTGTAAGGGATTGCGGGAGTTTTGGACAGAATCTGGTAATATAAAAAAATGTGTTCTTTCAAAGTCGGCCTCCCTGTGGCACTATAACAGGCCGTTCTGGAACATTTGGGGCAGAGGTTGGCATCCAGGGAGTGTGCGTGCAAAATCTAGCACCGACCAGGTTAACGGTGCCGGAGATTAGCTGGTAACAGACGGACAGACGGACGGACGCACATGTAACAGAGTTTAGTGGGTTCCACTTGCTCCATCAGTAAGGACATTTCTTATTGGTTAGTGGGCGGCACCCATTGAATAACACTGGCGTCCACGTTTAGAGTGGTGTCAGTCTAACATGAGACATGCCCATGGTAAGATGTGTTCCTCAGCACACTATATTTTCAACAAGAGTCTGTATGTTTACTGTGATACTGTGATGAATATTAGTTGTTCTAAACATGCTAAATGTACCAACATAAAGTTGTTTTGTACATGTTTTCAATTCATTATTTTGACATACTAAACTGTAAACTGTTTGTAAAAAAACATGCTCTTGGTCACGTTGCTAATTCTGTAATATAGACGTGCTTTTACCAGGTACATTGTGTTGTTATTGCCTTGAAATCTCTCGTATGTTCATTGATTATGGGGTCAGTCTAACATGAGACATGCCCATGACGTGCTGAGGATTGGGTGTGTTACACAGACAGAAGCTGACCATATACGTCAACAAAGAGAGAAGTCGTCCGGAACTTCATTATTCCACAACACAACGCAGATCACACGTTACACACACACACACACGGACACACGGACTCACACACGGACGGAGTGCAAAACATACTCTCTCCCCATGCCTTCAGCCTGGTGGAGACAACTACATAGGCTACTTCCTTCTTACAAATAGAAATGTTTGTTCATTTGTATTTTAATATTTTTTATTTAATAAAAAGGATAAATAAGTAAAAGGAGAAAATAAGTTTTTGTGCCGGATTCTCTTCCCATCACCAGAGGTGACTATAAGAGCACTGTGGTAACTGATGTTGGATAAAATTTATTTTGAGGGTCTTTAGACCCTCAAAATTGACATCGATCAAGTCTAATAGCCATAGGTTTAATTGTTGAGACATGCAGCCTCCTATGCTAACATTTGGTAGCTACGGGGTTAAAAGTGGCTGTGCATATTTGCCCAGATAACCTTTGAATTCCAGGCTAATAAATCGTTGATACTCCCGTAGCAGGAGAGGCATATTTAAGGTACTCAAGTAAAAGTACTCAAGTCCAAATTAAACTATATATAGATTGTAATGGATTAAAGGGTTGTAAACCTTTTTAGACCAGGAGCATATTTAAACTTTATATTCAATGTTATAAGGTTCAACTGATAAACTATAATACTATATAAATGAACCTTTTACAGAAAAATACTTTAGGGTAAGAGCTGCAATACCATACTTAAGAAGGAAAAGAGTAGAATTACTTACAGCAGGAAAAATACCAAGACATGACACAATGAACGGAGGCAACACACACTCAACGCAGACTTTTCCAAGGATCAATGTATATTAGCTGGGGAGCAGAACGGACTTTACAGAACAGCATCGTGAAAAAGTCTCCCCCGGACAATGTCCGGGATTACATTATATAGGACTGGCAAAACAAAACAAGAATGACATAGGAAGCAATTCATTTTGGGTTCATAGGCTAATAAAATTGTAATATTGGCGACCCCTATGGCCGGGGAGGTCTCCTTAGCTGACGTGGCCACTCACACTTCCTGGGAATTCCCAGGAAGTATGACGAATGGGAAGTGAACCATAAAAGTTCAGAGGTTATCAAACAGTGACTTACAGCGGCACCTTAAGTTGGAGACTAAAATAACATTATACCGACGTAATTAAAGCAGCGAGCAAGACGAAGTGTCTGCCGCGGCGAAGGTCGAAAAACATGTTGTTTCACAGAGGGAAGCAAAACAATTCGTTATCTCCCGCAGGCTAGGGGAGAGAGAGAGAGTTACTATATCTACAGTATCTACACATGGCCAATGACCCCTTCATTCACCAAACACCAAAAATACCTATCAAACTCCATCGCATTGGTGAGTGAAGGGTCATATGACATGTGACAATATCAAATCCTCAGGGGAAAAACTTACTTTATACTATGGATCAAAATGGAACAGGATGGCAACAGGAACCATGAAAAATAATAAAAAACACAATGATTTCAACTTTACTAGGCATAAAATCCTTATTTAGATGGTACTGTGGGAACTAGAGAGAATGGCTTTTCTCTTTTGATGATGATGATGGAGATGATCTTCGGGAGTGGCAACCACCCCAGCAAACCGTTGCAGCCTACCTGGCCGGCGAGATGTGTCATTTGACCACATGAATGTTCATTTTTAGAGAAGTTCTTCTGGCTCGCCATCAGTTCGTTGTCAGAACTGAATCTGCGAGAGTTCTTTTGGCTCGTTGGTCGGAGCCGATTCTTCGCCCCTCCCCCCCCTAATGACAGGTTCACAGATACACTCGATCTCTGCAAACAGACAAGGTTCAAGAGCTTGGAGAGGGGAAACGGGGTATTCTGCATGCGCTCCAGCGCGATGTCGCAACAATGTCTTTGGGAGTCCCTTAAGTACCATATACAGGTCAGATATAGAATCAAGTTGATTCTGGGGTGAATTAATGCCTAGTCCAAATCGAACTCATGATGATAAAAACCAAAATAATAAAATGTAGAAGGAAATGTTCCTATATTGACAATTTAGGGGAAATATGAAATGACTAAAACCTTTTTATAAAATCAAATGAAATCAACAATAATGTAATACAATAGGAGGTGATTAAACGTAGCTTGGAAAGCGTAAATCAGCACAGGAAAGGAAAAAAAACATCAACAACATAAACTACATAAACATGAAAACAAAATATTTAATAAATTTGTTCCCAATGGGAAATCTATGGGCAACTAGTTAGACTGTTCTGGGGTTGGGCCTAACCAGTGAATTTAGACGGATCTGCGCTGGGGGGTCGGGTCGGGTGTCAAACCTTGTATACAAGAATGGAATTTCGAAGTCCACAATCAACCACAAACTTTTCAGAGACTTGACGCAGAGAGAACTCTCCCTCCTAGTTGTGGGCTTTGAAATTCTCCGCTTGTCCTCCCGACCGCGACTCCCCACTGCAGCAGTCCGTTTCTGTATAGATAAACAGAAAAAAACAAAGAACAAACTGGTGAATGACATGAAAAACCACATTATATATCTATTCACCTCACTCTTAACCCGCCACAATCTATATCACTGAACTTTTATGGAGGGAGAGCATCTTTAGAACAACAGGTGTTGATCTTAATTTACGTATATCACAGTTTATTATCAGGCGAGTGGCAGGAGAATAATAAATGAACAAAACTGGTTCTAAACAAAAATAACATGTATCAAATAGAGATCTAGATAGAGGAGAAAAGTATGTATATTTCAGATTTTCAACTTCGACAGACATGTGGGCCACTTGGGCAACATCGCACATGGTACAGAGAGTTAGAGAGAGATTTCTTCTTGTAGTCACAGAGAGAGAGAGTGATAGCTAGATCATTATTTGTCGGTAGACCCCTCTACGAGATCTATGGTACCCACCAAACACGCGTCTGTCTTCTACTTCGATCAAGTCTCGTGATTTCAAAAATTAGGATAGATGGAGTTAGATAGAGAGGTCTGCGACCGTTGAATCCTAAACTATACATGTTATGTTCAAGAGACGTTCATGGTACTCCTAAACATTACGATGACTCGCTATGTGCTCTCCGGCTTGACTACTGCCGCACACAGACAAATCACCTAGCAACAAATAGCGGCAGTCACGTCCGCTCCAGAGGTTGGCACACTAATCAACTGAAGAAACTAGTGGTACACTGTATTAAATCTAAATTGTTGCATATACTAGAAAAATGGCGAAGAGACACCCGAAAAGTCTACCCAGCCTTCCCCCGACGTGTACAACATCGCAAAAGGCTCAGGAAACACAGAGATTATTATGATACTATGTGTGGCAAAAAGGGAATGCCAAAATGATAATAAATGTATAACTAATTTAGTGATAAATAATAAAAAAAATTACAACGAAATAGGATAAACGCTATGTAGGTGGCGCGGCCTCCTAGCTATGTGCTCTCCTACTTCCTGTAACTTAGTAAAATAAAACAATGTACTGAGACACCACAGCCAACGTTCACACAGACAGAAACATGCACGCAGAAAACCCAGCACGCACATACACACAGAGAGAGACCCAAAACAGGCCCAAACATACATGAAGGAGATGGAGGGGTTATCTGTTGAAATAGGATAAAGAGAAATTTGTACTAAGGCCATCAAAAATGTATGAAATGCAGTAAAAACTGTAAAAATACCAAAATTAAAATTTGGGTTCAGGCTCCCTGACTATAATTTGGAAATATGGAAAATGTACTCTTTGGCTCCCTGACTAAAAGTCAGGATTTTTAGCTTTACCTAAAAACTACTAAAGTGATGAAACAAGATGGCGTTGCACTCTGCTACGAGCACATTGAAATGGGTGGGAGGGAGGGAGCCCCCCCGCACGCATGCACACACATATAGGATAAACACAGACCAAACGTTCAATCTGGAAAACTCGTATGAGACCCAGCTGCGTTACACACCCACTGGGGTGGATACACACACACACACACACACTCCCTTTTGGTATAAAAAGAACCCCTCTTGGTATCCTCATACACCCCGGCCGAGGTAAAGAAAAACCCCAAGAGGTTAATATCTATAGGACCCCCTCCCACGCAGCGGTAAATCACTCGCGATAATGACCCACGCACGTCGAAAAAGGCATAGATATTCTTTCTACCACACAAAAAGAAATATACAGTTGGCATAAAGCAAATTACACAATTGGATAATGAAGAACATATTAATAATGACAGTATAATCTATTTAAGACAGAGAAAGACATGTTTCACACGGAGGAACAGAGAGCTCACCCCCCCCTCCCCCACACACACACACACACACACACAGGCTCCAAACAGGAAATTTTTCACACAGGCAGGGAGAGGTAGGGAGAAATAGCTCCCACACACACACACACACACAAATCACTGTTTTTCAAAGAAATAAGCTAAACGCTGAAGCTGTCCTACTTCTTTTAAACAATAACAACAGTTTAAACACAAAAACAAATAGATTACTTAACTGAATGTGTAGGAGAGGCAAGCAGGATTCATGGAAGTTCGCTGAACGCAGCCAGCCGAAACTCTTCCAGGTTGCGGTGAATCAAATAAAAGAAAATAAAAAAATGGATGCTGTCCTGTCCTTAAACAGGTCTTCGTCCATTCCAGAAAATATATGGTATTGTTCCAATGAAAAGTTATGGCTGAGAAAAAATGGTGTCTGCGTCTCTCGTTCATTGCTCCAAGTGGTGTCAGAAGGAAAGAGAGATAAGAAAAAGATCGGAAAACCTAGGCTATTTGGACTACGCTAGTTCGTTTAAACTTTGTCAGAGCATTAAAACCCTGTTATAAAGCACCGCATCGAAGGACCAATTGTTGGATAAAATTTATTTTGAGGGTCTTTAGACCCTCAAAATTGACATCGCTAAAGTCTAATAGCCATAGGTTTAATTGTTGAGACATGCAGCCTCCTATGCTAACATTTGGTAGCTACGGGGTTAAAAGTGGCTGTGCATATTTGCCCAGATAACCTTTGAATTCCAGGCTAATAAATCGTTGATACTCCCGTAGCAGGAGAGGCATATTTAAGGTACTCAAGTAAAAGTACTCAAGTCCAAATTAAACTATATATAGATTGTAATGGATTAAAGGGTTGTAAACCTTTTTAGACCAGGAGCATATTTAAACTTTATATTCAATGTTATAAGGTTCAACTGATAAACTATAATACTATATAAATGAACCTTTTACAGAAAAATACTTTAGGGTAAGAGCTGCAATACCATACTTAAGAAGGAAAAGAGTAGAATTACTTACAGCAGGAAAAATACCAAGACATGACACAATGAACGGAGGCAACACACACTCAACGCAGACTTTTCCAAGGATCAATGTATATTAGCTGGGGAGCAGAACGGACTTTACAGAACAGCATCGTGAAAAAGTCTCCCCCGGACAATGTCCGGGATTACATTATATAGGACTGGCAAAACAAAACAAGAATGACATAGGAAGCAATTCATTTTGGGTTCATAGGCTAATAAAATTGTAATATTGGCGACCCCTATGGCCGGGGAGGTCTCCTTAGCTGACGTGGCCACTCACACTTCCTGGGAATTCCCAGGAAGTATGACGAATGGGAAGTGAACCATAAAAGTTCAGAGGTTATCAAACAGTGACTTACAGCGGCACCTTAAGTTGGAGACTAAAATAACATTATACCGACGTAATTAAAGCAGCGAGCAAGACGAAGTGTCTGCCGCGGCGAAGGTCGAAAAACATGTTGTTTCACAGAGGGAAGCAAAACAATTCGTTATCTCCCGCAGGCTAGGGGAGAGAGAGAGAGTTACTATATCTACAGTATCTACACATGGCCAATGACCCCTTCATTCACCAAACACCAAAAATACCTATCAACTGATAACCGATTCTCAACTGAAAAACGTGAAGTGAAGTTTTTAAGTCACGGTCATACTACTCTACAAAGTATAAATTAGACGTTAGGCCTAATCATATGCCATGATCTATTCACAGTCACAATGTGGGAACAAGAAAACATCAGGTTGACAGCTGGGTCCTTGCCTCTTGTCTGTGTCCCCTAAAACATTCATGGGCACTTCTCGAGCTTTGACAGTCTCTGACTCCCACGAGGCCACCAAGTTCATACCACGGTGTGTACGAGTCTCACTATTAGTCACTTTATTGCACCCCCCCCCCCCCCCCTACTGTTTTCGTTTATTCTCTTTTGCTTTCAGTTCTTGATGTTTTCACTAAACTGGGGAAAACCGCCTTCCCTGAGCCATATGTTCACAATATGGCCCAGGAACACCAATGACTGGGCTCTTTCCTTTCTAGATTGGGAGCTTTGATGTGTGCTGCAAGGCAGTTAAATCTGTTTGCGAAAATGTACATTCAAAAAGATGAATCTCCCCCAATGACAAAAAATCCCCGCCCCTCACAGATGCACACGCTACTCGGTGCCACTGATGTGAAATATGCTAAATTAATGTTTAGTAAGTAGAATTGTGTGTGTGTATGTATGTGTATGTGTGTGTGTGTGTGTGTGTGTGTGTGTGTGTGTGTGTGTGTGTGTGTGTGTGTGTGTGTGTGCGCGTGCGTGTCCGTGCACGTGCGTGCGTGCGTGCGTGCGTGCGTACGTACATACATACAGTACTTTTAGTTAAGGTTAGTTGTCCTTGGATCAGGGTAGTGATAGAGCCTATATGCACCTTTGCTCATTTCTCAATTATATATTACATGATATTAAAAATATATTAGGCACACAGGGCATAATCAGTGTTGAAGATCAAAGCAGTACATTAACATTTCCTACAGGCCAAGAAACGTACAAAAATCCCCAATGCAGTTTTATTTAAAGCCGTTTTCATGGAGAATAGTGAAGCTCATAGAGAGACTGAGGCCAGGTTGAAGACAGTAACCTTGGGGGCCGTGCGAGAGAAAGGAGGCCATACAGCTGGAACCACCTGATTAGAAAGCTACAGCTGATCCAAGGGAAAGACCAGAGGATTTTACAGAGCAAATCACCGTCTGTTGTCTACATCTCAGCCTCCCACTATAATTGCCAACTGTTTATCTGCAGGGGACGAGTTCACACATATTCCCACAGAGGAGGAGTCCGACTCGAATAGAGTAGAACACAACAATAGTCTGTGTGTGTGTGTGTGTGTGTGTGTGTGTGTGTGTGTGTGCGACGTGCATGCGTGCTTGCGTCGTTGCATGTTTGCGTGCCTGCCGCATGCATATATATCATTTTAACATGTAGTATTTTATGGTAGATACAGTATGTGTCCATGTGTGCATACCAGTCTGAGTGGCATTATTATGCCTAATTTATGTCGTATGATGAGTGTCAAGTGCCGAAAATAGCAGATGTATAAACTCACATAAGCTTGTGAGCTTATAGAAGTATAAATCAGGCTTCAGCCATGAGCAGCACTCGGTCATTTTCTCCTCCCCATTGGGCTCCAGGGAGAGAGCGATAGAAAGAACGTCTGAGCGCTCGCTAACCTCCACCACCATCAAAGCAGACCGGAGCATGTGACCTCGCCCACGTTTCGCCCACGGCTCTGGGGTTTAGCCTTTCCTAATTTAACCCCAGTCTGGTCGGCGGGGCGAGGGAAGGCCCATCACCGTGGCGCCATGCGAAGGCAAGACCTCCCCTGTGGAAGTGGACCTCAGAAGCCACAGGAGGATCCCCCTCCTAGCACACTATCTGCTGCTTAGTGTCTAATAGTATCATACAGAACCCGAGCTGTCAATCAGAGAGAGAAAAGATGCGGGCCAGAGAAACATAATTATCAGTCATTGAGATATACATTTCCAAGTATGAACCATCTGCTGGCTCAGTAAGGCGAGGTCAATGAAATTGTAAAACACACCCAGATGTTATGTTTATTTACATTATCCAGGTTATCAAATTGAACCCTCGTGACTTGTCGCTAATATCCGCAATTCTAAGTGTGAAGTCTGTTGAGCAATGTAGCTTCACATACAAGTGTATACAATTTGAGTTATGTAGTATCAATGTATAGTCAATCCAGTTTATCTGCTCAGAATGCCTCAAATACATCCCAGGGTGTAATAAATTGAGATTTCCTCATTGGTGAAAAATGACAAAGGTAAAGTTATCACAACCACAGAATATCATTAACGTTAATTAATAATCAAAAGTCATTCACTTGGAAATACACATTCATACACATTTGTTGTGAAAGTTTGCAAGAAAAAACGTTTTGACTTTGCTAGATCGGGACACTAACAAATTGTTAGTTTGGCCTGGGCGGCTGGCTCAGCGGTCCAGGCACCTTGGCTGGTAATCCAGTCTGGCAGTGTGCCGCGGGTTCGACTCCCGATCCTGACGGCCCTTACTGTGCGTCACCCTCCCCCCCATCTCTCTCCCCATTTCCTGTCAGCCTACTTTCATCTATCCCTCTATCAATAAAAAGAGAAAAGGCGAAAGCCAACGAAAAAAGAAGTTTCTGTTCCTCTGCTATTGTCATCATTTTATAAAAAATGTCGCAGTGGAATCAAGGGTCAAGTCAAAGATCACGAGGCTTCAGAAAAGAACATATCTTATCTGTTATATTCTCAATTGAGGGAATCCCCCGCAGAGGCCAAGTTGACTACCATTATTTACCCCCCAAGCCCCTTCATCCCGTCTGGCATTAGCTCAGCCTCCTGACAGCCTCCATCAACTGATCGTCGTAAAGTGCCAACCCCCCCCCCACACACACACACACACCATGAAGCCCAAACCTCCATGCCCTGTTGCTGGATTCCCAGATCAGAAATAGAGATGGAGAGGAGAAGAGCGAGGCAGGAAGAGGAGGATAGGTGGCATGCAGAGGGGCGCAGGAATTCCTTTTTGGAGGGAGAACAGGTGGGGGCAAAGGAACAGCCTGGCAGACGGAGGGACGGAGGAGGGGTTAATGACATCTTGATGACAGATAGTGGTATGCATGGCTTCTGCAGAAATGGAGAAGGAGGGAGCGAGGCAGAAGAGTGTAAAACGAGACTATGGGCTTGTATAGTCTGCCCCCCCTCCACTCCCCTCGATCCACTCCCCACACTCACCTGTCTTCATACCTGCATTGATCTTACATGATGTGAAACATGGACACTGTAGTCTCCATGCAGCTGGATGTCCATAAAACATAAAACAAAACAACAATGGCATTCATCCCTATTTTGAGAAATGTTTCTAAAATGACAAAACAGCACTCTATAGTACATTATACTAACAATGAGTCACATCGTGACATGTTGTGAACTGGTAGATCTGCTATTTTCACTATTTGTTGAATGACAGTGTGTGTGTGTGTGTGTGTGTGTGTGTGTGTGTGTGTGTGTGCGCGCATGCGTGCCTTGTTGGTACTAGTTGATTAGTTGATAGGCCTCAATATCATCTAGATTATAGTTATAGGCACGAATGTACACTGTTTTTAAATGTACAACTATTATTTAGAAAACAAACAAAAAAAATGATAATAGGTAGTAAACTAGTATGAACCGAGTGGTGCAACTCCCCCCCCCCCCCCTCTCTCTCTCTCTCTCATTAGCAGGCAACAGAGCAGCACTATCCCTCTCTCCGTTTCTGGCGCCCCCTACTGGTACTAATAGTCATATACTGGTGCTCAGATACAGGTACAGGTACACGGACATTGCTGGGTGCGCCACTCAAAAATCACTAGAAGTGAAAGCCCTAGCACGCGCGTGCGTGCATGCATGACTCTTTGAACCCTCAACACCCAATGTGGAAATGTCTAACTAATAACTGTGAGAGACAATTCATTTTCACTTCATTTCAATTTAGAAAGAGGAATTCACACTTTGCAGATGTCTCATGGCTGCATGCTCAAGCTATTCCCACAACTCTCTCTCTCTGTGTGTGTGTGTGTGTGTGTGTGTGTGTGTGTGCGTGTGTGTTTAGAGGATTCAAGCTGCAGGTCGGGAGCAAAGTAAACAACAACCTCCAACAGCTGTAGAAACAGTAACCAGAGCTTTTCACGGGTTCTAGGATCGATTAGCATTCCGGGGGCCACAACACAAAAATACACATTGCCAAGACCGTAAGTCATGCCAACACTTTTATTGTTCGGAGTGACCACTTTATCTGCCTAACAACAACCTGACAAGACAGGCATCGTTCGAGTAAGGAAAGCTGTGAGCTTTATATAGAGTTATAAACTTTCTTGTTCATTGCTAGTCTGTCAAATTGCGACACGAACTAATGATTTAAGACAAGAGCATTCTCAGCTGTTTGTATCTTGTGTATGGAATTACCAATACTCATAGCTTGTCCTACATTCCAGACTTCAATAGCGGGCCACTACATTATTGACTCCCGTATATGGATAGGGTCAGTGCCAATAATCATTACATACAAATGCAAACCAGGCCCCATGAGAGAACATGTAGCACCTAAAACTGTATTGACGCGTAACGTTATTGACTTGTGGTTATTCTGCAATCCCTAAACTCTTGTTAGTGACCAGTGACCGTCAGGCCCGAGTCTGGACTTGAAGGATCAGATTTCACAGCTATGGAAAAAATGGAAAGAGATGGAGAGAGAAAGATTGAGGTGATGGGGGATTCAGAATGGTGTGCGTGCGCGCATATGCGCCATGCATTTGTAGTGGCCATACTGGCCAAAGGGTTTGAATTAACTGACAGATTACCTCTCTGCTGGGAAGCAGAACAGGAGGCAGCTAGTTCAGGCTGGAGGACAGTTTCCCTCTTTAGGGGGTCTCAAATCCAGGAGTTTACAGAAGGAGGAGATTGATCCTGTGGATTACGGGGATGAAAGGTCACCCACCAGTTCCTATGAGAACCTCCTTCACTATACCGAGTTAGGGGACAGAAACACGGCTGTACTTAAAAGATTTACCCCCTACTGTACCATAACTTTCCTCTTCAAAAAACAAAATATCTAAACCTATAAAGAGTTGCTTGTTGGTTGGAACACATTATCTCCACCAGGCCTACCGACTGTATTTCTGTGTGAGGCTGAATGTGACCGTGGAAAGGATGATGTGTGCCATTGCATCAACCCAAAAAGCATTTATGTTGTTGGACACGTACGTGTATTTGCAAAAGTGAACATTGTGTTGGTAAAAGTACTGGGCATACCCAGTTCAAAAAAGCACCCTTCGGGCATTTGTCCCCTTCCTACTTGAAGATTGATTGATTGAAGTATTTATTAAAAGTATGCAGAATGGGTACATTTCAAAAGAAAACACAAGTCAATACAAAAACTGTTACTGTGGATAGCACCATGATAAAGCATTACATTTGTTTACAACAAGGTCCACAATTTTCAATTCATCAGAAGATTTAGAGACGTACAAAGAAGGTCCCCCCTCTTCCCAACTGTCCCCATCACCTTTGAATGAATGTATTATGAAATGTTATTTAATCCTTATGAACAATGTTATTCCAGCCTCATCTCACACAATTAACACTTCCACGCTGCTGGTTGTCTTCTGGAGAAGGATGTGTTGCACAGTAGTAGGGAGAAATTGAGTTTTCATTCTGAATTAAACTAGTGCTGTTTAATCACTTTTTCTTGCTTGCCTTTTAGAAAATAATGGTGCTCTAAAAGTGTGGCTGAATCAGAGTTGTTCTGTTACGTGGAAGAGTCATTTAATGAGCTTCATCTTCAAATGAGGTAGCCTAAGTAGGCCTATAACCAACCATTTCCCCTGATGCTGCTGTTGGGTTCCGTTTCTACACAAACGAATCGATTAGCACGTGAATGGACTGCTTTGCTACAGTGCTGGCAAGATTTAGCAATACCATAGCTCAAATTAATAGTAAAATACACTCAATTAGTCCTGTACTGAACATTTTCTGTAACTGTTGCCTTGAGAAAAGCAAACGCCTTTACCCTTAGTATACGTAAAAGCTAAAATGGTTGCATGGAATGATGTGAAACGATGTGTCAAGGTAAAAGTTCACAAAAAGGGCAAGTTTAATAATATTAATAATAGTCAAACTCAAACTAATAACATGTTCTGTTTTCCACTATAACTTAATATTAAGCTAAAGGTCTTTCATTTGCCAACAATGAATGTTGATTACTCAGGATATATCGCCACTGTAGCAGCCGCTGGCTTCTGTTACTACTGCCAAACCTTTTGCGAAATTCCTGCTTGTGGGTTTGTTATATTTATACTTCCATTGGGATTTACACACTCTCACTTGAACATAACAAGTATACTTTATACAGATACTTCAAAGGGGGTCGCTGTAGAAAGTCAGTCAGACCTTGGAAAAATCTAAACATTTTGCCTCTCATCTCCAGACACAGCATCACTGGAGATTATGAATGCTTTGGCTTCAGATTTATTTGGGGAATCTTGTGCTTTCTCACTGATAAGACTATCAGTCTTGTCTCTTGTCTGTTTCCTTCATTCTGCACAGTCAAATCTGGAAGATTAAATGTAACTCTGCCTGAAGGTTAAATGAACACACAGAGGACTTGGTGTGGGTTCTAACAAAGGGATGTGGTTCCGAGCTCACATGGCTCCATTCAATGTTATACGTCAAAATCACATGATGATTGAGTAACAGCTCACATGTAAAGCCATTTAAGTCTTTGTATAATTACCTGACCTAAAGGCAGAGTCACCTAATGTGAACTGCTTGAACGTCTGTCCGCGCCTTAGTAAATGTCCCAGCTGGTCCCGGCCTATAGAGGACAGAGGACAGGTAAGGGGAAAACCCCCAATAGTTCAAGAACACTGCACCTCTAACTCACATCTGTTTCCCTTATGGTGCATGTGTTGCATGTTGCTGTGCATGCACGAGGATGTGTGCGTTTGTGAAAAGTCAATCAGAGTGTGGAGGGGAGTACATACAGTATGTATACGACGTGTGTTTATGTGTGCATGCGTACTGTCTTATTATCATGGTGGTGAATATCCCAGCTAGCCCCCACCCCTTCCTTGCTTCAGGCATATGTGTAACAACTTTGTTCACGTAGGTTAATTTCCAGATGGCACTGCAGCCGGAGGGTGTGAGTCACTGTGGCTGTTGAGACGCTCACCTCAGCTTTGTCATACCTGGGTGCCACTAGACATGTCTGTCTGCACAGAGAAGCAAAAGCTTTCAGAAAATGAAATGTGAGTGTGTGTGTGTGTGTGTGTGTGTGTGTGTGTGTGTGTGTGTGTGTGTGTGTGTGTGTGTGTGTGTGTGTGTGTGTGTGCGCGCGTGCGTGTGTCGAGGGGAGGGGGGGTTGTCAGTAAAACATGGTTTAGGGTTTGTTTTTATGGTCGCTATACCATAATTTCACCTGTAGACATTTTCTGATGTCATGAACAAAGAAGGCAGACTTGCGAACAAGACACCACCACTTAAGGGCATTTTCTCTGAATGTCTTTGAGTAACTCATACTTTCTTTCTTTAACAGTGTTTACTTCCACATTTAGACATCATCAGATTCCCCCATGTGTACTGCAGTCTGCAGATGCTGCTGCTGATGTATCTTTTATAGAGAGGGTATGCGCATGCATAAAGTGGCAAAAGTGGCAAAGTGAGTTTATCGTTGTTTAACGCCGTTTAATGCAATCAGATGGGTCTTTTCGGTTTGGATGTATGGGCTGTAAAGGCCAGAAAGTAGTTTTTTGCCACTCAGTAGGCGTTCGCGCAGAATTCCTACTGAGATGATGACGTCATGTGCATACCCTCTATTATTATTCGACTATTGATCTTTGAGGTATTGGTATTCTGTTTGCTATACAACCACACAGCTGATACAGTTTCAAGATTGGGAGCTGTGCTGTGTGCACCATTTTACTTTCCACCATAACATGCCTCCTCCTGTTTAATTCTAGAGGCTGCGTGGTATTGATATTTCTGGACACGTTTTGGCATCCATTGTGTTTTAGTGCAGCTAGGCTCCTAAAGAATGGCAATTGTGTTCGTTGGCGTTTCAGGCCAGGCTGGAGGCACTGCTGCTGGTGATAGGCATAGAGTTTTACCTCCATGCCACCCAGATGCGCCACTATTGCACATACTATACTAGCTCAAAATATATAGATGCAATTTTGAAGGCAAGGTGGTCCAAATCAAGCAAATGGTGGCTTAATTCATGACTTGGATCAGCCAAGAATAGTTTTATATGTGGACACTGGACAGGATGTTTGGTGGTTTAGCTGTTGGAAATGCAACATCAACATAATCACATACTGCAACAGCTTGACCCATAGTAGACATACTGTAATAGATCTCACAAAATGGTCTTAGACAAACTAGCCTACTAACCTCATAAGCTGTCTTTGAGCACACAAAAAAACTATGTATATGTATATGTAGGCTATATGTATATGTATAACACCAATCAAAGGGCCATTACACTTTTTCCTTCATTGTACCACTGGCTAGACTAGTAAAAATGTAATATGTCAGCTTACAGTAATTTATAAAGGCAATATCCAAGAGGCGGTGTTGAATAAATAAAATGTGTTATCTTTTCTAAACATCATACATATACACCCAGTCCAGGAGAGAGTGAAAAAGAAGTGTTGCCATGAGAAACTCAACTGTTTGTGACACAGCCTAGGGGGGTCGTTGTAAAAAGGTTTAGTCATCATTGTTTTCCAACAGAAAGAGAAGCTACTGTCTCCTCCTGTAATGATGTCTGGAATGTAACAGAGGAGGAAGGGCGGGCGGGGACACACCTGTGCTGAACACAGAGGAACATGAAGCATCAGAAGAAAACGAGACAAGAGGAAAATGGGAGACATGCATAAGCATAATATGGTAAAGGCCAGAGGCGCACTCAAGGTCAGGTTACCAGAGAGAGAGAGTGAGTGAGTGAGTGAGTGAGTGAGTGAGTGTCCAGTTTTGAGTTACAGTAACAGAGAGATGCACTACTAGAGCAAAGATGTATATTTTTGTGTGCAACAAACATTGAGATAGTATGCTTTACTCACGCCTAAACATTGTGATTTGGACTGTAAATGTTATGGCTTGATAATTATCTACTATCTACACACCACACCACACCACAGTCTCTTTCTTCACTTTATCACAAAATGCTTCCCTATAGCTCTTCTCAAGGACACAACCAGCTCTTGACCTAAAGCACACATTCATGCTCAAGCTAAAACATTCGGAACCCTCCCAAGAACAGAGTCTTCCCATCGACCCCATTGTGTCCACATACAGTCTGAGCTCATGCGCAAACTGCCAACTGTCATATTGCATCGTTGTTGTTTCCTTCACGCTCTACAAAGTCCACTTCACTGAACACTTTTCTCTTGGTGTCTTAAAACTGCACAATTAATGCACAAGAAGACAAGGCCTGCATGTGCATGCTATAGCATTAAATATTCAGCAGCACCATCCCTTCAGCATTCACAGAAGTGGCCATTTCACAATCATGTCAATCCCAAATTCAGCTTTTTGTGGAGTTTTGAAATTTGTAAAACCTTTCTGCCCTGGCTGTATAGATTTTTTACGCAGAAGCTTCAGGAGTTACATAAATATTGAGAAAAGGCTGGGAATGTTGCTCTGTGTGTGTGTGTGTGTGTGTGTGTGTGTGTGTGTGTGTGTGTGTGTGTGTGTGTGTGTGTGTGTGTTGGGGGAGGGGGTGGTTTAGCCCTGGTCCAGACTCGCTGTAAGCACTGGACCAGGGCTAGGGGTGATAATCAAGGCTCAAGGCTGATAATTAATAAAACGAATTAGTATTTATTTGACTGACCTACTGAGACTGACTGGCTGACTAACTAACTATACTGACTGTGGAACAATTAGTGAGGACAGCTCGAATTTTGATTGACAGAATTAAGGGGGATATAATAAAACTAAACTGTAACTAGAACTGCACTCTGTCGAGTGCATACTTGCTTGTTGCACACTAGTAGGCCATAAATGGCCAACTAGTGCGCAAGCAGAGCGCGCAAGTTTTATCGATGTAGATATATTCTGGATCCCTTTTTAGTTTTTTAAAGAAAAATAAATCATTGATATGTGATTAAAAAAAAGGTATATAAATTGAATTAAAATATGTTATACAGTATAATTATTCTGTAAACGGTGGAATCTCAATATCTCTGTGAAGGAACGTTTGAAATGTCTAATTATTAGGTGTAACTATTTGCTACCTATCTACTTTATGCATGTAAACACCTAGTATTATGAAGTATGGTTCAAGTTTCTATCTTTATTTTCAAAGAAAAATAAATCATTGATATGTGATGAAAAAAAAAGTATATAAACTGAATTAAAATATATTATACAGTATAATTATTGTATTACTTATTGTAAATTGTCAATTGTTTAAAATGTATTTCATGTTGGACTATAGTGATATTAATACTAAATCATGATCAGAGTAATATGTGTCTCTAACTTCAATTTCTGTAATAATACTTTCACATTTGTTAAAATATACATGATCTAAAATACTTCCGTAATCTGTAGTTGGATTTGTATTTAATTGTTTGCACACTACACTAACGTTAACATTTATGGTTAACTTTTTGACACTTTCGTTACTTTTATACACCCCAGAAACATAATGTTGTATTACTTACGTCATCATTGAGAGCAGTTATACAATAGCAAATTGTGCCTGATCTGTCTGATATGGAGTATGTACTGTAGTTGTAAGTTGATTAGTGGTATACTGTCGTTACTTTGCGTCAAAAACCGTGAAAGATTACACAAATGACCATATTTCTTACGTCATTATTGAGAGCTAGTCATACATATACACACCACGTACTCTGGTCCCAGCAGATCAGGCACAATTTGCTATTTTATTTTTTACTGATTATGTATGTAGTATATGTATGACTAGCTCTAAATGATGACGTAAGACATACGTATACATATATATACTATATAGAGTGTGTAGTTGTAAGTTGATTAGCGGTATACTGTGGTTACTTTGCGCCAAAAACCGTCACAGCCGTCCCGCCATTTGATGTTTATGCAAGAAAACAGCAAATCTGTGCCTGGTTTTCTGGGACTAGATTACACAAATGACCATATTTCTTACGTCATCATTGAGAGCTAGTCATACATATACACACCACGTACTCTGGTCCCAGCAGATCAGGCACAATTTGCTATTTTATTTTTTACTGATTATGTATATAGTATACGTATGACTAGCTGTAAATGATGACGTAAGACATACGTATACATATACATATACTATATAGAGTGTGTAGTTGTAAATTGATTAGCGGTATACTGTGGTTACTTTGCGCCAAAAACCGTGACAGCCGTCCCGCCATTTGATGTTTATGCAAGAAAACAGCAAATCTGTGCCTGGTTTGCTGGGACCAGATTACACAAATGACCATATTTCTTACGTCATCATTGAGAGCTAGTCATACATATACACAACACGTACTCTGGTCCCAGCAGATTAGGCACAATTTGCTATTTTATTTTTACTGATTATGTATATAGTATACGTATGACTAGCTGTAAATGATGACGTAAGACATACGTATACATATACATATACTATATAGAGTGTGTAGTTGTAAGTTGATTAGCGGTATACTGTGGTTACTTTGCGCCAAAAACCGTGACAGCCGTCCCGCCATTTGATGTTTATGCAAGAAAACAGCAAATCTGTGCCTGGTTTGCTGGGACCAGATTACACAAATGACCATATTTCTCACGTCATCATTAAGAGCTAGTCATACATATACACACCACGTACTCTGGTCCCAGCAGATCAGGCACAGTTTGCTATTTTATTTTGACTGATTATGTATATAGTATACGTATGACTAGCTCTAAATGATGACGTAAGACATATACGTATACATATACTATATAGAGTATGTAGTTGTAAGTTGATTAGCGGTATAATGTGGTTACTTTGCGCCAAAAACCATGACAGCCGTCCCACCATTTGATGTTTATGCAAGAAAACAGCAAATCTGTGCCTGGTTTGCTGGGACCAGATTACACAAATGACCATATTTCTTACGTCATCATTGAGAGCTAGTCATACATATACACAACACGTACTCTGGTCCCAGCAGATCAGGCACAATTTGCTATTTTATTTTATACTGATTATGTATATAGTATACGTATGACTAGCTGTAAATGATGACGTAGGACATACGTATACATATATACTATATAGAGTGTGTAGTTGTAAGTTGATTAGCGGTATACTGTGGTTTCTTTGCGCCAAAAACCGTGACAGCTGTCCCGCCATTTGATGTTTATGCAAGAAAACAGCAAATCTGTGCCTGGTTTGCTGGGACCAAACGACCACAAATGACCATATTTCTTACGTCATCATTAAGAGCTAGTCATACATATACACACCACGTACTCTGGTCCCAGCAGATCAGGCACAATTTGCTATTTTATTTTTACTGATTATGTATATAGTATACGTATGACTAGCTCTCAATGATGACGTAAGACATACGTATACATATACGTATACATATACATATACTATATAGAGTATGTAGTTGTAAGTTGATTAGCGGTATACTGGTTACTTTGCACCAAAAACCGTGACAGCCGTCCCGCCATGGTCATTTGTGGTCGTTTGGTCCCAGCAAAACAGGCACAGATTTGATGTTTTTACTGCATAAACATCGAATGGCGGGACAGCTGTCACGGCGGAAGAGACCGGTCGAAATTATTACTTGCGCGCTCTGCTTGCGCAAGTAATTAATGCCGTAATCAGAGGCGGCGTTTATTCTCTGTAAAATACATCCAATAAATGGACAAACAAAATGACCTAAACAGGCCTAAACAAATCAGCCACCCGTTTGGACGTTGAAGTTAATCTGGTTTTTATCAATCACGATTGGGGTTAATGTTGAGTTCAAATGGAAATAGAAAACTAAACATTGTGAGGAAGTGTGGAACAGATTGACAGGAAATGGGCGTACTGTACATCATACAGAAAGAGCTCAATGGACAAAAGAAATTAAAGAATAGGGAGAACGGATATGAAGCAGGAAGAAAAGGATGGGAGGTGTGCTATGAATGACCATAAAGCTGTCTGTACGGCAGGAAGTTATTGATAGGAAATAGGAACAGATTCATTTTAGTTCTATAACTATCTAGATCAATTTACTGCTGGAAAATGGTGTGTGTGTGTGTGTGTGTGTGTGTGTGTGTGTGTGTGCGTGCGTGCGTGCGTGCGTGCGTACGTGAGTGTAGAGACGTAGGCTAGACATAGATAGCAGTGCTTGCAGAGTGTCTGAACATAACAGCAGTGAAGAGACAGGGAGTGCGTTAAACTGAGTGAGGCTAAACTCCTCCACATATCACGCTTAACTGCAGTATTTCGTCTAAACAGTTAAGATACTGCTCATATCAGAGCTGGCCTTGACTGGCCCAGCCAGTACGCCCCCCCCCTCCCCCCTCCCCTTTGAAGATGAAGTCATAACTCCAGCAGATGTTCCTTTCACAGAATAACACAGGGTGACATCAACAGGGAACAGATGAGGCCCCCTAGTGGATCATCCCAAAACTTCACTGCAATGCTGTGGAGTAGTGGAGTACAGTACAGCAGACACCTAAAATCTTTATCAATACATTTTTGCTAATTAAATGACAACTTACCACAAACCCTAACCCAAGTTAAATGACCACAGAGGCTTTTTACTGTGCGTTTGTTCCCTCGATCCAGCCAGAGGGGATTGGGGGGGTTGCTATATAGGCCTACAGGGGAAGAGTTTTGTGAGAAATCCCTGATAAATCATAAATCTGCACTGGACACAATGTTACACGTGTGTGTGTGTATATACAGTGGGATGCCATGCCTCCCAGCAATCCTAAAAAACTGCCCGCTTTGAAGTTCAAAGTGTTCTCTTGCCCACCCCCGCCCCCCCCCCCCCCCCCCCCCCCCCCGCCCCATCTATTTTGGGTGTTGCCAGATGTGACCTGGGCAGAATTGCTGAAAAGGCGCACCTTTCATGGTAATGAGGTAAGAGTTATGGTTCAACCCTGGAGCCAGAGTTCTGCCTGGAAGACAAAGAGAGGAACACCTTGGAAACACTGGTGCTGACAGAACGGAGCAAAGTCAGGTTTAATGTCAAAACTGTGTGTGTGTGTGTGTGTGTGTGTGTGTGTGTGTGTGTGTGTGTGTGTGTGTGTGTGTGTGTGTGTGTGTGGAGAGAGAGAAAGAGAGAAAACATCACATGATTTTCATCTTCGGTAAGACCACATGGCTTTACATCTGAAAGTGGTTTGCAGACAGTTGAGATGTTGTGTGTTGTAATTATTTACTCTCTTGCACAGGGGCCGGGGCTCACTATCAATCAGCGAGGTTTTGTATACTTGTCATTACCATGATAAATGAGTTTGGCTATATCCTTTTTGGATGATTCCCAAATTAATTCCAATGATACGGCATGTTGTTGCTCAACTTTCCAGGTGTAAGTAACTTGAAAATGGGGGGAGAGAGTGAGAGAGAGAGAGAGAGAGAGAGAGAGAGAGAGAGAGAGAGAGAGAGAGATGTCGCATATTCATGTGCCTGGGATGAGGGCTCCACCTTCAGGCAAAGGGAAGCACACACAGAAACTCATCTCAAAGCACTGACATCTGGTTGAATTTTAGAGGTGGTGCTGTGCTGGATCATTTGATAGTAGTAGAAGAATAGAAAGACAGACAGACAGACAGACAGACAGACAGCAACCCGGTCTCACCCAAAGACGGCGAAATACCACGGATTGGCAAATGCGTGCATACACGGATTTCCCGTCAATCCGTGTATATATGTACGAGGCTGCCCCGTGGCCCGTGCATAATCAACTATTTGGGCTGTCGATTCGTTTGCGATATTAAACAATATCAAATCTCGCTACTGATGATTTATTGATGACTATTTCTATGTATTTGATCATCAAATACATAAATACAATCCAGAGTGAGCAAGAACAACACCTGGTACATCAATGTACCAGGTGTATTGATGTACCAGGTGTTGTTCTTGCTCACTCTGGATTGTATTTATTACTTGCGCAAGCAGAGCGCGCAAGTAATGTTTTCGCCCGGTCTCTTCCGCCGTGACAGCTGTCCCGCCATTCGATGTTTATGCAGAAAAACATCAAATCTGTGCCTGTTTTGCTGGGACCAAATGACCACAAATGACCATATTTCTTACGTCATCATTTAGAGCTAGTCATACGTATACTATATACATAATCAGTAAAAATAAAATAGCAAATTGTGCCTGATCTGCTGGGACCAGAGTACGTGGTGTGTATATGTATGACTAGCTCTTAATGATGACGTAAGAAATATGGTCATTTGTGGTCATTTGGTCCCAGCAAACCAGGCACAGATTTGTTGTTTTCTTGCATAAACATCAAATGGCGGGACAGCTGTCACGGTTTCTGGCGCAAAGTAACCACAGTATACCGCTAATCAACTTACAACTACACACTTTATACAGTATAGAGTATAGAGTATATATTATGTATACGTATATAGTATATGCCTATATACTATATATATACTTTTTTTTTAAACTTTTTTTTTTAACAGTTTACAGCGGTCGAAAGGACTTGCGCGCTCTGCTTGCGCACTAGTTGGCCATTTATGGCCTACTAGTGTGCAACAAGCAAGTATGCACTCGACAGAGTGCAGTTCTAGTTCTATCTATCTTTAAACTTACACTCAGGGTTTGCCTGTATAGAAGGCAATTCATAGAAAACAAACTGACGTTTAACCACTTGCATTCATATTCTGGGGAAAACATTAGCCAAAAATTGCAGATCTACATGTGAGCTTTTTATGGCAAGGAGATTTGGGGCTCTATTTTTGTCAATGCTAAACCCCTTATCCCTAAACTACTTACCCCGTTTTTTACTATTTTGAAAATAGTTTTGGAATAGTTCAACTATAGCCGATCTACATCGACACACTGTGAGCTTGTAGATTGGCTATTTTCACTATTCAAAAATGCTTCAATATAGTAAAAAAGGCAAAGTAGTTTAGGGATAAGGGGTTTAGCATGGACGTTTAGATGGAAAAAAGAGTTCAGTTGCAGTTTTTCTAAGAATAAAGGTTTTAGGGGTTAGCTTTGCAGCCATTTGGAAGAGAATGAGGTTTCGGCCAAAGATGATGGGGATAATGATCAAGAAAACCAAAAACACGAAGCAGATGAAGAACACGAGAGTCTGGATTACCATTCCTGTCAAGAAAATGCAAAATAATCAATCCATCTAAAAACCATCAATTGGGATAATTCATAGTCAGTGCACTGCACACAGATCAATAACTGAACTGTCGATAGATATTTTCATGGTCTTTAAAACATTTGAAATGGCACTGTGATCTTTTTACGCACTCATCCTTGGCCTAGAAGTGGAGTTGTGGAATACCCTCTTTAACTAATGATATTACACATAGTGACTTTACCATTAGTAATGCTGAGGACCAATGATGAATGAGTTCACGATACATTTGTGATGAATTAATGGATGAGTTCATCATTAATTCATCAATAATTTATTATGTGTAGTCGTGTATGCATTTGCCCCCTCAAGGTAAGTTAAGTATATCTTAGGTTGATTTTACCTAGGGAGATGATTGCAGCCTGGTACCCTGTCAAGCCCATCCAGCACACAATGCCAGGGTTGGATGGGTGGATTGTTTTCTGGCTGTTATAAATACTGCAAATGTCTCCCTTATAAAGTCCTTTGAGGTTTGATCTGAAATGGAGGAAGAGGAATATCCAGTGATCACATGATGGTTCTATAGCCCAAACACAGGAAAATCATCCAAAGGACTTTTTTTCCCCTTTTTGTCGTGAAACCTGACAGCTCAAAAACCAGCGCTTCTTTCACCTGACAAATATCACTATATTTGATTTTTTTTTAAAGATTACATGTACACTTAACTAAAAGAACACTGCGGTGATATTGAAGAGGCTTTGGATGTATAGTGGTTAACTGAGTAGTCAGCTGTGGGGTGGGGGTAGGGAACTGTGACGGACATTGGGCATTTGTTTGTTTAACTGTATGTAATGTGTTTTATTTTCGTTTTATTTTTCTTTATGTCATTATTTATTTATTTTTGTTCTGTATTTATTATTAAACATTTTGTGATAAGATTTTGTTTGTATGTGTGCTGCCATGGGGATGTGGGGGGAAAAAATATATGTCAATTGTTTTGAAAATACTTATTTGTACTGTAAAGAAAATGAATAAACATATGTTTAAAAAAAAGAAATAACACTGCGGATTCCAATACGATCGTCACAGTTTGATAATGGGGAGATGTTTTTTTTTTGTCTATGTTCACTGCCAAGTTGTGATAGTCAAAAGTCCTAGGCATTATTCAAATACTGTATTTAATGATACAGTAGGTTTATTCGGCCATGTCATATGATATTACATGGATTACACCACAAATCAATGTTGGTATTAAAACCACAAAGGAAAGAACGTTCGGGCTTAGATACACCTGCATTATTTCTGGACGAAATTAAAACGAAGTGTACTGCAAAAAATTGTTATGATTACTTAATAAATATACAGTATGAATGAAAATTAACTGTATCTGAGGGATGTTTGGCATACAATATATCGGTGATCAATTTAAATGGATTGTACACTTCTAGATCTGCATGAGGAATCAAAGTATAGCTACTAACCTATGAAGTACCATTGATCGCATGAGCATGACCAGACTGACGATACACGATAATGTCATCGCACACAGGTAGCACACTGTCAACGACAATAGCATGGTATGAAGGGAGAATAAAACAGATCTGCATGAAATACAAGATATAGCGTCCATATTCACATAATATCCCATAACAACGGATTGGTCTGAGGGGGGAAATTCAAAGAACTGTAAATTTGGTTCAGTTGACATCCATCCAATCAATGCAAACAATTACCCACCTTCCAACAACCAAGTATAGAAAGTCACAATTTGGACAACCTCCATTCTGTCGTCAGAGAGGACGATGTCAAAGCCAAGCAGCAGGAAGGCGATGTTTTCATCAATGCCAGCACAGACAATATGGAGAGTAGGAATAACCTGAACGACCAGCAACAATGCCATCTGAAAGGAGACAAGTTGTACATTTACAGAGCTGTAGGAGCTATGTTATTTAATTCACACACACACACACACACACACACACACACACACACACACACACACACACACACACACACACACACACACACACACACACACACACACACACACACACTATAAGATGAGACTAAAGGGTAATACAGTGCTCTAGGTGCAGGTGCAAGTGTATTGTATTCTTGGATAACTTACATGGTAGATTGCCACAAAGGCAACAAATGCTGAGATGGACAGCTTGAGGGGAAAACGGAATACTAGAAGAAAAATTGCATTTTTACTAACTATAAAAACTCAAATTGTTACATTTATTACATTACACAAGATAGATATGTAGGCACGGTGGAGGAGGATAGACTATGTAGTCTGTGTGATCTAAAGCAAATCGAAAATGAAATGCATTTTGTTTTTTATTGTCCATTCTACAACTCCATTAGGGAGAGACTTTTTAATAAGATGGCCTGGTCAATGAGGAGGAGGGCCATTTACATGTAAAATGGCCTTGTTATGATTGTTTTCGTTTTATTTTATTTCATTTGTTTTCTTTTCTTTGTTTGTTTGTTCGAATAATTTACAAATATGTATGAACAGGAAGTGTCAGTTGTATTCAGTGTATTCTGTGAAATGTGTCATATAATCCCATATGGGATGGGCCAAAGTGGCATGACACGAAAATAAAAATGTCATTCATTCATTCATACACAACACTACTACAACAAAAACAAAACAAATGTTTGTTCGGAAAGACTCACCTTTCTCTGGAGTGTAAATGTAACTCTTTAGTGTATCAGCTACTTTTTGAGACAGTGTTGGTTTGTCTGTGCTTGTAGAGCTGGACAGCACAGGAAAATCATATTTATCACATGAGCCCATAGTTCTATACCTCCAGTTCTAGGCTAAACAGAAGTTGTTTTTTTCTTCCTTTCCTAAGATAATAGTTCAATGTTGAAATGAGTGGTATTCCCCTTTAAAGTGAGCCATGTGATCCAGAAGTGCATTACACAGTTCACTATTACTGTTAGTAAAGTAATAGGCTTATATACTTTTTACTCATATGAAGAAAATCAACATAAGTACTGTACTCCAATAACATGAGAGTAAATGTATCTTATTTGTTCACCTGGGGGTTGATGACTTTTTCTTTAGAAGGGATTTCACATAGGCTGTGTAGTAGCTGCTGTCAAGGTCCTTGGAGCAAAACACAGAATAGTTCTTATTGTAAGTCAACTCTTTCTGCTTGGTACTCATACAGCTCCAGACATTCACTCACTGAGCAGCCCCACTACAGCAGATTTACTATATAATGGCCCTATCTTGGGTGCCGCCTTACCCCTTATTTATGACAAAACCTTTTTAGGCTTTTTCTTAACATATTTTTTGTTCAAATAGCCAAAATCGACACATTGTGAGCTTGTAGATCGGATATTTGAAAATGTTTTTCAAAATAGGGCCAGCACAGCACTCAATACATTTTCACATACCGGTAGCTTTATTTTTCAACCTTAACGGCCTCCCTCAGAGGCAAATAAAACGTGAAAAGGATTTTTTTGTTGAGTGCTGGCTGTCTTCTACTATACTTTACCATAATTAAAGTTCATACTGTATATTATTGTCAGTAATCTTTTTTTTTTAAACGCAACAATTTTATTTTATAATTCAACAATTCAACAATTTACAAAATGTATAACAATATTTATAAAAGTAGTAAAACAGATTATATACATTTATTGACCTAGTCTGACCAGCATATTTTATGTGCATCAGTAGAATCACATTCATATTTATAAAAGTTGGTGTAACACCTCTTCCTTATTAATGTATTCAAGTAAGTCACCATATAGTTCAGCCTTATTGTTATGATTATCTAATACTCACATTAAGATGTTCTCAGAGGGTTTGATATGTTTCTCCAACAGTGGCCGTGGTGGTCCTGTGTGACAGCTCGCAGGTCACCGCCAGGTTCTGTCAAGGCCGTCTTGATCGGAGGTTAGATATAAGTGTTATTTTGTTCCCTCCGCGTTGTTGAGCTCTATGTTCTTGTGTCCTTGTTGCTTTTCTTTATTTTTTTATTCGATGTAATCATGGTGATACATAAAATGTATGGTTGGCAGCAGCATCAATTAGATGTTTTTTTTAATGATAGTAGGGTGCTTACATCACCCTTACATCACCCTGGGGTGTCAGCAGGTTCTCTTCAGATGTACTGAAGTACTTTGAGCTCTTGGACTCGCTTCCCGTACCCAGGAAAGCCTGGCTGAAGTCTTAGGAGGCAGGAGGCACATAGCAACCAAATGTCCTGTGAATCCAAGTTGCAAATCTTGTAAGTTGCTTCTTTGCCCTCTGTCCTAGGGTGTTCTCCTCTCTGTCTTGAGGAGGCAGTGGATCGCTGGTCTCGCTGGTCTCGCTGGTCTCACCGCCAAACATGACTTTCTCCAAGGGGCACTGTGGTAACACACCGAAGTCCTGAGCATTCTCTATGAAGCACTGAATGACTGCTCTCTGCAGCTTGAGGTTGTTTAAGATGGAAACCAAGTTGGTTCTTCTCAGTTGGTTCTTCTCAGTTTCCTCTCCAGGTGGAAGGAGGTTAGGTGGAAGGAGGTTAGGGGTGAAGACCACAGACAGGTTATTGCTGTCCATCTTGTTCTTTGCACTCCTCTTGGACACACTGTGGAGGAAGTCAAAAAGGTAGCGCAGCACGCTGATGTTTCTGTCAGGCAGTTTGCAAGACAGCAGCAGTGTGGCGGCGGTTCTGTCCTCCTCACTGGTCAGCTCCTGGGCCTTCAGAAAGGCATCATGCAGCTCGGTGGGCAGGATGGGTTCTGGAAGCTCCCTGAAGAACTGCCCCACCAGGCCGGCCACAATATGGGGATCTGCTGTGGACAGACACTCTTCCTTGCCCGCATCCAGCTGGACCCTGAGTGCTTTTTGTTTAGTTTTGGAACCTGCTAGTCTGAACAGGCCCTCTTTGTCAGTGTGCTCCAGCAGCATGGCACATGCTCCCACCAGAAAGCTTGGCACATCCCCGTGGTCAGTATGACTGACCTGTAGGCTCTTCAGCGGTGCTCCGAAAACCTTCACCTTGCGCTTGTTGCTCCAAGTGCATGGTGACATCTTCCTTCCGTTGGTTTTGCGGCAATCAGGTGTTATAATGCCACAAGTGTTGAGCTGCTGCTCAGCCTCAGCTATTCTGCAGGATTCCATGTCAGTTGTTTCCACCATAATACAGTTGGTAAAACTTGTGTGACTATTCTGCTTGCTAGCACTAGTAGACAGGATTTCCATTAACACTAAATCAAAGGTGTTTGTCTGTGACAGGCTGCAGCCCTTTTTATTCCAGATCAGCTCTGGTTCAGTAAACAAATAAATCACGCTGCTACCATGGTTACCGCGCAGCTCCACCAACCAGAAACGGTGATTCTGTCAACAAAGCAACGTCACACTGTCACTGATGCGACCACGCCGCTACCATGGTTACCGCGCAGCTCCACCAACCAGAAAGTGATTCTGTCAACAAAGCAACGTCAAACCGACACGGGGCCGCCACGTCACAACCTACCAGACACCACGTCATAACCAACACGGGACGACCCGACAGTGACGCTCTGGCCCAACTTAAATAACGCGCTGCGGCGCTACCATGGTTACAACGGGCATCTCCACCAATCAGAAACGGTGTTCCGACTAGGTTCGCTCAAAGCACAGGCTCAGAGCTTCTATGGCTCTGGTGATCCCATACCCCGGCCGGTTGATCGCACCCTGATTGGTTAGATTCGTCGCCGGGCAACGGGCGGTTATCGTTTTGCTCAGAAATGGAATCAGTTGTATTAAAAATATAAATAGCGTTGGATTCATACATGAATAATAATAATAATAATAATAATAATAATAATAATAATAATAATAATAATAATAATAATAATAATAATAATAATAATAATAATAATAATAATAATAATAATAATAATACAATTCATTTGTTAGTATCATGTGTTCCTCTCTCTCTCTCTCTCTCTCTCTCTCTCTCTCCTTATTTCATCATGGGTTATTACTTGCGCAAGCAGAGCGCGCAAGTAATAATTTCGCCCGGTCTCTTCCACCGTGACAGCTGTCCCGCCATTCGATGTTTATGCAGAAAAACATCAAATCTGTGCCTGTTATGCTGGGACCAAACGACCACAAATGACCATATCTCTTACGTCATCATTTAGAGCTAGTCATACGTATACTATATACATAATCAGTAAAAATAAAATAGCAAATTGTGCCTGATCTGCTGCAGAGTACGTGGTGTGTATATGTATGACTAGCTCTTAATGATGACGTAAGAAATATGGTCATTTGTGGTCGTTTGGTCCCAGCAAAACAGGCACAGATTTGCTGTTTTCTTGCATAAACATCAAATGGCGGGACAGCTGTCACGGTTTTTGGTGCAAAGTAACCACAGTATACCGCTAATCAACTTACAACTACACACTCTATATAGTATATGTATATGTATACGTATGTCCTACGTCATCATTTACAGCTAGTCATACGTATACTATTATACATAATCAGTATAACATAAAATAGCAAATTGTGCCTGATCTGCTGGGACCAGAGTACGTGTTGTGTATGATTATGTATGACTAGCTCTCAATGATGACGTAAGAAATATGGTCAATTGTGTAATCTGGTCCCAGCAAACCAAGCACAGATTTGCTGTTTTCTTGCATAAACATCAAATGGCAGTCCTCGGTGCAGTATGTCCGTACCTACTTCATAAAGTAGGTAGGTAACAAATAGTTACACCTACAGCGGTCGAAAGTACTTGCACGCTCTGCTTGCGCACTAGTTGGCCATTTATGACCTACTAGTGTGCAACAAGCAAGTATGCACTCGACAGAGTGCAGTTCTAGTTATTATTATTATTTTCCCTGAACCGGAAGTGTTTTTGCTGCCAGGCTAACCCTACTGTTTTTGCATATGCATTCATTGCATTGTTTTTGTTGTCGTGAATGGTTGTCCTCAGACTTTACTTACTTAGCTTACTTAGGCTACTTTACTTAGCCTACTTCCACAGCCTATAACAGACAGACAGACAGACAGACAGACAGACAGACAGACAGACAGACAGACAGACAGACAGACAGACAGACAGACAGACAGACAGACAGACAGACAGACAGACAGACAGACAGACAGACAGACAGACAGACAGACAGACAGACAGACAGACAGACAGAGAATTGATTGATTGATTGATTGATTGATTGATTGATTGATTGATTGATTGATTGATTGATTGATTTATTGATTGATTTATTAACAGTTTGCAGAATTACAGTACATTTAAAGTACAACTCAATACAATTAACTGAGTGGACGACACCATAAAGCATTACACTTGTTTACAATAGGGCCCACCATTTTCAATTCATCAAAACATTTAGAGACGTACGAATATACACATCTACAGTATATAGTAAAAACAGGAAATCATCATAGAAGGGCTAAAAAGGGAAAAGAAACATACATGTATACAGTGAGGGGGGAAAGGGGTGGGTGGGGGATTCAGATTTTACGGGGGCCAGTTTTTTATTGCAGCCGTCCGTAGGTGCCCTTTGAGAGCAGTTTTGAAGGAGTCAAGGGATTTGCATGTCTTAATGACTGTTTGGTAGGGCGTTCCACATTTTGGTGGCAAATAGGAGCTAAATGAATTTAGTCCCTTGTTTGTGCCGAATCTGGGTTGCACATGGTTTGTTGAACTCCCTCTGGTGTTGTGGGTATGGATTTGTTTGCATTAAGGAAGGATTTACTGTTGTTTTGTAAACAAATGAATTCCACAACTCATGGCGCTAAACTAACATGCTCACCCTCTGGAGGTTTAGTATACATTTCATATTGTTTACATGGCTCTGCTTTTTTTTGCAATTAAAACATGTGGCCTTCTGAGATAGGTCTTGGCAGCTTTAGACTAATGGACTGTGTCTGTAACTGATATGCCTGGTTTTGACAGGAAAATGAATGAGCTATTGAGATATGGTATAGGGGCTATAAGGCTTAATTACGCCCCCTGAAACCGGACACATATACCACCTCGGTGGCTGAGAGCTGAGGCCTATCAGAAACATTTTACTCTATGTCACATCTCATTCCTGTAATATTACCAATGAATGACCTGAGAGAAAAAGGCGCCCAACTATATGTGACATTTCTTCAGGCTGTGTTACATGTCAATTCACACTCCCTTAGCAGTGAGGGGCTGGAGCAGATTGCACCGTCAAAGAACAGACTCATAGGCCTATAGCTGGTGAAAACCAAAACTGTTACTTCTCAGGAAATGGAACAAAGAACCTGTGTTCCATAAATGCAGTTATTAATTACTCACAAGATCTTGTTAATAGGTTTTCATTGATTAAAAAGAACACTGACAAATGTAACAACTTTCAACCTGGTGTACCAATTTTGGGCATGCATGTCAATCTTTAAAAATAACGAAAATAGCAGACCTACAAGCTCATTGTTGTGATCGGATATATGTTTTGCTGCTGTTACGCAACACTGGAATTAAATACAACCAAGTATAAAACATACGATACTGTAATACAACCAAGTATAAAACATACGATACTGTAATACAACCAAGTATAAAACAGCATTAATCTTTGAAAAGTAAAAAAAAACAACAATATCAGATGAAATATGGAAATAGTTTTCTGCCCGCAACAATGATGATATGCTCTTTACGCCACTGCTTCCCAAACAGTGGGGCGGGACTCATTTATAGGTCGCGGACACATTTGCATATGGGTGCCTTTATTTTTTTGTTACTACATTTTGTTTTAATTGCCTGGTAGGCTATTATTAATATTATTTCAAAACATTTTCAAAAAACATTCCCCAAAAAGTTTGTCATTTTTCATGAATTAAAATCAAATTCAATGATTGTTTTCCAGTAATTTTAAAGAAAAATCGAAGAAATTCCATAAATTAGAAAACAAATGTGAAAGTGAAAATAGCCGATCTACAAACTCACAGCATGGCATGAAACTGTGCGTTGTGAGCTTGTGGATCTGCTAATTTGACTAGTTTGGTCTAATTTCTCTTCCGGGTCTCGGGCTAAAAGGTTTGAGACCCACTGCTCTACGCCCTGTCAAAGCAGTCAATAAATTACGTACGTCTTGTTACATGGGTCAGCATATGGCCCTGGGCCAGCCATGACTACATGGCCATAATTATTGAAGTACGTCTTTTGCTATAACCTAAGATTATGCAAACGATATACCCAGACACCAGCTCTCTCCAAGGAAGTGATGCATGCTTATTACCCATGATGTGATTGGGCATGAGTCAGAGCAGTGGCATTCAAATGGTTAAATGTACTATAGGTGCACACAGTAAAACACTGTTCATTTTAACTCTGAGAGTGTAAAAAAAATGTAAGGATTAATTTGGGTTATTTACTGTATGAGTGTATGAGTATGGGTTTGCAACAAATGAAAGCATTGTCATGCAGGGCATGCAAAGCATACAGCCTGTAATCAGCTGAAAGCCTGTTTCCAGCATTTCTAATCAGTCACACACCAATCACAGCCTATTCTCACAACAAGGTGGTCCGTTTAAATTATGCTACTGATCCCTGCATGCCACACGCTGCTGGCAAAGCTTTATCTCCACCCCTCAAGCCTCCACCTTTGTACAGTAAACCCATGGTTGGTTTTCTGCATTGTGCTCCCTACAGTGTAGCCATCAGCACCATGCATAACTGACACTGTATTCCATTTGGTATGCAATAAAATGATTACATCTGCTTCAAATTACTTTTAGTTTGAGAGTTAGGGAAGAGAGAGAGAGAGAGAGACAGACAGAGAGAGAGAGAGAGAGAGAGAGAGAGAGAGAGAGAGACTAGACCTTTTCCTAAATGTTTCAGATCTCATCTATGTCAGAATTAAACACAAATAACCATCACTGTGCAGTGGTACAATTAAATTAGAACAGGCAAAATATTTTCGCTTGTGTCCCAGCTGGCAGACATCCTGTCAGAGGACGTCAGCACTAGCAGAGATCATGTCAGAAGGCGGTGGCGAGGTGGCAGTCTTGACATCATTTGTTTTTTACCCTGTCTTGTGTCACAGGGCCCTGCTGGGTCATCATTGCCAGCCTGAGAAGGGACAAGAGGCTGTGGGATCTTGTGGCTGGCCACTAATGAGGAGCCAGAGTGACGCAACATGGCCAGGAAGCCGTCAGCGCAGCAGACAGTAGACTCTAAAGCAGGAGTCCTGTATGATCAAGACTATCAGTCAGTGATCAAGCCGTAGGTGACAAGCAGCTGAGTAAAAAGCCAGCACTGTGTGTGAGCTAGCTGACATGTACTACACTTTGTGCGTGCATGCGTGTGTGTGTGTGTGTGTGTGTGGGGGGGGGGGGGGGGGGTATATGTGTCCATCCACATGGCACTGAGTCACCTCTTAATAAACATAGGCAACAAAACATGTTGAAGCCACACAATTTGGCAATTCTTCAATTTTTTGTTCAGAACAGAATCTGTGGGATTTACAGCTTTTCCTCTGTAGGTTAAAGTGCTACTCGACATTAATTGACTTGTTTTGTTCCACATTTTGTGGTTTGTGGAAAAAGACAGGAGTGGCCGGGCTATGGGCAGTATGATGGAAAGAAAAAACAAGTTCAAATATAGCCTACTTTGGGACCAGGGAATAAAACAGGTTAAGGAACCATGTCTGGTGGCTCAGAGATCACAGACAATATTATTCTTGAGGAGGTTTGAATGTCCTTGCTTTTCCGTCTCTCTCTACACTGACCAAAAATAGATATAATATAAAAGAAAAACAATAATTTCTATCCTTCACCACACGCAACAAAATCAGCTTTGTTCTTCCGTGAAAATACTGTTTGTGTGAGTCTTGAGAAAATGGATAGGAACATGTCTAAAAAAGAAAACACATAAATTCCTGCCAAGAATGTTGCCGTCCTTGCTTTTGGATTTATTTTTAGCCTGATTTTATCTTTGATCAAAACGTTTGATTTCCATTGACCCCCATTAAAGGCCGCTGGGTTTGTGTGCCCTTGAAAGGCATGGTGGATTTGCCGTAAGAACGTCTCAGAATAAACAAGATACCATGTGTTTAACTCTGTCCTCCGGAGTAATTTGCATCATATCCACCAACCACAGAACTGTGTCTCCTATTATTTTCTCAAAGTATTTGATGACATTTGGAATCATGTTGTAGTAATCTGCGTTCCTGCAGCAAAACTCTGGCACTCAGACCTTGCCACAGCAGAGCTGAGAAAGAGAGATGTAAGTAAGGCATTGCATTTATAGTATGTGTATATATAATGCTGGATGTGACTGCTACCACATGTTTTACAAAGCTGAACCTGGGCTGAACTTAATCAGCTTTGCAAACTACAAATTGGACCCTAGGGCTAACTAGGATGGTGTACTGTGTTGCATAAAAGAACTAGCAAGGCATGTGACAGCGATAATGTAATTTTCAGAAATGGATTGATATCAAACAGCCCTCTTGTCAGCAATATATCCACTGCACCTTAATCGAAAAATATGTCTGCTTTTTATGAGTTTCAATCAGTGAGAGAGAGAGAGACAGAGAGAGAGAGAGAGAGAGAGAGAGAGAGAGAGAGAGAGAGAGAGAGAGAGAGAGAGAGAGAGAGAGAGAGAGAGAGAGAGAGAGAGAGAGAGAGATCCTATGACAGTGGATGGACTGCTGGCCAGCTGGGACCCATGCCAATGTGATTGTGTGTGGTCTGTGTGTGCACACATGCGTGTGCACTGACTATAGCATGCAGCAGAGGACAGCGTTATTAAGATTGGACATAACTTATTAATGCACTCTGTCCTCTCTAGAGCAGCATACTGTCAACAACTTAATTCAATCCATTATGCCTTTGTTATGCCTTGGAAACATGGTGTCCTCATTGCTCTTTTCTGGTCCTTAAAGTAGCTGTTGGAGACCAAACTATAATCAGTCTATGTGTCTGCACCTTGCCACAGGTCTCTCATTCCTGTTTAACTGGTCTATAGGCCTATTTGGGCTGAAATAGGTCCTCAACAACAGTATTTCCTGCTACTGTAATTTCAAACGACAGTCAAATGATTATTAGAAATATTAAACTAATGGTTATATGCAATGTTTGCTTGAATGAGAGAAGTACTGTCTAGTCTAAGAGGACGACAGTATTTCATATCCTCCTAAAGGTTGCAGTGCAGTGGAAAGTATACCTTTACTCAAGTAATGTACTTGTATATTACACTTTACATTTCTGCTACAGTACAGTACAGTACAGTACAGTACAGTACAGTACAGTACAGTACAGTACAGTACAGTACAGTACAGTACAGTACAGTACAGTACAGTACAGTACAGTAGCCTACAGTAATACTCTGTGAGGCATACAGACGCCTCACATGCCTGTGTGTGTGTGTGTGTTAGTCTGGCTGTTCTTAAGCCCCCACGGGTACGGACTATAGTATGAAATATAATCAACAAATTAATGCATCTATTAATTACTTGCGAAAGCAGAGCACGCTTTGAAGCGTATGCCGTGGTACATATACTGATTTCGAGAGTGACGTAATAAAGATATATAATAATATACTGATATACTACTTTTCAATGTACAACTTACATATACATATATACAACTTACACATACGTTATCTGTAATTAGGATATGTTTCAGTGTCGGTGAATTAAAGGTAATGTCTGTATGTATACTCAACTCAACTCAACTCAACTCAACTTTATTTATATAGCACATTTAAAACAACCATAGCTGCCACAAAGTGCTGTACAGTACATAGGTAAAACAGTAAGTAAACACATAGACTAAAAACACAGAATACAAAGACAACACACAAAACAAGAAAAGGAGGGGGGGGGGGAAACAAGTTCAGGAACAGAGGTCTCATGCTGTGTTAAAAGCCAAAGAATAAAAGTGCGTTTTCAGTGAGGTTTTAAAAATGGCCAGAGAGGGGGCCTGCCTAAGTTGCAGGGGAAGGTCGTTCCAGAGCTTGGGGGCAGCGATTGAAAAAGCTCTGTCCCTCGGGACCTCTAGCAGCATCAGGTCAGCTGACCTGAGGGAGCGGGCGGGAGAGTAGGGGTGGAGGAGCTCAGAGAGGTATGGAGGGGCGAGACCACTTAAAGCTTTAAAAGTAAAAAGCAGAACCTTGAACTGGATTCTAAAGTTCACTGGCAGCCAGTGGAGAGAGGCGAGGATGGGAGTCATATGCTCTCTCTTACGCGTGCCAGTTAGTAGTCGGGCAGCCGCGTTCTGAATTAACTGGAGCCGAGCAAGGGAAGACTGACTGGCTCCAAGGTAGAGGACGTTACAGTAATCCAGCCGAGATGTAATAAAGGCATGGATTACTGTCTCAAGGTGCTGAGTGGTTAAAAAGGGTTTTACCTTTGCCAGTTGTCGCAAATGAAAAAAAGCTAGACTTCACCACTGAGCTAATTTGGCGATCTAGCTTAAAGTCATTTTAAAACCTAGGTTGGAGACTGTTGGCTTCACAAACTGTGCCAGGGGGCCTAGATCAAAGGGAGGGGGGTTACCAGAACCATTTGGGGCAAACACCACCACCTCAGTTTTATTATCATTGAAGCTTAGAAAGCTTAGGGCCATCCAGGCTTTAATGTCATCCAGGCAAGAGAGAAGAGCTTTAGGATCAGCGTCTTTCTTCTTTAGGGGAACATAGATATGACTGTCATCAGCATAGAAATGGAACGAAATGCCATGTTTTCTGAGGATGGACCCTAGCGGCAGGAGATATAGGGAGAAGAGCACTGCGGCTAAAATAGAGCCCTGTGGAACACCATACGACAACGGCGCCGGGGAGGATTCTGAGCCAGCAGCGCTGACGGACATGGTTCTGCCCGTCAGGTAGGACCTGAACCACCCTAGCGCAGTTCCACAGATACCCACTAGGTGCTGCAAGCGCCAGAGCAGGACGTTGTGGTCGACTGTGTCGAACGCAGCCGTCAGGTCCAGCAGGACAAGAATGACATAGTCGCCTGCATCATTAGCTATGAGGATGTCGTTAAATACCCTAACTAGTGCAGACTCTGTACTATGCCGGGTTTTGAAGCCAGACTGGAAGACCTCAGGGATCTTATGCTCCTCTAGGAAAGACTGTAGCTGGGCATAGACAACCTTTTCTAGTATCTTAGAGATAAACGGCAATTTAGATATGGGCCGAAAATGAGCCAACACAGTGGGGTCGATACATATACATGTATGTAATCTGACTGAAACCTATATCTTTATTACGTCACCATCAAAATAATCAATGCCGGGTAATAACCCGGCATTGATACATATCTTAATTACGTCAACATCTAGTATACAGTATATACCTCTGAGCATACGCATGGAAAAGCCAGCCGACCACAGTATAGTACTTTCAAGGTACAACTTACATACATAGATACGTTACCTGTTACTCAACAAATACTGAAACATATTGTAATTACGTCACCATTGACAGCCAGCTATAACTCAACTTTAGTATTTACTTGCGCAAGCAGAGCGCACAAGTAAAGTTGTTTGTCCGGTGCTCTGATGCGTATGCCATAGCTGCATGATTTGCTTTACAGAGCAATGGAGAAAGAAAGCAAAGAAAAGCTATAGGCACAAATACATGTATGTAATCTGAAACCTACCTTTATTACATCACCATCGAGAGCCAGTTATACCCTGGCATTGGTACATATCTTCATTACGTCACTCTCAAATCATAAAACCACAGTATACTACTCATCAACTTACAAATTGCATATACATAGGCATTCATACAGTATATAGGCATTCAGTGTCGGCTGGATTAAAAGTAATGCCTCTATATTTCAATATTGAGTTATTAAGTCTAGCTATGTGTATACATAGAGTCTATGTATACACATAGCTAGACTTAATAACTCAATCTTGAAACCAATATTTCACAGAGAGGCTGAGATTTGAAAGTTCATAGCGGCCGACAGTACATGGGCGCTCTGCTTGCGCACTAGTAGGTAATGGCCTACTTGTGTGCAACGCGCAAGTAGGCACTCGACAGAGTGCAGTTCTAGTTAATTTTTTTTTTTTACAGAGAGGCTGAGATTTGAAAGTTCATAGCGGCCGACAGTGTGCGCTCTGCTTGCGCACTAGTAGTCCATTTATGGCCTACTTGTGTCCAACGTGCAAGTATAGGCAGTCGACAGAGTGCAGTTCTAGCTTATTATAGATTTAAATGAGTACAAAGGGAATCTACCAATGCACCTGAAACGGCTAGTCCGATGTATCACAGGAACAGGGACAATCAGGGGAGGATTATCCAACGGGCCTGTTGGGCCCAGGCCCAGGAGCCTCTGAGCTAGGGGGGGGCCTGAGCTTCAGCCTCCAAAAAGTGCAAAGTTAATAACAGTTATTAACTTTGAACATTTTGCCAGCAATGGGCTTATCATGGCAATAAAATAAGCCCAAATGTCCTAAACCAGTGGTTTTCAACTGATTGTGAATGAGGGACCGCTACCCTGACTTAGAATCAACCTGGGGACCACTGTTGTGTTGGGTGGGGATATGGGCTAATATTAGTGCTTTTGTGTCACTTTTGTGTCACACAACATCAACATTGTGTCTCAACTCTCAACCAATGTTCCATTGACTAATAATTTCCTAATAATAATGACTCATCCAGAAATACAACAGAAAAAGTTAAAAGTTAAAATTAAAAAAAAGATTTTAACTTTTCTGTTGTATTTCTTGACCTCCCACTTGTCAGTAAATGACTGCATGGACGGTCATCAATGTCACAAGGTGATTCCGTTCACTGTTTCTCAACTAGTAGACAGAAAATGTTTAAAAAAATCAGCAAATCCTACATTACTAAATGCATGGTCAGGGACCATCACTCCCCCATCTCTCTCCACATTTCCTGTCAGCCTACTGTCTGTCCCTCCATAAAAAATATTAAATAAAGGCGAAAGCCACAATTTTTTTTTAAAGAATAAAGAGAAGAAAAAAAGTCACAGCAACCGCAAGTTGATTTATCCGTTGTATTCGCTCAATGCCGAGCAATGTCACGATGACAATGTTGCGCTGACTGGCTCACAGTGACACATTCACACATTCAGTTAAATGAACAAAATTGGATTTTTGGAGGTGAATAATGAATATTTGTCAACTCTGCCACCCCAGTATTGGTTGGTTGGGATGGGACCCGGTTTGTATAAGTACTAAACACGCATAGTTGTTTCTAGGGGTGGGGGGCGAGGGGGGCAGCCCCACCCCGTCGGGCCCACGTGGCCTGTGACCTGCAATTCTATTTGCGTGCGCATGAGAAAATATTTGTGGACCTTCAGCATTTCTAGTTGAGGACCCCTGGCCTATGGGGACAATAGTTGCAGAAGAAGGAGAAGATCAGACAGTTTAGCCTAGTATCTATCTATCTCTGTCCACGTAACTCGGGAACCGTTCGCCCCACCGACTTCAAATTCGATCCTCACATGGACTGCAGTACCCGGTGTCGAGTTGGGCGGACCCACGGTTGTCCAGAACCGCCACAAAAGGCCTCTGCCCGGGCTCTGTACATGGCTCCTGCCCAGTGTCCATATATGGAGCTGGACTGTTCTGACATCATTCTAACGTCTGCATAGACTCCATATTTGGGCATGCCTGAAAACTATCTCCATATAAACTCCATAAAAGGGACACAGACATAATATCAGGGTGGGGCATTCATTTCCAACTTGCATCGTTCCATGTAGGCCAGTGCCCAACGGGCAACACTGTAGAGGCTCCAACCAAGTAAAGTGGGGCATTCAATTCCAACTTGTATCGTTCCATGTAGCCAACGGGCACCACTGTAGAGGCCCCACGGGCCACGGTTGTCCAGAACCACCCCAAAGACAGGCTCTGGACAGGGCCCCTGCCTAGGGTCATTCTGACATCTGCATAGACTCCATATTTGGGCATGCCTGACAAAGAACTCCATATATGGGCATAAAAGGGACACAGACATGTGTGGGGCATACATTTCCAACGTGCATTGTTCCAAGAAGGCCAGTGCCCAACAGTGGAGCATGCATTTCCAACTTGCATCGTTCAAAGTAGGCCAGTGACCAACAGGCACTGCTGTAGAGGCTCCAACGCATCTGGGTGGGGCATGAATTTCCAACTTGCATCGTTCCAAGTAGGCCAGTGCCCAACGGGCACCGCTGTAGAGGCCCCACAGGCACCGCTCTAGTAAATGAATGACTGATGTTTCGATCTTGAAATCTTCCTCAGAGTAAGGACTCTAGTATAGAATGTTTAAACAGTATGTCATTTTTACATGCAAGACATTTACTTGCCACAATAGCATTGTTTTTCTACTACATGCATGTGGTATTTCTATGTTACAAAAGATCTCAGTGGGCGGCTGTGGCTCAGGAGGTAGAGCAGGTCGTCCAATGATCCATGGGTCTGTGGTTCGGAACCCGGCTCCTCCTATCCACGTCAAAGTGTCCTTGGGCAAGACTCTGAACCCTACATTGTCTCCAATGAGTCAGTCGATGTGTGAATGTGGGATGTGAGTATGCATGGGGTCGACTGTTCGCTGCTTCACCTCCCAGTGTATGAATGAATGAACCTTTGTAAATGCCATTCATTATAAAAAATGCCATTCATTACTTGTTACACCACTGCACTGCATAATGTGTTCCTAGTAAGCTATTGGATACAGGTTGAGTGCTGGGCACACAGTGCCTCAATGTTAAATTGGCTAATAAACAAAATGTAAAAGAATAATGAATCACTGTATGCTTTGGATAATGGTCAGAAATAAATGTATGAATTCACTATAAATAAAACATAAAATAATAGATGGTGTCCACTCTTCCGGTTACTGTCACTTGAATTTGACCTGAATTGCAGGTTTGACACAATTTGCTAAGTCATAGCCATGGCTAGCGCTGGCTGTAGTCTTGCGTTACCAGACTGTTGCCATTTTCAAATCCTTCCATCTGGCTACGAGAGACTACCATGGCTGCCACACATTTGAGGAACAACATAAATTATAATCCATCCAAGAAACAGCACACATTATCAATAGCAATTTTAGAATAGGGTTTCCATGGGTGTGGCATTATCTTGGTCCTTGAGAAAAAGGAGGTCTTCACTTATATAACAGTAGTATATTAGGCTACTGAAGGCTACTGAAGGTTATGTTTTGGTCTCACAACCTTCATTAGGTATCTCGAGACCAAAACGTTGTAACCTTCAGCCTAATAACCTATACTGATGTATAAACTGGTTGCCTGCTGGTTGCCTGCTTCGATGCACCTGTCCCTGTAGGTGTGCAAAAGCACTATTGTCTACATTATCTTGGTTCTTAAAAGGATGCATGGCTAATAAGCCTTTTATGATTCCTAAGGTTAATATGATAATCAAAGCAATATTTTAAATACTTTTTATTTGCACATGCATCCCATATATACTTTCCATAGTAACATCATTTTCATGTGGTGTGGTGTAAACTAAGTAACTAAGCAGGCTATATTTACTCATACTGTACTTAAAGCAGCACTAAGGTAACTTTTCTTTAACTAATACAATAAAATTTTGTCCAAATTATACAATTGAGGTGGTTGTATTATATCTCCCTGCTCTTCATTTAGATTGTGTCAAAGGTCAAGTCTGCACCTGACACGAATTTGGATGGTCAAGATTCAATTTATCCCCTAGATTGGCTATTTTCGAATAAACAGTTAATGATCAGTAACTAATTATGAAGTATAAAATAGGGCTTAAGTGGGTAATGATCATTCAGTAACTAATTATTTTTTCAGTAAAATGATATATATGATTCTGCAATGAGCTTTCTGTGTAATGCATTATTTTACTTTAGCTATACTTAAAATATATTTTGATAACTTTGTCTGACTTAAGTTTTTGACAGTAGGGTTTTTACTGGATATTTTTACCCTGTCCCTGTGGTATTGTTACTTTTACATTATGTTTAAAGAAAATAATCAGAGGTGACAGTACTTCATTAGACCCCTTGGTGTGGTTGTTATGTGCAATGATGTCTTCCCTTTGTATTTAAGGTTTCTTCCTGGAGGCTGAAACCTTGACAGTCAAACGTGCCAATGAAAGAAACTGTGATATAGTGACATCATAATATCATCCCTAACCTCTCCCCCTTTATCAACAGCTGTGGGTGCGGCTTCAGTTCAGGTGGATCACCACCCATCACCACCCACCAGCTAAACCAGGCATACTTAATGAACTGGTAGGCGTCAGGCGTGTCAACATAAAAACAACATTTTAACAAATACTGTACACTTCTTTGAAAAACTTCTTCCTCCATAATAATTATACCTGATGATCATGTTTTAGAGGGGGAAAACGTCACAGCACTCCATCTTTAACGGGACCATAGTACATAGACTCGACTGGTAGTGGGGGACAGAGATGTTCATCACCTTCAGCCTCCTCTCCAATAGGTGTCACTATAGTGAGGGCACCCGCACCCCCCTCCCACCCATCTCTCCTCCCCCATCCCTCTCCTCCTCCCATCGACCTCCCATCTAGATATCATCCGTGAAAGGGTGTGCGTTGTGAAGGTTGTGTGTGTATTTGGTATTTAGCTGATGTACGCCACTGCATGCAGTAACACTCTGGTGGTGGTGTGTAAATAGCCTACGGCAAACGGCACTGTCTGCTGAGCAGCTGAGCAGGTCAGACTCAGCCAACATACATACAGTACGGTACTGTCTGCAGAGGACGGGAAATGATGAAAATGCGGCATTCACGGACATGACAACTCAAAGTTGATTGAATGGGACACTTCTTAAAAATGCAACGCGACCGCTTCTTCCAATCTATCTCAAGGTCAACGTCGTGTGATGAGCCCCGTCTGGCAGGACTATCGCATCGTGGACGACTTTCTTTCCAGGGCAGTTGGGAGGGGAGAAGAGCCGAGGAGGAGATGCCGTTGTCCTTCTGCTCGTCAGCTTCCACAATGACACCTTTTCACGGACAAGGAGGACATTCACTGCATCAATGACAGTCAGTCGTCGACAAGATTCCCCGGACAACTTTCTTCCTCTCGTCACTTTTTGAGGAATTAAGTTTGAGGGCTTTTGTTTTACAGTGCTGGCGCTGAGCTCTGTTTGATAACAAGCCTCCCGTATGAGGATTCGTTTCCTGCTTTCCCCCCAGACGGCCTTGTGCGATAAAGTAACGAAACGTTTACCTGAAGACAACCTCCCCCCCCAGACAATAAATGGATATTTGTTTTGGTTTCAGAAGACCCCGCGGGTTTAATCTAGTTAGTTATTAACTTCATAACACACATAAGTTGCTGTCAACTTCCTTGGACGTGCTTGTTGTTACAGAGCGCCCTTTCCCCGAACGTCACCATGCCTTCGAAGACAGTTTCACGGAGTCCTGCGGGCGGTTTCATCCAGACTTTACTTGACAGGGGGCTGCTGGTGCTGGTGGTGCTGGTGTTTCTGCAGGGCACCGTTCTGCCCCTCGGGGCTGCCAGCTCCCCGGACCACACCACCCACCAGAAGCCCACCGACGGCCACGGCGGAATCATGGACGAAGCGGGACGAGGACATCACAACGTCACTCACATTAAAAAGAACTTCCCCGTCCTCGGAATCGATTACCACCACATACAGACCCCATTCGAAATCTCGTTATGGGTACTGCTGGCCTCTTTAATGAAATTAGGTGAGTATTGAACCTTACAGCTAATTGAATTGAAACCCCGGCGTCACTGATGACCAGACATCAGGGAAATGCTACTGTAGTCTTGTCTACAGTTTTAAGGCCACCACATGAACTAACAAACTCGGTACAGGCATGTGATGTTAGTCTCCCTGTAGGCTGTATAGGTGCTGTCAGTGTCAACATGAGCGATCAAACTCTATAGTATACAGTCTGTTCATTGAATGGTGATGTAGTCTGTAGTGCTGTCAACATGAACATACTCAGTACAGTCTGCAACTGTATTAGTACAGGCGATGAAGTCTCTCTCCTGTCAACATCTGAGGGTTCCCATGATCCATCCATCTTCAGTCAAGTTGCTCCTAAATGCACCACATGTTCCAAATCCTACGTCAAACTAAAGGTGCTGTTTTTATCAGGGTGTCCTCTGAACTGCACTACATTAACATAATGTATAGCACAGCACAAGCACACTAACCCTATGTTATTGATACAAGATTCTGTCCGTTACAGAGATGGATTACAGTGCTCAGTGGAAAGATTGGATCACGTTGTGATATATTCTTGTGCTTCTTTGCTCAGCGATGACAACTTAAGCCAGACTAAGATAACTTAAGTTCATTAGACTGTACTGTCATGCACCGTACAGGTTCCCCCACCCCACTCCTTTTTTCCTGTAGGTCTGTATGCTGGTCTGTATGCTGTTTTGTAATGGGATACATTTTAGTTGTAGTTTCAGATGACTAAGCACAATTGAGCACACACTGCACAGCAGAAGGTATGAGGACTATAGTCTGTCTATTGAGTTTCACTGTTATAAGGCAAAGCATTCACACCATTGCAATAAAGTGTGCAGTAAAGTGTTTGGAAATCTGAAACTGCAAACATAGATGACAGCCACTCCACATTCAGTCACAGACACTTTTACTTCAACCAATCAGGAGTAAAATGAATCTTGAGCCATTTTACCAAAATGAGTAGTACTACAATTCTGTGATATGGAATCACTTACGTTTTGAATACATCCCCCAACCTTGACAGACACACACAGGTTTCTGTCCTACTCCTCACCTGATCTAAATTTCTCTTATTTCACCACCGTCCTCTCCCTTCAGTCTTACAACACTAAATTAACGTCTACAATATCCTGCTTTGCCTCCAGTCCCTCCCTGGCTGGCTCCCTATGTTCTTCTTCGTCATCTTTCTTAATGTTTTCCTCTAGCGGCCTAATGCAACATGCTTTCTACGGTGCCCTGCAGTGTCCCCTGCTGTCTTTTATTTGGGTACCAGGCCAGCCGCCCTGCGACAGGAGCCTGACTCTGACTGAGCTCCAGCCTGTACCCATGTTAGGGAGGATTTGGCTCCTTTCGCCCAGTGGGAGTGGGACGCTTAATTTATCTGGATGAGGGGGGTTCACATCACATGAAGGATGCAGTGTGAAAAAGAGAGGGATGAAAAAGAGTGATGGGTGGCGATACAGAGTCTCCGACTCTCAATGAAATGTGAATGAACGATAATAAGGGAGGGAGTGTCCGGAGCAGCACATTATGGTGACCTTCAGTTTCTGTCTGGGCTGCTGAAAAATATTCTGTCACTGCACTACACTTGCCCAGAGTGTGATTTATCCTCTTTGACCTTACCTCACTAGCTCATAGACACACTGGTGCCCATTTGTCTGTATGCCGCCTGTATTCACTGCCTGGCCCTTCTCTCCAAGACCAATCTTTGGTAAACACAACTTGTGAATCAATATTCCCTAGCGGGAAAGCTCTTCAATCTATATAATAATAATAATAATAATAAAACTTTATTTGTATAGCACCTTTCATGACATGAAATGCAGCTCAAAGTGCTTTACAGAACAATGGAGACACAACTTGTGAATCAATATTCCCTAGCGGGAAAGCTCTTCAATCTATATAATAATAATAATAATAATAATAATAAAACTTTATTTGTATAGCACCTTTCATGACATGAAATGCAGCTCAAAGTGCTTTACAGAACAATGGAGAATAAAAGAAAAGCAAGGCAACGACATTAAAAAAACAAGCAGTAATGCAATACAGTGAGGACATGAATAACAAAAATAAATAAAAAATAAATGATCAATTAAAAGCAATGTTGTAGAAGTGGGTCTTGAGCTGAGCTTTAAAAATGTCTACAGAGGCTGCCTGACGAAGGTACAGTGGGAGCTTGTTCCATGCCGACGGCCCGTAGAAGCAAAAAGCTGCTTCCCCGTATTTTTTAGTTGCCATTTTTTTAGGCAAAGCGAGCAGGCCAGCAGTGGAAGTCCGTTGCCATGGGGATACAATTACACTCACAATATCTTAATGGAGTGTTTTCCTATGTATTAGCAGTTCCCTAATTGTAGCTTCTCTAATTGTGATACAGATCAAATTACATTTCCTCTTCACCCGACCCGTAATCTTTCTTTTCGGCCAACTTGGCCTGTGATTTCCTGGGCTGCACCAGACAGACGCCCACACACAGATAAAACAATGTCAGTTAGACATTATCAAAGGATCTATGTTAACCAGCTATTACCCAAATGACCCCATTCTGCATTTATTGTACTATGTGAATAATTAAGCTAGTAGGCATCACAGAGGCTTTCCACACTACACTACAAGACCACACTGTTTCCAGGCACAATTGTTGCCAAGTAAGGATGATTGTGGTGGGTGAGAATGCCAGTGATAGTTTATAGCCCTATCAAACATTCAGCAGGGGTCAAATTCAAGATTGGCCTTAAGTTGCTATCAGCATTGAACCTGATAATGTGTTGCAGTGGTATGTGGGTTGCAAGGTGGGGCACATGAGTTTGTTTCCTTGGTTATAGGTGGCTATAAAACGTTTGTGTACTATCACATTGACAAAGCTTAAATGAGAAAATAAACTTTAAGAGTGCAAGTTAAGGGCACCAGCCATGACACTTCAAATCATGTTGTTATGTTGTTGTTCACACACATTAGACTATGCAGTTACAGTGTTAATTTAACACTTGAGCTTGTAGAAATGTGTGTGTGTAAGGGTTAATCTTTTCAGTCTCATAGTTAAATTGACACTGGAATTTCCAGTGTAGGGCGGCAGGCTACTGTTATCAGTGGTCAATATTTGTCATTGTGGACATGGCAGGCATTAATGGTTCAGGTAGGAGACCCAAACCTGAGTAGGATTTTCTTTTAAACAGAAGTGGAACGAGTCATTGTTTTCTCCCATTTATCTTCCACTTCAGTAACAGTTATTGAAATATAAAGAGTGTATTCATGCACTGCCACATGGTTTCATGTACAATGGAAGTCTAAGGACCACAAACATCAAAGCCATAGAAAATGTGTTTATCATGGAAAGGCGTTCACACACACCACATCCTGAGCAAACGTAGAAAACGCTTAATTAGATTCCATTATCACAGTGGAAGACCGTTTCCACCCTACTAAAGATGGGGTGCAATGGCTTTTTAGGCCATTTTATTTTGAAGTTTCAGTCTGAAACGGAAGCCTCCGTGAGCGTTGCATCCCTTCAGGCTATGGGACGTTAATGTCTACGCTTGAAACGGATCGATGGGTCCGATTATTCGATTATCGTTAATTATTAACTTTTACTTTTCATTGATTAACAATTAACTTCTACATCCCTAATTTCAAGTATCTAAATATTGAATCAAGCAACTTAAAAACTCTCTGGGGTGTTGTTCACATAAGTAAAGTATTTTTGAAAGACAAGTGAATATATGCCTTTATCTTAAGACTGCATAGGTAAAATAATGTCTTCGTTTTGTCATCTAGTTCTAGCAGTCCCAACGTTTCAATCATTGAATAGGAATGTGAGGATAATGAGAATTGCTTTCTGATAGCTGATGACCGTGTCCTGTTACTGTACTTTTCTGCAAGCCCTGATGTTTTACATCTTTAATTTATGTTTAGTGGCATTGTTTAGTATTGTTTTGTTATATTAGTTGTGCTGTTTTAAGCCTAGTCAGAGTGAGACTGTAGCCTGCTGAATTATAAGAACAGCAAATGATGTGTTTCGTAGTTACTAGTCAGAATTACAGTCACCCATATCATTGTGAAAAGGTCTACTACCCCTTTATCCGTATAAAGCAGTGGTTTTCAACTGATTAGGAACCAGGGACCACCACACTGACTGAGAATCAACCTGGGGACCACCACCCTGACTATAGAATCAACCTGGGGACCACCACCCTGACTGAGAATCAACCTGGGGACCACCACCCTGACTGAGAATCAACCTGGGGACCACCACCCTGACTGAGAATCAACCTGGGGACCATCGTTGTGTTGGGAGGGGGGATACCGCCGTGGTGTGGGGGAAAGAAATTAACCTTCCATATTAAACTCATGTTGCTGTTCATTGTAACTTACTCTATGAGTAAGCAGACACTTGCGATTGATTATGGGCACATTTCCTTATAATGGTGACTCAACCAGGCAATCCGGTACGGTTTCCCTTGAGATTCTAACTCACCTTTCTGTGGAAGTTCTTGACATCCGACTTCCCAGTAACTGACAACATCGACGCGTCATCATTTGTCACCAGATCATTTACTGCGTTGTTTCTCAACTTTCTCTAACCCTAACCCAATACAATAAATTCAAATACGAATCTACATTACCTACATTACTAAATGCATGGTCAGGGACCACATGCAACACCTTCACGGACCACCAGTGGTCCACGGACCACCTGTTGAAAACCCATGGTATAAAGGAAAGGAAAGGTACTATGTTTACACAGGGTAACTGGACTAAGCTCAATAACTTGTTTACAGCCAGGCCCTGCTCATAGAACATTTCATGGTAGAGGTTCAATGCCTTGTCCAAGGGCACTTCAGCGGTGGTCATTTTAACGTGCCGGTCCGGGGATACGAACTAGCGACCTTCCGATATCAAGACCGCTCCGCAAACCGTTCGGCCACCGCTGCCTTGTATGACGTGAGCCTACCTGTCTTGCAGTCTTGCAATCTTGTAATATTGTTCAGGTAGTGTTTGGTTTCCCATAGCAAGTAGTTCACTTAACCCTAGAACACAAAACCTGGGAGATTTTCACCCGGACAATTATGTTTTTGTGATTTTCATAATGTTGATGGTGATGTCTGAGGGTCCTTGGGTCCCTTAATGATGCTCAATGACATCATAGAAGGTAGGTTTGTTTTCCTGCCCACATCCCTTTTTTTTCTCCTACAGGCATAGAATATTTCAGATTTCATGTTGAAATATTAAAGAAGAGTACCTGAAATTGCCATGTATTGCTATACTTCATCATCTGTCTTTATCTACTTTAAACATGCATGAGATGGGCTGAGATTGATGATGACCAGGCAGAGAAAGTAGCTTAGAGGCATAAAACTAATAAGAACATTTATATGTATTTATTAGATCCCCATTAGCTACTGTACTAGTGTACTGTAGCAGCAGCTACTCTACTGGAGTCTCCTCCTGCATAATCAACAACAGGAATTACATAAACATACAGTCCCACAACATACAGTAACAGTACAATACACAAAATATAAACTCTAAACATGTCTAATACATATGATATAACTATATAACAATTATGTCTCTTAACATAATTGAGAAATTACTTAACTCTCTAGTACATCCGTATCACAGTCAAATATTTCAGAACAAAATAATGATATGATGTTCCATACCATTCATTGGGAAAACAAATAAGATTTTCTTAAAACCTAAATGTATTTGTTTCTGAAGGAAAAACAAATCTATTCGGAAAAAAGAAATGGGGGTAAGAGAAGGAAAACGTTGTCCTGGCTAATCAAACAAACTCGGTGGTGATACTGCAGTGGCTAGAGCACATATCCTAATAATGACTCACAATGGAGTCCAAAGGTAGGGCTATAGGAGGTTGGCTGAACTTGGCTCACCCTACCCCAGTCACACCGGCCGTGACATTGTCCTAATCGTGTGGGAGAGATTGTATGTATATTCTTAAAACGCCACACCCATCGCACACAGCTAAGGATGAGACATATCTAGTGTCTTACAATGTTTTATTATTTCCCGTAATTATCTCCAGTCCAGAGACCAAGCTGGAAAACTGATTCTCCTCCCGCAATCTTTCTAATCGGCCTCATGTTCTAATCATACCACACTGCTTTACATTTTGGCCTAGAAGTATTGGTGCATTTATATGCACCAATAGTTAAAATGTTAAAGCGCCTTTATCCAAGGCGTTTTACATAGATTATGCATTACATTCATCCATGACTGGTTATCTCTGGAGTTGAGGGATACATTTCTGTGGTCACGGGACTCACGGAAGCTGTAGTAGGTTAGAAGATCAGACTTATTCACAAGTGGAAAGATTTTCCCAATAATTCCTACAGATTCCACCACAAAATTTGCTATTTCTGACAACATTTTGCCATGTCCCAAAATCTAGTGGATGATACCCTATCAATGTCTCGGTGAATACGTAGCCTCATTTCATTATACGTTGTCGTATCCTAATTAAATTAGAAATTGTTTGATATATTTTGTGATAATTTGATCAGTTCAGTGAATTTGGAACCATGTAGAATAGGCAAGTAGACTGAGTTTTGCATCACTGATGAGGGCTTTGAAGTGTTTCTTGGAAAGAATGTTTATTTCTTTTCATCTACAAATAGCATAGGGAATATACAGTAGTATTTTCTTTTACAGCAAGAGCATTATTTTAAATAAATAATAATGGACTATGAATAGATCCTTGAGGTACAGCACATGATAATGCCGTTCTATGGGACTTCAGGTGGTCATAGTTGATAGATAAATCAGAGAGAGGGTGATTTATCTTTCAACAATGACCACCTAGCCATACATTATCCCGCTTATTACATGGCTACTTAATATATAAATGTATAAATGGACCTCCTTGCTTGCGGTAATGAAAGTATTCAACCAAGTTGGCCCCACAGAGCGCAACGAGTCGCCTCGGAAACAACGAAGTGAGTGTTGATCAAATGGAATAAATGTTTGGGTACTGCATCGTCTTTCTTTCTTCAAATGTTTCTAAAAACATTCTTGAGAGCAATGTTTAGTTAAATGACATCATGTGTTTGTTTACATGGTCGTCATGTTGGGTACAGCATGAAATCAGTGCAGAAAAGCAGTGCTCCGAGCCTTTGATTAGCCAGCGGTCTGTTATAGAGCGGAGCAGTCTGTTATCAAGAAATAACACCGCTGAATTCAGCGATTGACCAATCGGAATCAATCATTCAACCATGCTGTGTAATAGAATGATTTAACCAGTTGAACTTTCCTTGGAACTGTTTGGAAAGGTCCTTCTGGCATACTCACTATACTCATTTTCCAATGCAGTGGATATTACTAGTACATCAATGAGTTCTATAAGTCCAAGTCCACAGTTATTTCGTGGAAGCCATATTGGATGGTGATCGCTGATCATATCATATTTATTATTTGTATTTGTAGATGTTGGAGGATTCTTTCATGTAACCGCTGTTGTTTGAAAACATGGGATTAACTAGAGGATTAACTCTCACTAAACTACACGAGATCACAAGATTAGATTTTCAGTCTGTGATAAGGCAAGCAGAACTTTTACCTCTCTGTGACTGATGTGTACTCTGTAGACAAGCGGACACCTAGTCCTAGGCCCTCCTAGTACAGTGAATGGTGATTGGTCCATCTTGCCTGATTGACAGTTTGGTGATGAGTGTGAAACATTTGTGCACTCTCCAAATGACCCGGAATGCAGAAGCACGCTTGGCCTTCAACCAGCCAAAATGTTCACATCTACCACCTTCTCTGCTCCCTCCATTGGATTAAAGGGCCACTTCACCCCTTTTGCTTAATGTTGTTTATGTGGGTAATATGTGTTTTTAGCTATTTTAGTATATATATTTTTTTAAAGATATTTTTTTTGCGGCTTACGCCTTTTATTGGTTTTTTGAAGGGACAGACAGTAGGCTGACAGGAAACGGGAGAGAGTTGAGGGAAGACATGCAGTAAAGGCCGTGTCGGGCTCGGGAGTCGAACCCGCGGCACAGTCACACTGCGACTGGATTACCAGGCACTATTTTAGTATTTCAAAGTGTCTGTGATGACACTGCTAGATTACTACAATGCCCATAATGCTTTGGTGTACTAGGGCTGGGGCGGTATGGGATTTTTATTACCGCGGTTATTGCCGGCCCCCATACCGCCGGTATGGCGGTTATTACCGCCCCCCCCCCCCAAATAAAAGTTACAGGTATGGTGTGTGCGATATTAATTGTGAGATTACCATAATGACGGTAATCATTAAAGGACCACTTTTGAACCTATCTTCATATAATAGGTCCTCACTAATAGTCATGATAAAATGGCACGTTTCTTTCTACTCTGTGTCACATAGGAGGCCTAATCTAATTGAATACCCCTGCCATAAAGCATTACACTTGTTTACAAGAGGGTCCACCATTTTCAATTCATCATATCATTTTGTACACTATGCACTTCTATAAAGCCAAAAACAGGAAATCATCATAAAGGAGGTAAAAAGGGGGAAAACGTATACAGTGAGGGGGGAAAGGGGTGGGTGGAGTCAAGGGATTTACATCTTAATGACAGTTGGTAGGGCGTTCCACATTTTTGTGGCATAGGAGTGAAATGAATTTAGGTGGACCCTCTTGTAAACAAGTGTCCACTCACAGTTAACAGTCTTTGTATTAATTTGAGTTGTGCTTGAAATGTAGTGTAATTCTGCAAACTGTTAATAAATATTTTAATCAATCAATCAATCAATCAATCAATCAATCAATCAATCCTTGTTTGTGCCGAATCTGGGTTGCACATGGTTTTTTCTCCCTCTGGTGTTGTTGTGTTGCTGGCATGATTAGACTGACTGAGCGCGTCACTGTTTATTATGATACACTTCATTTCATAAAAATAAAAATAAATCATTTCATTAAAAAAATGAAATGATTAAAAAATTTAACCGCGGTAATGAACCCGATACCGCGGTATGCGTTACATACCGGCGGTATGGCGGTATTGCGGTTATTGCACCCAGCCCTATGGTGTACTCACCCCACCTTGTGGATAGGCGGAGGGCTGTCTTTCTGAGACGACAAGGAAGTGAGACCAGTGTCCGTGACATCACAAACACTTTGAAATACTAAAATACCGAAAAACACATAAGATCTGGTTGCAAAAGGGTTGAAGTGGACTTTTAAGAGCATCTGCTAAATGCCTAAATTGTAAACAAACCACGGTGATGAATGTGAACCAAAACCAAGAGAATGTAAAAAATAAAGAAGCAAATATTAAATTAGCTTTCTTGTTGGAGGTTTGTTGGAGATTTGTGACCTCTTGTGGGTGACAGGGAGTTGACGCCAATGTGTTGGAGACTCCGGGAACTTCCGAGACTCTTGGGATGTCTCTGTTATGTATGTATACCCAAAATTGTCAATTTGTTATCAGTCATTGTGGCAGTTTATTTTTCACTCTATAGGTATGGTAGGTAGGGCTTGGGCCAGAATTGAACCACCAGCAATAATATCTGCCATGGCAAATTATTTTTGAGTGGTGCAACCACTCCAAGGAACAGCTACAGTATGTCCCTATGTACCAACAGGGGGCAACTTATATTGCAATATGATGTCCATGATCTTTTTTTTCTCCTTTTTTAGTTTTTAAATCACAACACTTGCTCTGGAGTGTTACAATAGGTTTGCACACATTTCTAACTTGAAAGAGTGACACAATCAAACTTACTGTCATCAGATATCTAGAAACTAAATGTGTAAGTAATATATTGCTTTTTACCAAATGTTTTACTTATACGATTTGCTATAGTGTGATCCATAGTATTTCGTAACAGGTCTTAGTATGAAAGATGCAGAACACAATGGCCTGCATCCAAAAATAGGACTTGACTAAAAATGTCAAATTAGGGGCATCTTTTACATGGCACTAGACTGGAGGAAGGTCTGCATCAGTCTGAATACAAAGGGTTTGTGATTTTGTCAGATGAAAAGAAAAACACTTCTTTGAACATCAGGATGTTTGGGACTTTGGGTGTTAAACATTGCTGGAAAATGATGCCTTTGGAAACGACACAAAGGAGAGTTCAGCCCCTTTATTGTCCATCTTCCACCTCGACAAAAGGGGAGGTAAAATTGTTTTCACCCCTAATCATTTATGCGATATGCGCTATTCATTCTTTTGTTGCCCGCTTTGAAAATGTGATAAACTGGCAACGAGGCAACGAGTTCCTGGCTTTGAAGATGATAACATACAGCCAGCGGCCAGCGCCAGACTGACGAGAAGGAGGGGGTGAACTATAGTGCAACAGACTTTATAATACAGTATGTTAATTGTCTTCAATGACCTTAGCCCATAAAGGTTCTCAGTAGGGAGTGGAGTAAGAACAAAGTGCACATCCTTTATTACAAGTAACCTCGAACCACCTGCTTGAACTTGAAGTTGTTGGTGAAGTTTGTCATTCGTCATCCATTCAATGGGTGGAATTACAATACTATTAAGCAGCAAACACTGAATTCCAGAGAAAACAATATGGAGACATCAAGTAGTTTTTGTATTGCTGAAGAATAACTTGCTAAATGAAGTGTACTCGTTATTAATTTCCAAATGTGTCTTCTTGACAACTGTCACGTGACAAGTCAACCAGCCATGAGTTTTTCTTTCAGCCCTGCCGGTTTCACTTTTTACCATCTTATCACCCCTGATAATGTTTTCTAGTGGGCAAAGACTTGAGTGGACTTAGTTGCGATCATGCTGGAGAGATTTCAGAATGTGTGAGCTGTCACCACTTAATGCATGTTGGGTGCTTCAGGCCTTATCACAACGCCTCCATTGACCATGGGCACTAACTGTAACACAAGACAAGGCAGGTCATTCTCTTGAGGGGACGGTGCAAAACTAAGCACATCCTATTTGGACCTGAGCAGAGAGAAGGGTTCTTCATTATTTAAAAGAAAAAAAGATTCCCCATCGATCTTTTTGTGTTCTGTCCTTGGGTGTCTGGAGAGAGTCGGAGTATTTCTAAGTATACCTGTTTTGACACGTAAAGGGTTCCTTGTCCAAAACCCGCTGCAACGATGAGTCATTCTCAGACTGGTCAGCCTGGCCTGAGTGGCCTCACACTCACAGGCCTCATTGTCCCTTTTTGTCACCGATGAAGGAAACTGGGTGGTTTTACATTCTACGCCTGGATCCAGTATTCAGGCTCTGGCACATTGACTCTGCCATGGCAGTCACTTAAATCCACCGAATGATGACCTGTCTGCCCTTTTTTCTGCGTACTAGCCCCGTCCTTTATGCCTAGGCATTTTTACAGCCAACAGGGTTTGTAAGTGTAGTGCAGCCTGTATTTATATAATGTCCTCTCAAAAGTTGACGAATCACAGCTCAGGGAAGGTGAAACTTTGGAAGAGTGTGAAATTTGGGTCATAGTTGAAAGTCTATGCAAGTAATAATTAATAAAAAAACGTTTTCAGACAACTCTTAGTTAAGCCCACATTGTTTTTGTAAAGTACTCTTGTTATTGGAGTGGTTGCACCACTCAAAAATCCTATTCCAATTTGACCAAATGAGGTGTAGAATGTTGTCACACTCGGCATGCATACAAGACAATCTTTTTAGTATTTGTTCCACCAATTAACACATCATCATTAATTATGATTCCTGCACAGGGAGGCCAATTAGGGATGCATGATTAATCGTAAAATAAAAGTAAGCGGCGATGTCCACACATCAATGCGTTCTAATTTCTAATTAAAATGACTGATTCCATTGAGTCACGCTGCTGTTACTAACCTGACAGCATGTATTGGTGGAGGCATAAACGCAGATTATCTATCATTAGCTTACTCGGACAGCGTATGAAGGAAGGTTTTCAAGCAAAAAAACCATATATCTATATATTAGTAACGCAAACAAATCCTCAAGGCGAGTGATGATGGGTTTAAACTGAAAAAGAGGCAGTGTGGATGAAAAAGCAGTTATTACAGTATTTGCATCATCGCACCGCAAGGTAACACTATAACAATCTACTACAACAACCTCAAACGTCATTTAGCAATGAAGGACAAAAAACTGTACATCACAAACCCCCAGCCGCCAGACCACACAAACCTCATTAAAGTTAAAAACATGTTTTTAAAGAAATTAGAACTGTGACGTGTGAGAGAATCGTGGTCTTGATTTTCACATTTGAGCAAGGCATGCAGGCCATGTTGTTTATTAGACTTTAACAATCTAACAATTTAGAAATGGTCCATTTGAACTGCTTTAACGGAAATTGCTTTTGCCAAGGCTTAGATAAAACTCCAGTCAGATCATTATCAATGTATAACCCTTTGCAGATGGAACAAAATGGGACATTAATAAGCAATATCTGACTGATTGCCTCTGGAGAAAAGACACAAAGTAATAACTAGACAAGACTGCCACCAATGCAGCAGAACAATGAATGACTTGGCATCTTATTTGAGGACGGTCGTGGTAAATTGATGAGCTTGAAAGTTTGACTTACAATAGTGAAACCAGTAAATGGACTAAAGTTGTAGCTAATGAACAAAGACAATGCACCCCAAATAAATAACACTGGCTTTTATCAAAATGTATATGACCTTTTTTTATTTTATCCACTGTATACAACAAATACAAAATAAAGGGGAGGGACAGCATTCTTTCAAACTGTCATATGGAAATATTACTTACACATTTAACACATTTAGATTTAGCTTGCAAGTTGGGAATCTAGGTGCCGATGTAGCCTGAAACTCGGATTTATAGTCAGATTGTGCCACTTGACTCAAACTAGAGGCCCGATATGTTGACAGCTTCAATCATTCATATGATATGATATAGTACTTTATTGTCAGTTTGCGACCCAGCAGCCTTCTATGCAACAAGTCGACTGATGGACAAAGGACAGTCTGACCGTATTGTCTCCACCATGCCTTCGGCCTGGTGGAGACATGTTTTGTATGTTTTGCACTCCGTCTGTCCGTGCGATGCCAAACTTTGCACACACACTCCCTGGATGCCAACGATTAACCTCTGCCACAAATATTCCAGAACGTCCTGTTATAGCGCCACCATGAGGCCGACTTTTGTAAAACATTTCTTGATATTACTCCTCCAGATTCTGTCCAAAAATCCCCCAAATCTTTACACAGCATCTCTATATTCATGTGCTCAAGACGGATCTGTCCCATATTTCATATTCCATCCTAATTTGCTATAATTAGCTTTCAAAGTTTGGAACAAAGAGTGTCAAATCATGAACGCAGCATGCAATTTACGTGAAATCGTTCACGCACTTTCCTACTATAGGCTGAGGAATATATCCCACCCTTTTCACATTGGCCTGTTATAGCGCCACCAACAGGTGGATTTTTGCAAAACACATTTTTGGAACAAAATGCCTCAAATCATCCAATTGCCATCAAAGGCGTAAGAAGAAATGGCACCCTTTTCACATTGGCCTATTATAGCGACACCAGGAGGCCACAACCTGACCTGCCCTGGTAGCTGTGCCCCGAGGGGCACTTTTTCTAGTTGTATGCTGGAACACAAAACATGGCTATTATTTGAGGTGATATTCCTTGCTATAAGGTGGGGAGTGAGGGCGGGGGCATCTCGGATGTGTTTAGGGAGATCATTCCAGAGGGTAGGGGCGGCCACAGAAATGGCCCTGTCGCCCCATCTTCTTGAGTTGACTATATTAGCCCGGTGCCCGGCTGTAGAGCACTGTGTCGTTGGCGATAGAAGTTGCAGATCCATGCCCCACCCGGCTATGCGATACCCGTGTCAGAGTACCCGTTCCACCCGTCTGTCTGTGTCCCTTTTATGCCCATATATGGATATTTCTGTATCTGTCTCTCTCTGTCCCTTGGGTTCTGTGTCAGGCATGCCTAAATATGGAGTGTTGTGAACTTTTGATGTCAGGCATGCCCAAATATGGAGTGTTGTGATGTCAGAACAGGCCACAGGGCAGCTCCATATATGGACACTGGGCAGAGGCCTTTTGTGGCAGTTCTGGACAAACCGCGTGTCCGACACCGGGCACTGCAGTCCCTGTGGGGGTGTGGAACGCGTGTGTCGAATTTGAAGTCGGTGGGGCGAACGGTTCTCGAGTTACGTACATCATACATGGTGCATTTACAGATAGATTAAGTGTGTGTTGTGAATGAGAAATGCAGCCCTCTGCCTCACCATCCACTGCCAAGGTACCCAATGGCAAGACTTAGACATTTGTGGTGCTACTAGGCAGGAACCAGGTGTACACATTTTACATGTAACCATCATTCTCCCTGCAATTACGGTACTCCTCCACGCCATTGCTATAAATGGGTATTCATTAGTCAACTTGCCAAGTATAACATGTTCAATTTTACTATTACTATTGACTACAACAATTTATCTACAATAATAGAGCCCATGATATATCTTTTTTTTATTCTAAATGAGATAGGATATAGTATACAGAGATATGAAAAGGGATAGAGAGATGGGAGGAGACATGCAAGACATAACAGGAGCTGAACTTGATCTCACTACAGCAAGAAGTCTGTGATGACAAACTGAACATGCACCCCAAGGGTGTTAGTCTTGAATTAGTAACATTATGGTTCCCATTCCCAATGCCGTGACATTATACTATGAAAATGTAGAGAAGACATTCCCTTGAGGACTGATTTTGTTTGAACTTTTAACATATTCTATTAGCAGCCAACCCCAACCCAGTATTGTTGCTTTGGATTCTATAACAAGGAAGTTGGCGTATCATTGACACTGTTGTGTCTAGCTCTGGTCCATAGCTCTAATGCGCGCATTATAGCTATGTTACTCTCAACTTCCGCCGCTCGCATGAATGCAGACCAGCCTCTACTCTTTGGCGTAAATAAAAAGAACGTTTTTGCTACTCACCAAAACAAAGGCGATTTGTGTCATTAGAGTGCGTCCACTAAGGAAAGTAGGCTTTCTAATGACACAACCCGCCTTTGTTTTGGTGAGTAGCAAAAACGTTCTTTTTATTTATGCCAAAGAGGAGAGGCTGGTCTGATTTCGATTTGAGATTTAAAACGGAAAGTCCCATAGCCTTACTGCGCAGGGCAGAATCGTAGAAGCAGTAGAAAGCTATGGACCAGAGCTATGTTGTGTCCTGCCTTTTTCCACTTTCAGTTTATAACTGGTTGAACAAGCTCCTTAATTCCTAAGAAGTATTCACAAGTAGTAGTGCCACTGTTGTGAAGGGGATGGATGAATAAATACTATACTAAAGCTCTTCTTCTTCCACGCAGTTAATGTGCTGACAAAATAACATGAATTATTTTCTGTCCAGCCAATTCTGGTTAAGTTCCTTGAATTATTTGCCGCGGAGCTTACTCAGCTAGGGCTTTGAAAGTACAGCTGTATGTGGCTGCATTCTGAATGACACTGATGTACTTGTTCGCCTACAAAAGAACTTGTGCTGACTGAGACACACACTAGTGAGTGTTGTCCTCCTCACACTACCCAAATGGGAGCCGCCTCACTCAGATGTCTTGTATTCCCCCAGAAAATATCAAAGACTGGCGGGGTTGGGAACTTGGGGGGAGAGGGAGAGGGGAGGGAGAGATTCCATCCATTCATCCTTCAATTTCTAATCTACATGTAGCAGCTCTTCTCCAGAACAGCTTACAAGCGTTGTACAGTTGTTGGCAGTGAGTTCAACCCTTTTCAACCACCCCATTAGTCTGCAAGGGGATGAGATTGATGCTAAGGTTTAGAAATGTATTGAATGGTAAATTAAACAATTTGTGAGCCAAAGTGTAGTGTAAATCAGTGAGTTTAGTCTGGGAGCAATTTACTGTTGAGGGCTATGGGAGTTCTGTCCTGGGCGTAACTCAGTGACGAATCTGTCCGCTTGATTATACCAAAAGTCATAGTCACTTAACCTTAATCTGCTTTCAACATTGAAAGCAGATTTCTAAATAAGCACTTGGAACGGTATGAGGCAATAATAACTTTTGTATTGGAAAATGACCAATTTAACTGTTTTCCATTAGCCGACTACCCATGGTGATAGCCTTATCTGTTGGAGCCTGCTCATAACATACAGGAGCAAACAGTGTGTTTTTCGCTAATGGATCTGTGATAAACAGAAGGTGCGGCATGCTCTCCGCTTCAGCTTTGGTGAAGGGGGAGCAGCAGACCTGTGCTGTGTACCTGGATCCCCACCTACTGTACCTAAACAGAATGCAGCACAACCTGTGCCAACCAGGCCAGATGGTGTCTCTTTCGGCGCATCATCCAGGCTTGATTTGAAGAGCTTGTGTACTGCAGCTGTACAGTGAGTGAGCGATTAACGTGCAAGAAATTGCGGTATGTTCATTTTGTCCTCTAGCATGTGAGCGTATTAGCCTTAGAGTATATATTGATGGAGACGTCACCAGATTTCTCCTCCCATCCACTTGCATTAAGTTGCTCAAAACCCCTCTTTCCGGGTAGGAACCGAGTGCATTCTGGGATGGATTGGGCCAAATCGTGAACGCGCTGGCCGCTGACTATCATTGCACGCGTTCACGTATGAAACAGCGTTCACGTGTCATTGCCCCAATAACATGAACGAACGTGCGCAATGATAGTCAATGGCCCAGCGGTGGCTCGAGCTGCAATACCAAGTTCGGCCACTATGTCCATTTCGCATCAGGGTTTCCTCTCGGTGACGTCTCTATTATATTTACTAGCCCTTACCCGTTGTGAGATATTGCCCCCCCATAAATATCTTGAATTGCCTTTCACTAATAAATTCATTATTCATTTATAATTTGTTAAATTGGAAAAAGGGCTTCGTTAAGACCTCCATATTATTATTATTTTTAAATATTTTTTGACCCACGATTTTGTAACTCATTTTTCACCCCTGTGTCAATCATCCTGTGATGTGATCCTGGGCTCTACACACCCTCCACCAACCTAGGGAGAGCAACGGACTTAACTCATGCTTCCTTCATGCTTGAGTGTCCAAGTTGCTCCTTTACACCTGACAGGGGGGAGTTTCCCTGGTTGGACGTAGCGCGTGGAAGGAACACGTTATTCCAACCAGTTCCTTTCCCCTCCATCAGGCGTCCCGGCTGGCCAGGGGGAGGCAGTTTAGAGACCAGGATTACTGCATGTTTTTGTGAGGGTACCTACCCTAGGGGACACGGGGAGAACATGCAAACTCCACACAGAAAGGCCCTTTCGCCAACCCCGCCTCGGGTATGGGAACTGATGACGCGGAGGAGAGAACACGCTGCCAGCACCCACAGCGCCCCGAGCGGGAATCGAACCCAGGACCTTCTAGCTGTGAGGCGACAGCACTACCAACTGTGCCACCGTGCCCCCCAAGACCTCCATATTATTATGGTCAATGCCTGTGTGAAAAGTGGGAGCGATTGGTGCAGGCGGTGAGGAGATACGGCGGTGTTTCTGACAGACATTCAGACATTGAGTTAATTATAGTATGACACTCTAAGGTATTATCCTGCTAGCTCTAACTTCCCTGTGTTTTGATGGGGTGTGACTACTGACTGCAACCCGTACTCTTTGTGGTGCTGTGCCAGGTGCAAGGTGTCATGATCCCATGCTGCAGTAGAACTGTAAATATAGCTAGGTGAAGAATTCTCACTCGAGGGCCACGCCGCTACGCACGCAGCGCTGCCAGTTCTGAAGTCTTCATCCACTCTCCCTTGTGTGCTGGTCCTTTTTATAGAAAGCTGCAGTTGTCTTTCATGGCCTATAACTTCAGAACGATTTTTTTTTGTACAGCCTTTACTGCATATACTAGTGTCATGTGTCAGCCTTCACTGTATTCCATAGGTTTCCATATCCTACAGTAGCCTTTTTCAGAATGAGGAGATTTCAGGATTGTTCTTCCTTTTGTGGAATCCTATTAGTCATGCCGTCCTGCTATGTTTTGAAATGACAATTTAGTGAGCATGCAGTAATGGGCGAATTAGATGGTGGCTAATTGCAGCAGAACCTTATTTCAGTTAAATCTGACCCCTCAGAAATTTAATTAGAAAGTAAAGAATATGAAGTGCAACATTTTCTTATAATTAGCAGCACCATCTACTACTTAAGGTTTATAGGCCCATTTCCATTGTGTGAGTTTACTGACATGTATGATGAGAACGTCAGCCAAGGCCTGTGGAGACCATCAAATGATTTGCATGACAAATTTGACAATTTCCATTCTTTTCCTTTTTAGGAAGTCACAGACCATGCTGTATGTGTCATCAGCAACTGTACAGCAACTGTACAGGCTAGCACAACCTCGATGCTTCTGCTTCTTTGACACTGTGTGCAAGTTCACATCACTCAGTTCATGTTCATGTCATGTCCTCTCACACATGCCCAAAGTCGTCCCAGTGTTTGTATTTCCCCCCCCGAAGTGCTTTATCTGCTCCAAGCAGACACGCTCCAGTCTGTCAGTGTAGCAGAATGAATGAAGATCAGGCATGCACCACCACGTGTTTCATCAGCCTGGCGGAATACGGATTATGAAAAACATTACACTGCATTTCCTGCAAATTTCACTCACTGTGCCCGGTAGCACAGTCGCGTCTTGAAAATTAGATTGACTATCAAGATGCGATGGAAATCATATAAAGCTTGAAGCAGTGGCCTGTTTTTTTCCATTCACTTTGATTGGCATTGTTGGTCTAGTGTGGCACCATGAAAGAAACTGCTCACCGTGAAAAAGCGAATATGAATTTAATATGTCTGCGTACTCTCCCCTAGTCTGCCGTTGTCATGGCTGATTATTCTCATAATGGTCGTCTCTGTATTGAGTTTCAGGTGGCTGTCACAGCGCATGGGACGTGCGTCATACGAGGAAATACAATACAAGGGAATACTGATTATTTTCCTTGAAACGCAGACATTCTCTCTTCTCTCTCACTCTCTCCCTTACACATACAGTACACTACACTGTCACATGTGCTATACAGTATGCTTTTATAACTATGTTTCAAATCTCTTTCTATTCTTTCTGTACGTATCTCCAGTCTCCCGTCTGTCTCTCTCAGACCCCTTTTCCACCGGTTGGTTCCCAGTGGGAACCGGTTCAGTTCTTTTTGGTTTTTAGTCCATGAGCCAGAGCTCCAAAATTTGTGGGCAAACTATACCCTATATTAAATTGTTTATAGGATCAATACAAGTAAATTAATACATGATAACCCTTCCACAGTAGTAGCTTTTTCATGTTTTTGATTATTTTGCATATTTTCCTACATAATGCCTCATTTGCATATTTAAAAATGTAAAACTTGTAATACAATAAATCATTTTCTTCGTGTAAGTACTCAATTGGGAGAGTTTAATGGTGATAACAATCTAATATAGGTATGGTTTTGCACACTCAATTCATGATTTACGTTTCAATTTTGGAGCTCTGGCTCATGGACTAAAAACCAAAAAGAACTGAACCGGTTCCCACTGGGAACCAACCGGTGGAAAAGGGGCCTCAGTTCCTTCGGTCCTGATCTCTCATCACCCCTCTCTCCTTTCCTTATCTCCTGTCATCCCAGTCATTGTCACCCCACTCCCTGTTGTCACCCTTCCTTCTTCTTACTCCTGCACTCACCTCCTCCTCCTCTTACCTCTCCTCTCCAGGGTTCCACCTCATCCCTCGGCTGTCTGGCATCGTGCCCGAGAGCTGCCTGCTGATCGTGGTGGGCCTGCTGGTCGGGGGGCTCATCAAGCTGGCAGGTGAGCAGGTGCCCCCCGTGCTGGACTCCAACCTGTTTTTCCTCTGCCTGCTGCCGCCCATCATCCTGGACGCTGGCTACTTCCTACCCATCCGGCCCTTCATGGAGAACCTGGGCACCATCCTGGTGTTTGCCGTGGTGGGCACGCTGTGGAACACCTTCTTCATCGGGGGCTGCCTGTACGCCGTGAGCCTGATCCAGCCGGGCAACCCGTCCGACCTGAACCGCCTGGAGCTGCTGCCCTGCCTGCTGTTCGGCTCCATCATCTCGGCCGTGGACCCCGTGGCCGTGCTGGCCGTCTTCGAGGAGATCCACATCAACGAGCTGCTGCACATCCTGGTGTTCGGCGAGTCGCTGCTCAACGACGCCGTCACCGTGGTGAGTGATTGATGGGCGAGGGGGGGAATCCGGGCTAAAAGCAGGCCGCCACAGAATCACAGATCCATTGATTTCCCAAAGAAATGATAATAGTATTTTCGGCGTTGCTGAACACTGAGCTGGAATCGTGCACTGGCAAAGGTCCAAATGTTTGGTGTCTTTGCATTCATCCGTAAACTAGCTCACGCTTACTTTTCTGTACTAATGTAATAGGTGTGTAAACCTGTGATATTGACAGATGGCCTGCTTGTTAACAAGTCTATTTTCAAATAACCATTACATTTACATAGTGGTTTCTTTGTATGCTCTTCCTATTTTTAAGTACAATGGCCTTTTGGGATTATTGGATGACTACCCAACTGTGGGCAGTATTCTTAATACTGCTTGTTAACACCGAAAGCACAACAGACTCACAACAGACAACACTTTTCCACTGGCTACATCTGACTCTTTTTATTAGCCCATCCTCTGTGACCACTCCTTTATGTGTCTCTTAAGGAAGCTGGTGTGCTATAACAGGGAAAAACAGCACAGAGGAGGTATACGCTGTAAAATCCTCAGTGTTAATGTCACTCTGAGATTGTACAAATGTAACCAATTGACCGTAATGCTTGGATGCATGATTTAAGGCAGTGGTATTCACCTGGCGGCCAGCGGGCCAAATGCGTCCCACGGAGCCCCCCCCCCCCCCATTGTGGCCCCTGGAAGAATAATACAAAAAAACATAGGTGGTGGTAGCAAAATGTTTGTGTTTACACAAACCCTCAAAGCTGGTCTTAGGAGGGGCTAGCACCTCTCAAAAGGGGTCCATTGCTACACTCTCAGAATTACAGTTGCCAGTGACTCTGGAGGAGGTAGAGTGGCCGTCTTGGAATCGCAGGGTTCCTGGTTCGATCCCCGGCTCCTCCTGGCTGCGTGGTGAGGTGTCCTTGAGCAAGACACTGAACCTGCTACTGTTGAGCAGGTTGGTGCCTTGCATGGTTTTCATGAATTGTGAAATGCATTGTATAGTGCTTTGAAGGAAGGCACTATATAAACGCAGTCCAGTCCATGTACAAATGGATAGAGGAACTTACTCTGTAGAGACGGAAGAAGAGAGTTGTGAGGCCAACATTTCTAGCCCTCAGGGACCAGGCTGCTCCCACAACACTGCCATTGACCTGCTGTCCTGCTGTATAACCTAACCAGCACACAAACGACCAGGAAAGCCGATCAGACAGAGTGGGAAGGGCGTCGGTGTGTAAAGTAATGGGATCCTGTCTGCATTGTGATCACTGCACCGTGTAAAACTGTGAATGGCAAGATCTAACTACAAACGGACTCGAAACATTTCATGTGAAACTTGCTCCAATGCTCCTGTCGATGCTTTCCCCACATAGTTGTCACATTGTCAGTCAGTTTGGTCTTGCCGTATTTGTATATCCACATGATTAAATTTTGTTTTACCCAAGCCAGAGGCACTGTGGAGGTTTCCAAGCCCTAGTCTCCATGATGGTACTCTAATATTACGAAATCATTACGATTAGTCTTTTGTCTGACAGACATATATGTACAGAAGGTATCCCTGTGTATAACTTGAATGCAGGGAGACAAATTAATCTTTATTAAGTCACTGTATAACTTGGTGGAGAGATGTGAGGGTGTTTATGAATGTGATAAGCGGTTGCCACCTATCATAAAAATGTGCACTTTTCTTTTCTCTTTGTTCTCTGCCGTCTCTCTCCCATTTACCTTCCCTGCTTCACATCCTGTCCCTTAACCCAAACACACGTGGCTCCATTCCTCCCTACAGGTGCTGTACCACCTGTTTGAGGAGTTTTGTGCTGCCGGCACAGTGACGTTTCTCGACGTCGTCCTGGGAGCCATCTGCTTCCTGGTGGTGTCGATTGGCGGCGTACTGGTCGGCGCCATCTACGGCATCCTCGCCGCCTTCACCTCACGCTTCACCTCGCACACCCGCGTCATTGAGCCCCTCTTCGTCTTCGTGTACAGCTACATGGCCTACCTGTCAGCCGAGATGTTCCACCTCTCTGGGATCATGGCGTAAGTAGGGGAATAATGGGTTACGGACATGCAGATCGATTATGCTCTCTCACTGACTTTCACTTCATGTTGTCATTTGAGCGCTCCATGTTGACTCATCCTTCCCCATCTCTTGATGTACTCGTGATGAGGCTGGAACCCGGTCAAATGAGACTGTGGAAATGTCAACAACATGCATGATTCAATCATCCACTGTGTGACCTTTTGGAAGGTTTTAAATTGCTTAATTAATTAGGCAATTCATTTCCTAAAATGAACCCTGACCTATCAAATGGTGCTTTTCTATAACGTAACCATATGCCCTTTGATGAATTCTCACCTTACAATAGCATGACAAAGAACAGTTCAGTATTGGGGGACAAAAGCCTCCTTGACCCCATGGCAATGTCTTTCGCAAACCGTAAAGCTATAAATAACTGCTGTTTCGATACCTGTAGTATCTGCTGTATTCTATACCTCCTGTGCCTACCATACAGTACCACTGAAAAGTCATGGCTATGTACAGTATGCCATGTGTATTTCCTTTGTGTGTTCCTGCCATGTGCTTCTCCTGCCACTGATTAGACGGCCACAGCCATGGCTCAACGTTCCTCCTACGGCAGTAACTTACTGTAGCATTGCATCTTAAAGGGTAAGACCACTTTTTTTGAGGTTTGGGTTGTTTTCTTACCTTATTATGGTCAAACTAGTCCAGTCCAGGAGTTATTTCGCTCTGTTGTGTTGTTTATTAGCAATTTAAGAAATAAAAAATAGGGTCCATTGACTTCCATTGTAGCGGGGAAACAGCTCTCAAAGTCACTCTTTTAGCACATGAACGAACGCAACAAAAGCTGATTCTGACAGCTTATGACATCAGGAAAACTCATGCGGTTTTATTTTTAATAAAAAATGTCAACGTTGTCTTGTTTTGATTAATTTGTGTAGAACGAAGATCTGGTAGGTATGCTTACGCTAACCGAATCACTTCTGTTTTCACGTGACGCGGTACTACGATCCGATTGGTCCAACTCTAACTGCAACAATCTGGAACAGCGCACTTTATCCTCCGTTCTAAAAGTATCGTAAGCCTACAAATTTATAACTGCTTGCCGTGGGTGTCTGTGTCGGGGGTACTGCTCGACTGCAGATGGATTTGGTGCTCTCAGCGTACAACACAGGCAGCCAGCGTGCTTCCTTGTTTACAAATGAAACCGGAAACGGAAGACCGCATTGCAGCTTCAGTGTCCCTCCAAACAAAATAGTACCTTTATAAATATACGTTAAAACACGAAAATAAAACCGCATGAGTTTTCCTGATGTCATAAACTGTCAGAATCAGCTTTTGTTGCGTTCGTTCATGTGCTAAAAGAGTGACTTTGAGAGCTGTTTCCCCGTTACAATGTAAGTCAATGGGGCTCATTGGGCTGGTATTTTTATAAAGCTATTTTCTATAAAACTGCACAATGGAGCGAAATAACTCCTGGACTGGACTAGTTTGAACATAATAAGCTAAGAAAACAACCCAAACCTCAAAAAAAGTGGTCTTACCCTTTAACTGGCGGCCTGACGAATTGACTCCCCAATGACCCCCAATTTATGGCCCCCTGTCATGCTCCAAGGCAGCGTCTCCAGGCAACCGACACTCGTTCAATACATATCTTCTCTAAGGTCGTCCATCGCATCCTTTTTACGGTCTTTCGAGTTGTAGATCAAGCAGACAGGTGGTGGTGGCTGACGTATCAGAGTGGTGTGTCAGGGCCGACGGGAGCACAGCTGCGACGTTCAAAGACTCCTGGATCTGTCACACCTCACATCACGTCATAAACATACGATGGTGGATTGCCACCTCACATGCCTGTTGTTGATGAACGAGAGAGACAACCCCAACACAATTCATCAACGTCTGCTTTTTATAAACTGTGCCTACTATGCCTAATGTAAAAAAGCAATAAGGGGGGACTGAGCTGTAGGTTTGCATACTTTATCTAACCTTTTGGGACATCTCCCATGGCCGTGTCAGAGGAAGGTGGCACACACACCACCAAATTGATGTGTCAATTCCCTTCCTGTAGTCTAAATGAAGGTTGGAGAAGTATGAAAATAGGGAAGCGATCACTAGACTAGGGGACGGAGAGTCAGTCTCTCTGTATTGTCTGTGTCCATGTTTCAAGGTGAAATTGAAGCCGAGTAACCGGAGCCCTCATATGTGCTATCCCCTGACATCAGTGTTGACATCAGTGCTGGCCACACGTGCTTGTTTGTTGTCACGGAAAAGCAGGGCAACCAGTTCAAGCATTCAAGCATCTCGAACTCACTAATTATCACATCACTTAGTTAATGCTAACAAGCTAATGCTAACAAGCTAATGCTAACATGCTAATGCTAACATGCTAACAAATTATTATCAATGATCGACAACTAGACTTGGAAGAAAGACGTGCTAATTTCCTGCGTAAAATAAAGTATACACGTTTTATCGTTCCAATGACTGAACTATGGTTCCTATACCCTCACAGGTTAATAGCATGCGGAGCGACAATGCGGCCCTACGTGGAAGCCAACATATCCCACAAGTCCCACACCACCATAAAGTACTTCCTGAAGATGTGGAGCAGCGTGAGCGAGACGCTCATCTTCATCTTCCTGGGCGTGGCCACGGTGGACGGACCGCACAGTTGGAACTGGACCTTTGTCACGGTCACCGTGCTCCTTTGTCTGGTGGCTCGGGTCATAGGTGGGTTCTACTGCACTGTTTTTCTCCCATTGGCTTTTCTCTTGCAATGGCAGGCTGAGGTGGTTTAATATAGATATTTTCTAGTGCTAAACCCCTTATCCCTTTTTTACCATTTTGAAAAACATTTTTGAATAGTTCAAATGGGCGATCTACAAGCTCACACTGTTGATGTAGATCGGCTAGTTGAACAATATTAATGTGGCAGCGCCGGTCTCCTTCAGCAGGGGGTGTTGAATTGGAGGGGGAGTAAGACGGAGGCGCTAATGTATGTTGTCATGGTAGCTGGCAACACAGAAATGTGTTAATTGGCACAACGACTAAATTGTGAGAGAAAAGATGGGTACAAAATAATTGGCTACTAAAGAAGAAGGAAAAAGTGTTCCTGTTGCTCTAAATGATTTAGGATAGTTGGTTACATTAAAAACAATGTTTTAATTATCACTGTGACCGATTACGGTATGTCATTTTGACTTTGACTGTTTGACACAAAAGTGAATTGTCTTTTCGGGACACCTGACTGAACATTCCTTTTTAGCTTTCAGTTTTGAATCCAAATCCATTCTCGATTTCGGCGTTGACCTTGAGCCTACTGATCATTCCAACCCAGTTCCATGAAAGGTCTGCATTACATTCTCAAGTTATTTTGCTAAAAGACAGACAGACACACTGACCATGCTTTGCTATCCAGGCAGGTTCAAAACGTGGTTCTGAATCCTTAAAGTAGTAACTAATAAACGTGGGTTTAATCCTATAATTCAATGCATTGCCTTTCGTTTACAGTTGCGGTTCTAGTGCTAGCTACGTTTTTTAATTTGCAAACATGATTTGATCACCATGTTCCCATGGCTTTGCACAGCGAGTATTCCCAGAACAATCCACTGGCTGGCACATCGCGTCACCCTCAGGTGTATCACTCTGCTTCAGTGTCTCACCAAATCACTGTCACTCATGTGTAGAAACTAGAATTGATGTAATAAGCGCTCACTTAATTCTGTATTTGGAAATGCCAGAACACTAATTAGCTGGACAAAAGCCTAATACTAAGCTACAATATAAACCCTTGTAATATTAGTCTATAGCTACAGTAGGGTCTAATCTAAACAAACGTTCCTCAATGTGTACATTGTCAGTTTTCCCAAACAATAGACTCAAGTGGGTCATGGCCCATGGGTAATTATAGATACCGGTATCTACTCCTACGCGAAGAAGACGTCCGGGCACCTAGGCTGCTAGCATGTTGCAAGTTCGAATCCCGATCCCAACGGGTTCGCTGCATGTCATGGTGAGAAATAATCGGTGGCTTGGCATTTTAATACTAAAAAAACCACAGCTTGGTTGAATTTTGTTAGCGTACATTGGCATTCATATGCACAGAGAGGTGGTGACGGAGCCAGAATCCTCCAGGAGGAGTCATATTGCACACACTCTCCCTTGATACTCTCACTCCAAATGGATTGAATGAGGAGCTTTCATAATTTAATTAGCTTGTTTCTTATGTAAGTAGGTTAGTGGCTTATTGTCTGTATCAGCCGAGTTCTGTAACGAAATTTGCTTTCTGTTCCTTATGTACCAGTAATTTTTTTTTTTTGCTGTTTTCTTCGTGCTTACATCATTCAAATTATTTAAAAAAAATGATGTAATGCTGTGGTAACCTACACTACACGAACGTGACTCCTCCTGTATTATTTGGAAGATTGCCAGTGCACACTGAGGAAGTGCATCTTGCCTCAAATGTCAGTATGGCAATAAATTGTCAATTTGGAGCGCTGTCCTATATTGTGGCCTATTATTAATACTAGTTTTGTGTCCCTTCCTACTTCCCAGAAGGAAATGGAAATGCGACAGGGACCGATGTTTCCGTCACATTTCCCCACATGGCCGTCAGTGTGTGAGGAAGTGCCGCAGTGCACCGATGCTCTGTCATGAGTCATCATGCTGAGCACTTTTCAAACTAGATTTGTCTGGGAAGTTAAACAGAATAAAATGTAAAACTCGAGAAGCGCCATCATATTGTTGTGTACATCATATTCCTGAGTTCTAAATGCCCTGTGAGACTCAGTAGCTGAGTTTTGACCCAAACACACGACAACACGTGTGATGGCTAGTGGGGTAATGGTTACAGTGTCAACATTCTAGGTGTGTTGCTAGTTCGGGGACCTATTACAGGTCCTCCTCTTCCCCTTGCTTTCCTGTCTCTCTCTGCTGTTCTGCTTCAAAAAATAGATGTGATATAATATTGATAATAGAGAGAAGAGTCTAGGACACTTGTCTTGGTTGTTTTGGGGGAAGGGACGTCCTGTGTTAGCTGGTACAGGGGTGGATCATATCCTGCAAGATGTGCAAGTAGTGCATGCCATGTCCTTGATTGACTTGTAGCACCAGTGTTTAGAATCTTATGCTGGCAGCAACAGCTAGTATAAAACCATCCTATCTCTGCTGTCAGGTAGAAACCAGCCAACTCCAAAACATTCAGTTTTTCCAGGAAATGAAGAAAACCTTGTTTTTTTTTGTTTTTAAACAAAGCAATACTGCCTCATCAAAGTTGGTAATGTGACTTTATATATTGTCAGATACTTGCATGAGACAGCGATGATATGATGACTGAAGACATACGTCTTGATTTACATTTTTAGTGTCTTAAACACGAAGGATTACATCCAAATCACTCCCAACTCGCACACATTCATATTCCAATTAAATCACGCACCAAAACACCACAAGTCAGCCACGCACATTCCTATTCCAAAACCATCGGGACTAAAACGTACACACGCAGAAGCATAACCTCGTTTCTCTGCGTTTGTCTTTTCCAGGAGTTGTGGGTCTCACCTTTGTGATCAACAAGTTCCGCATCGTCAAGCTGACCACCAAGGACCAGTTTATCATAGCCTATGGTGGGCTGCGGGGGGCCATCGCCTTCTCGCTGGGATTCCTGCTGGACCCGGTCCTCTTCCCTAACAGAAAGATGTTCCTCACCGCTATCATCACCGTTGTCTTCTTCACAGTCTTTGTTCAGGTACTGTTCAGTCAGTTTCACCATCGTTCTCTTCACATAATTGATGCCATGCAAATGGACACAATTGTAATGTTTCTGGTTTTGTTTTGTTAATGCATAATTCAATTTTCAGACTGGAAGATCTCTACATTATAGAGTTGTTCACTGTAGTGTAGTTTATGACATAATAATATAAATAAATAATAATAATAATAATAATAAATATAGCTGCAAGCAGCGATAAGGCGGGACCAAGAAAGAAGGCAATAAGCAATATGCACAAATAAGCCATAGAAACATGGAAGAACTGGGAGGAGATGGATTTGAACTGTTTTTCCTATCATTCAAAATGGTGGGTGTTCTAAAGGTCAGAGGTCAAAAGTTAGAGCACGAAAGTTGTTCGGCATGAGGAGACACATATGTGTATCAAAGTTTCATTGCCAACGGTCAAACGATTCATGAGCTATGCACGTTCAAAGTTTGCATTTTCAATTGAGTGCCACACTTTGGCCAATGGTCATGGGCTTCGCATTGTCACCGTTTGGCATGGCCCTCTACCATATTCCCGCGTTTCGCGAAAACCGACTGCACAGTTCAGCCAGAACTGCTATTTTTGGGTGGAAGGAGGAGGAGGAGGAGAAGGAAAAACCCCAAAAACAATAAAGAACAACACCTTAATAATAGTCTTTATAATGTAATTTCATGGCTATTATAGCCATGTCCATGAATACACCATTCCTTTTTAAATTTAAGTCAAAAGGAAATGTATTCTGATCTCGTATTGTTGATGTAATTTGTCTTACCCTGCCAGCTGTGCATTCTTTGTACACTTTAAAGACTCAGTGTCACTTTATCCTTGTAACTCTGAGAGTATACAAATGTACTATTTGACAACTCAATGTTAAATGGATTTTACTATGTGCTGTCATTGTATATTAGCCGTGAGAGGGTCCAACAAAAATGTTTATTTAGCACATTTTTAATTGACAATCGCCGGCACTCTAGCAACACACTATATATGCCCCAATGACATCAACTGTTCAGTTAAACTATGTGGTATGTGTTGTTACCGCTGAGCCTGGCAAGAACTGCGAAAGAGCTTTTAACACGTTTTCAGAAAGCATTTTATTTTGTTGTTTGGAAGTAGGGACACTTGATGATATTCCCATGTGTGGACCTCAAAATGTGCTAGGCTGTTTTTAGTGGTCAGTACATTTCTTGGTATGTTTTGAACCGGACGGCCAGCCATGATGCTACAAATTAACAAGAAAGGGAGGGTTACACAAATGGATAGAACAGTGAACACACACACACTAAAACACAAAAAACTAGAAAAAGTGCCCTTCTGGGCACAGGTCTCCACCAGGTTATCCACAGATCCGTGCAGTTAGAGGTAAAAACACTTTTCGGCCAGTTATAGCGCCACCTTGAGGCTGAGTTGAAATTGTTCATGTGGCATTTTGTCCTCGGCCTAGTGGGAATGTGGGTGCACAATTTCACGGAAATCACGTGATGTGTTCATGATTTGCAGCATTTTGTTTGAAACTGAGCACTCCTGTGAACTTTGGAAGCCAATCTTAACCAATCAGGATGGAGTGTGAGAAATATGAAAGACCGGTTTGGTTGAATGGCTCTAGAGAGACTGTGTACCAATTTGCGTGATGTTTGGACAAAATCTGTAGGTGTGCTGTGCAAAAACCTGTTTTGCACAAAGCGGCCTCCTGGTGGCGCTATAACAGGCCGTTCTGGAAAGTTTGGGGCAGAGGTTCATGGTTGGCATCCAGGGAGTGTGTGTGCAAAATTTGGCATCGACCGGGTTAACGGTGGCTGAGATTAGCTGGTCACGGACACACGGACACACGGACACAAGGACGGACGGACGGAAGGAGTGCAAAACATACTCTCCCCATGCCTTCGGCTGGTGGAGACAACAAATGTAACTACATTTGAACGTTATGGATCCATTAGGTTACATGTATTGTACATACAAACCAACACACCATTTTCTGATAAATTCCTTTAGCCGCCTCTACCTACTCGTGTGTACCTAACTATAAAAAGCAAGGAATAAACAATAAAAAATACATTTGCACACACAATTTACAGGTCCAATTAACCTTTCCCAATTCGTGTTAGATCCTCATGAACAACAACAATGTTCAATAAGCAAGTGAAGTCACCCCCATGCCCTACTAAAACATGCACACAGAAGGATTCACTCTACCATTTTCCTATTTGGTAAGTGGGTCTACGGGTCTCCAGAACTAGCTGTGCATCATGTAATGGCTGCAGCTGAAACGTCCATAAGAGGTGTGCTTTCTCCTCTAAAGGCAGGCAAGAGACATGTTTTATTCATAGAAACACTGCACTAACAGCCTCTGCGACATAGCCTAGGAAGTAGACCGCTGCGGTTACTTAAGGTCTTTGTGTGTATGTGGGACATTAGGACAACCGGCTGGCAATTGTTGGTAAATGTTTGCATTGGAAAGTGTGTCTGTCTACACTACTGCTCCCCTTGGCCAGTACATCTTGGATGATGAAACGATAAACTTGAACAGGTTCAAAGTAAAGTGGTTTTAATTTAGCTTCAATACTGTACATCTGCATTCTTCAATGTTTTTCGGGCTTTTAGCTTCCATGAAGCTTGATAAGAGGGTTTCGAAGCTAGCTCACTGTATTTAGCTTATTACTTTGAGCTCTGAAGTATTTCACAGGTTTTCCTGAGGATGATTCTACAAATGCCTTCTAAATCAGTCTTTCTTTCAAGATTTTTCAAAAATGTTCAAAAATAGCAGATGTACGTTTTGCGGGTGCTGCGCTGTGAGCTTGCATATCTGCTATTTTTGAATAGCCAACGCTAAAATGACACAGGTGCTTTCCTGGTTGTGTTTATGTAATGTCTCCAAGTGGCTTCATAGCACTATTATCAGTGTTAGGGTTGGTTAATTAAATGTGTTTCGTTTAAACAATCTTAGCTTTGCTAATAGTATGTTGGATTCATATTAATGCGTATTTACAGACATTGTTTTTCTTAAACAATATGTTCCCATCACCGTCGTAAGTCTGAGGACCCCCTGCTGAAGACCCCATGCTGGATATGACGCATAGCAGGGTCTTATTTCAATGTGTCATCTATTTAGGCTCTTATGATTAACCAGATGGCCAGACTTAATCTCCAAGCCATGACATACAGAATATACACACACACACACTTTCTGTGGAATTGCATGTGCACAGACTCATATTTACTGTATATCAGTATGATCAGTGTCCCACAACACAAGCCCCAGAGGTTAAAGGCTTTGTCAATGTGAACAAAGCTCCGGTGCGTTGCTTGGCTGAGGCTCAAATATCAAATGTTCTGTTGTTGACTTATGGTTTACATTATGATTCAGACTTTTCAAGTGTTTTTCCATTGGCATGGAATAGAGAACTACAAGATGTTGCTTCACTCTGTTTATATGAATCCAAACCAGAGAGCGTGCTGTAGCTGCATCCTGTCGTAACTTGTGGGCCACTGTTTGGAAACCCATGTAATCACTGTCACTTCCTCTTGTGAGTCTCTTTTTATGTGCAAATGATTGACATGCATTAACCATTTAAAAAGCCTACAGCTCATACTTCATTGACCCCAGGGGCCAGGTGATCTACAAGCTCATTATAACTTGTGTGCTTGTAGATCTGCTATTTTCACAGAAGGTTCACCTATTGACATGCCCAAGATATGAATGCTAGGGTTGAAGTGGTTTATCTCCTGTCCCCTCATGTCAGCAGCTTTATTATACTGACACTACTGTATTCCTATGATGTGAACCTGTTTGGGAATATATTCCTTTTTTGCATGAACTTTTTTACGCCTTTGTCATCAAGACACTGGAAATAACTTCAGCTGTTTTCCTCCTCCTCTTCCAGGGTATGACCATCAAACCCCTGGTGGAGCTGCTGGCTGTGAAGAAGAAGCAGGAGGCCAAACGTTCCATCAACGAGGAGATTCATACCCAGGTATACTATCACCATTCACCGGCTTTGACTCCACTTCAGTTCTGAGATGTTGTCATTCCTCTTAAAGCCTAATTTAAACTTTAGGCTTGTTCATCTGCTATTTTTGGCATGCAACACTGGTGCACACCCAAGTATAAGTTAAGCATAAGAGCGGAATGCACAAAACGGGATGAGCAGGACCTCAAATTAAATTGCTTTGCCACATTCTTTAAATTTTTTTATTAAACTAGACACTAATCTTTACCACCTTTTCTCTGAATGTAGTCATCATTCATTCTTCAAACTGCTTGCCACTGCAGTTGTACGTTTCTGACTCGCATGCCAGTGAGGAACCCCTTCCCGGGACATACTGTAGCGCCCCTGTCCTCCTCCTCCTCCAACAAGCGCCTCTAGGCTGTAGAGCGATGCCATCAGTTTTCATAGCACTAATTTGACGGAGATTATCAATCTCCATCTCGGGCACATGACCGTGCACTTGAACTTGACGGTGATTTACGTCATGGGCCCCGATGGTGTTAAAGTCAACTGCCACTGTCAATATTGTTGGCCCACTTTCTGAGAAAAGTTCCACATAACAAGCACTAAATTGTGAGGCACTGACATATGCCTCTTTTGCTTTGTTGACCCCCAAATATCCCACCCTCGCATCCTGTCATTCCTTTTAGTTTAGTGTTTCCCACGGCCAGCATAAGATGGCAAAATTCACGATACACGATAAAATCTGGACAGTTTGCAATGGAACATGTGCAAATCACACTGCAACGGCACCCTGTGCAAATGAGCCTTGATGGGTACATACAGTCAGGGTGACTGAATGGAAGGTTTCAATGTATTTGTGCTTGTTCAGTTTCTACATGGCTAGACAGACACGTAACTGTTTATGAATATTTAGAAGATATTAAGAAGAGAACACGATACCTTTTTTGTTTGTTTCTTTGATAGGGACAGAGCACATGAATGAACATCCATATGCAAAATATAGAATCTCTTCATTGAAACATTTTGGGGTCATATTTTGAGTGTTGCTTCCCCCTGCTGGTTATGTGTGTTACCAGCAGGAGGATTACCCTGTTCCAAAGGCACTGCTGCTGGCACAATGAATGTCACGTCCATGGATCTAATATATTATCTATGATGGAACATCTTAATGAGGATCTTCTCTTTGATGGTCTTCCTAACATTATTTAGTTTTACCATTTGCAAGCTAATGGTCTCAATCATTAAAGATTATTAAAGAAATGGACCCACACTGTCCACTGTTTCCTCGGGTACTTGCATATGCCCTTGAGTGATTGCCATGGACGGCCTGAGTGGCTCTTATAGCTATTAATATAGGGGAGATAAGGGCACACATGTCATGCACATGCAAGCACTCTCTGGGGCTTACTAGTGAGTCACCAGTCAGTCCCCTGGGCTAAAACTGCAGACTCTTCTAATGGCTTCTGTTGCACTGGAGAAGACCGGTGATTAGACTCAATGGCAAGGGCCATTCAGACTAGCTTAACGGGCCAACCTACTGTCAGTACATGTCATTGTCTATTCGCAGCTTCTGCCATAATATTGTGCATTATTATTGCAGATTACTATGAAAACCTGCGAAACACATCCGTCGCTCCGTTACTCACGCCTCCATATATGGTTGTCAGTACATCACGCCTCGTGACACTCTCCATACATGGCTGTCTCCATTATATGAAGATCACAATGCCTCGTGACAAGCTCCTGAAGGTTGTGACCTCATCAAACCCTGGAAAGCCGTACATGGTTTGACGTACTAGATCTGCACATCTCTGCTGTCGGGAGGAAACCTCATAACTCCAAAATGTTCATTTTTCAGGAGATGAAAACATTTTTTTTTCAGGAAATTAAGAAAACCACATTTTTAAAACAAAGCAATACAGCCTCATCAAAGTTGGTGTTGGTGTAACTTTATATATTGTCAATTACTTCCATGAGAGGGGGAGAGGTGGTGGAGTTAGTTGCTTTAGCAGACATTTTGAGGGTCCAATGGAGTTAAGAGGTTTTGTCCAAAGCACTTTTTACTACTTTCCATTGGTTCAATATTTTTGAAACAACACACAGACGGAAAGAGTGTTCAATTGCACTGATTTATGCCAAAACTTTAAAACCTCAAAAATGGAGTTATGAGGTTTCCTCCCGACAGCCACGATACAGTATGGAGCCGGCCAGCAACTCTACATCTGACCTCACTGACACCAGATTAATAGTTTAACTCCAGCTTCTCAACTGTGCCGTATTAAGAAGCTCTGTTGTTTCAGCGCGGCCGGGCGTCTTACTGGTATAGGTGTGTGTGTATTATATGCTTTATTTTTAGATTTTGCACATGTTTTTTCTCCCTTTACAGACATTAAAACTTTAGCAATCTCACCTGAATAATTCAGTTCATGTTGGCTCAACATCATTGCACGATTAATAATTGATGGACATTTGAATTTAGGTTACTTTGACGAGTTCATTTTACCGTATTGAAATAAATGGAATCCAAACTCCGGCATGGTTTAGAAAATGGACAGCACACAGCAGTAACCAAGTCAAGTATACTGTGAGTCATAGGCCTTGCTCAGACTGGCAGACCAAATCTGATTTTCTATACAGATTAGAGTAAAATTATTTTTATGAAGTCTGCACAAGTCAGTGGGCTAAACATGTCAGACCACTGTTTTGGTGGGGGTTCCATGGGGTCCACAGCAAAACGACTAACTGTTTTAACCCCTTTAGCCATATTTTATACTTTATTTGAAGAGTAGCTGATCTACAAGCTCACAACGACTCATGACATGATTTGAGCTAACTGAAAAATCATTCTTTCATTATACTGGTGTATATACAGTATATATATTTCCTACACTTAATGTTCTCTCATGGAGGCCCCTGGCAACATCTTTTCAGATGGTGGTCTGCAGCCAAAAATACATATCAATTTGGGGGTCCTTAATGAAAATGAGTTTTAACCACTGCATTAAAGCACAGAGATTAATCCTCTACCAGAGATGCTATGAAATGATTCTTAGTGGCAGTTTTCCAAGCGCCAATGCGCCAACTATCGTTCCAACAAGCTCTGGTGTACATTATTAACTGGGATGGTTTTGCTTAGATTATCTCTGCTTCTCAGTTCTCTTATTACCTTCTCATTCTCAAGTTCAAGTCAGAGTCTGTTTTTTTTTTTCAATAGTTACTGTAGCATGAAGTGATGATGAAATATACAGAATCATCTTGCATCAAGGAACTGAGGGCACCGACTGGAGACATATAGGCCCTCATTTATCAACCGTGCGTACGCCAAAATATGGGCGCACGCCGAAATTACCGACATTTTCGGCATTTAACATTTCCGGCAAAGCTTGAAATTGAACTTGAGTAGGACAAATAGTCACGTCTGGTCGCGAGCTGGCGTACGCTGTTTTTCTGTTTTACACAAGCGGAGCAGCCTTGTCTGAACTGCTGAGAGGCTGTCACAGGCATCAAAACATATATGTATTCACTCCTAAAATGTTTATATAAAAAGGTATGTATAATGTATATGGGCTACATGTAAAAAATAAATAAATAAAAATGTTAAGGAATACATGTGTCATATGAAATTAGTAGGAGATAAAATCGCGCAATTAAAAACAATGTTGCAAGAGATGCTTAAGCCATTTAAACAGTGTTTTGCATGAGCGCATACATGCGAGGATTTGGGCTGTCTGTGCTGAAATATTTCCATGACGGGACGTTGGAGAGTATAGTGCAGCAGTGCTGCAGCTCAGCTGCGGAGAGTCCCAACGTGCAGGTATAGCCTACTGTAGCCTAATCTACAGCATGAAGGCCGATGTCTTTCTTACGGTATGTGCAATATAATAAACCCGACGCGTCGCTCGAATGCCAAATGTACCGTGCCAGGCTCCCAGCGCAAGTGGGAACTGCATCGGAGATATAGGTATATTACCCAGCCAGCCCATGCACCAGCCACATGAGGCTATGGTTTTGGCTGCACATTCATATAACAGTGACTAACGACTGCGAGGCAATCTAAATAGACTGGCGAACGTCAGAACGTGCATGGTCAGTTGGTCACGGACGGACCACTGTGATAGAGAGACAGACAGACAGACAGGACAGGAGGTGCACCTGCAAAACAGCAGCGTGTGTGTGCCTATTTGTTATTTAATTATGGTTCACAGGTTCAGGTTTTCGTTCACTAATATATCTTGTTGTATATTAAATTAAAAATACTTTAATAATTTAATATACAACTAACAACACACAGTTAAAGTTGCAAATAGCGATATGTGCGTGCGTGCGTGCGGGGGGTGAGGGGGAAGCGAAGCGAGAGGAGAAACAGACAGCTTTATTTAATGTGTCATGTAGGTGCGTGCGTGCATGACAGCAAGGCAAGCGAGGTGAGAGGGAAACAGACAGGGACCCTGCATGAATTAATTAAAGTTAAAGTTGTAGGCCTACCCTGTCACAGGGTAGGCCTACAACTTTATTTAGTTGTCTGTTTCTCCTCTCGCTTCGCTTCCCTTGCTGCCCGCCTCACCCCCCGCACGCACGCTTTATTTAATTCATGCAGGTGTTCGTTCTTTATTTGTTTAACAACACACCAGTTAGTTGGGCTTGCAAGTTGCGTGTGCGTGCTGTGCGTGTGTATGAGAGAGGGGGGTGAGGCGAGCAGCAAGGCACGGGAGAAACCTATTTTTTCATGTAACCATGGTTTCAGGATACGTATTGCCGTTGTTCATGTCGCAAAAACGAGGGCGAGGCTTGATTTCTTAGGGCGTGCCAGATCAAATTCAGCCGTGACATTTATTAACGTGAGAACAAAATTAAGGAAGGATCAGCTGGCTGCGATCACTTTATAAATGCCGTGGCGACGTGGGTGTACTACGAAACCTGCACTCGAATCTGTGGCAGATTTTACACTCGATTGATAAATGAGGGCCATAGCATGCAGGATGAAAAATTAACCTTTTATCGACTGAGACAACTTAACTTGGATTCATTCCAAATCAATGCAGAGCTCCTCCGGAGCAGCAGGATGCCCCCGCTGGCCACCGTTCATATGCATCAGTCACCTTCTGCAAATTGAAAATAAATGTGGCGTTACTGCCTGTTCCCATGGCAACGTTGCTTGTCAGGCTGTCACAGTGGTGGCCTGTGATCAGCCGCCACTGAATCAGAATAACAGCAGATCTGTCAGTCAGTACATGTCCCTGGCACCCATGTTGGGCACACGGCCACTGTTTGACGGTTGACCTGCCAGACGTGTGGTGTTTTTCTCTTGTAAATGTCCACTTTTGCGACAGCTCTGTGGCTGCTAGCTATAATTAAAAACACCAAAAGTGTTTAGCCTCGGACGCATTCTGCTCTTTGTGTTGGCTTGCCAGACATGTTGCAAGCCCAAACAGACCATTGTATTGGATCTAGCCAAGTTCTCAAATATATATGAGAGCAATTGCTCTCCCATGTTTTCTGAATTTCTGTCTTCTACTTTATTGCTGCCTGCTCAGATTACAGAAGGCAATGTAGAGATCAAGGATGCAAGAATCATTTTAGTTTATTTTTTCTTTTTCTGTGGTCCCCTTTTTTAAAGTGACATTCTCTTCTTTTTTTATCCAGTTCCTGGACCACTTGCTAACTGGAATTGAGGACATATGTGGACATTATGGCCACCACCACTGGAAGGACAAGTATGTGATTTGAACAGTGATACAGAATTATACTTTTTGACTCCTTTCTGAATAATCTCCTTTCAGTTTATGCATTCCTAATTGACTACTATAATTTGCTGAATTGCTCCCCCTCTCCCCTGTTCTCTCCCCCACCGCTAACACGTGCCCACGTCTGTTTCTTTGCTCTCCCCTTCATTCAGATTGAACCGCTTCAACAAGAAGTATGTGAAGAAGTGCCTGATTGCAGGGGAGCGGTCCAAGGAGCCCCAGCTCATTGCATTCTACCACAAGATGGAGATGAAGCAGGCCATCGAGTTAGTGGAGAGCGGAGGGGGGGTCAAGATGCCTGCCGCCATGCCGTCCGCTGTCTCCATGCAGTGAGTCGCTCTCTCTCTCCTTCTCACACTCACACTCTCAAAATGACATTTTTGAGCTAGTATGTCCTTCTAGTATGTCCTTCTACCAAGATGTGGTAGGGTGTCTCTTGGATATCTATTGGAAGTTATTACGTTTTGGGCAGGCATGTATTAATTGTCGTCTCCCCGCGCACAATCGTAGCACTAAAGGTTTTCAAAGAGATAATACCTGCCAGACGTGTAGGATACAAAGGCTGAATGGCACGCATTTACATTCCAATGGGTGATTGAGGGTCGCGCTCTACCGCAAGGACCAATCAGCTGTCCACTAATAGTTCTCAGGTCTTGTTTTTGTCCTCTTTTTTTTTTCTCATTCTATGGATTTTGGCCAGGCCAGAAATGGATTTGGACAGGCGGACGCCTGCCCTCGCCTTATTGTAGATACGCCTCTGTATGCACACAATTCAAATTGTAGTTTGCACGGTTGCACCCGACATTGGAAATGTTAACTTTTTTTCCCCCTTTTTTTTCCTCCTAAATCTTTCAGAAACATCCAGCCTAAGAAGCCTCCCCTTCCGGTGGTGGTGCCCCCACCTGAGAGGGCTCTGCCTCAGCTGTCTAAAGGCCGAGAGGAAGAGATCAGAAAGATCCTGAGGAGCAACCTTCAGAGGACACGCCTCAGGGTAGAATTAGACACTGCATTCACTGTCCGTCAAACCACAAAATAGTACTACACTGTAATATCAAAAATCAAATCAAATCAAATTTTATTTATAGAGCACATTTTCAAAGACCAGGAGGCCAACCAAAGTGCTGTACAGGAAACATGACACAAGTGACATAGTAAAACAAAATCAAAGCAACAGGGCCGTTTCAGTATAATATATAATAGAAAGAAATTAAGGAAGTTGTCACAAAGAGTAAGTGAGGGCACAACAGGGGATGTATCACGGGGATTTATGATGGAGTTAAGGACATTGAAAAGGACCTGTGGCTTGTTACTGTTTTGAGACACAAGGTTGGAAATATAGTTATTTTTTGCAGCTACAGCAGCTCTCTGGTAGTCCCTGAAGCAGTTTCGTAGGATCTCTAGTGAGACATGAAGTCTGTCTTTTTGCCACTTCCTCTCAGCGCGTCTGCAGGCTCGTCTGAGATCGCGAGTGTTAACATTAAGCCATGGCTCGGAAAGTGCTTTTGTGCTTTTAATTTTGAGCTTAAAGGGCGCAACGGAATTTAAAGTGCTAGTGCATGTATGGTTAAACATGGAGAGGAGTTCCTCCGCACTCAGAGTGCTAGTGTGATCAAGGGCCCAAATTGCTGAATTGTTAAAAATGCGGGAGAACTGGGGAGCAGTGGCAGAAGTGATAGTGCGCTGACGACGGGCAGGGGCAGCAGATTTGATTTTGGAACAGGGAATTACGGCAGTGAATAGGATGGGGAAATGATCGGAGATACAAAAGGACGTGCAAATGTCAGTGACAGTGATAGATAGACCATGAGACAAAATAAGATCGAGGGTGTGTGTATCATGGGTAGGACCGGTAACTGATTGTGTTAGGTTAAAAGCATCGAGGAGATTAAGAAAGTCCTTTACTAGGGGTTTGGATTCACAACAGACATGCACATTAAAATCAGCAGAAATCACAATATGATCATAGTTGACCATGACTTCCGATAGATACACATACTCTTCCGAGTGGTCTTGGCACTGGGTTGTTGGAAATTTAAGTCTCCTCTCAACTCATACCCCCCTTCCCTATCCTTGAAATATGATAAGATAGTCTTGGGAATTAAGTCTATTTCTTACTTTATAAATGATAAGAGCTGTTTTATGTTCAACTAAATCATAAACTTCAATGTTATTAGGCCTTAAAAACTGTTCGTTAGTATGATCATAATATACCCTACCTTATGCACTATTCTTATGGCTCTCTTTTGTATTATGACAAGTGGCTGGAGGTTTCCTTTGTAAGTATTTCCCCAGACCTCCACACAATAAGATAGATATGGTAATATTAGCTTATTGTATAATGTGAGCAGTGACTTATAATTTAATAAATACCTTGTTTTGCCTAGAACACCAACACTTCTTGCTATTTTGGACCGGATATACTTTATATGGGGTTTCCAGGTGAATTTGTGGTCAATTATTACTCCTAAAAAGGTGTTCTCATAGACTCTTTCCAATTTTACATTATCAATCTTTAATTCAACTAATGTGTTAGAATGTATTTTTTTATTTCCAAAGATCATGAATTTAGTTTTTTTTCAGATTGAGTGATAATTTATTAGTGTCAAACCACAGTTTCAGTTTTCCTATTTCTGTTGAGACAACCTCCAATAGTTGTTGAAGGTTCTCCCCAGCACAAAAGATGTTGGTATCGTCGGCAAAAACAACATATTTCAGAATGCTTGAAACTTTGCATATGTCATTAATATATAATATAAATAGACCCCACAAGTGATGGGTGAACTGCTTGACTTAAATTCGCCCATCTGAACATACTGTTGTCTGTTTGTGATGTAGCTTTTAATCCAATTAAACCCTACATACAGAAGATGACATGAGTTCAAATGTAATAACACTCACTTAATATGGTATTGACTTACCAATTAACCACTACTATTGGTTACGTGCCAATAAAATGGCCGATTTGTGGTGAAAATGGCAATTTTCATACAGTAGCTGTACATTCTACTTTGAGAGAATTATCTCTTAAAATAGAAAGGGTCCCACCTAACCTTGTTCTCAGTCCATCTGTCCATCTCATGAGGAGAAAGAAAAAAATAGAAATGAACTAACGCTACGCTTGATGAATTGTTTAACCATGTGTATACTGTAGAGCAGTGGTCCCTCAACAGGCGGACCGCGACCGGACCGCGGCACACCTCTCTGTGGACCCTGGAGAAATGATAGAATAAAGAGAAAAGGCCTGGGCCCCATCTCTCTCCCCATTTCCTGTCGGCCTACTGTCTGTCCCTCCATAAAAAATATAAAAAAAAGGTTGAAAGCCACAAAAAAACATTTAAAAAAAAAAGAAGAAGAAAAGTCACCGCAACCGCGAGTTGAATTCTCCGTTGTATTTGATCAATGCCGAGAAACGCAATTAACACTCTGAATGTGTGTATTATGGGCCGGCATGTCATGATGACAATGTTGCGCTGACTGGCTCACTAGCAGTGACACATTCACACATTCAGTTGAATGAACAAAATTGGATTTTTGGAGGTGTGAATATATTTATAAATGAAAATATATATTTTTTCATACTCTGCCACCCCAGTGTTGGTTGGAATGGGACCCGGTTTGTATAGCTTGGTTTGACTGTACTAAACAGGCATAGTTGTTTCTAGGGGTGGGGGGCGAGGGGGGCAGCCCCACCCCGTGGGGCCCACGTGGCCCGCAACCCGCAATTTTATTTGCGTGCGCATGAGACTGGACCATATTTGTGGACCTTCAGCATTTCTAGTTGAGGACCCCTGCTGTAGAGTATGCTGTTCGGAATCAGAAGCAAACACTTTTCCATTATACCAAACAATGCACAACCCCATTGCTGTGTTAATGCAGAGGGTGTGCTTGTTTTGGTTTAACGGCCTATTCTGTCCACCAAAGGCTTGCCGCCTCTATACGTCATATTTGATTTAAAAAGTAATTGATTTGTTGTAAAAGCATAATAATAATAATAATAATAGTATTAACTTCCATGAACCCAAGGATGCTTTACATCAAAACAATGGACAATAAACAACTATTTGCCATAAGCCTGAGAGAATAGGTGTCTACAAGCTTGCACATGTATGTAGGAAGTCGGACACTGAGTAAACCAAAAAGAACAGTCCCACGAAAAAACATTTGCTTCGGAATGACATGCTTGTCTAACCGGAAGCACAGGAAGTACTTCCTGTTGCCCCGTACTTCTGGTTAGACACTTATTTTTAATTATTTTAATTATAGGTCCTGTCAAGCCTATAGGTCTCGCCTTATTGATAGCTCTGTCATTGCTGACATTTCCCCGTGTCCTATTTGAAGCAAGACAAAGTGCTCACCACCACTTTGTTTTATGAACGTGTAAGTTTACGCTGGTGTCTCTTTTTTTCCAGCTGCGCTCGTACAACAGACACACTCTCATTGCGGATCCCTTTGAAGACGGTCTGGGCGACTTACTTCTGAAGAAGCAAAAGATGATCGACCTGGAGAAGAAGGTGAGTTAACCACTTGAATCGGAAGGATACTTTTGGCTAATGCTCGCTATCAAACTCTGCAGTTTGCTGTGAGTCGCCATCCTGGGCATGTCATTCTTTACAGTATAAAACATGTAAACGTTTACACTTTACAGTATAGGTTAGAATACCGTCTTCCAAATAATTAGACCATAAATGCAGGCTTCTCATTTTCCAGAACCACAAAGGTGGCTTCTTTATTTTTTGATTTACTACCACTGTCCAGGAATGGCAGCATTATCAATGTCTTGAAATGTCTTAAAGTACCTCAAACATCCAGCATTACAAAAGTCATCCTTCTGTCAATATTCGGAGTTCACCACAGAATATCAACCACATTACATTCTGTGTCTTTTCATCAATTTCTTAGAGCTTGTATTCACCCACTACTCCGAGTAAGCAAGTAAGATGGATAGACGCAGAGACAACAGCCTTGCTCATTTCACACAAGTGATTCACTAATTTAGCCAAAAGTGTGGTTATTTTCTAATTCGAGACATTAGTGTTGGTTGTCCTTTTAATTGATTTGCATTGCACGGTTTGGGTCTGATTTATTTGTACAGTAGAGTTGCACTTAGCCATCATGTCTGCAATTACTTAATTAATGAGAATGGACTTTGGCTATATGGAGAAAGCCAGAGGTTGCTGTACTCTGATGTGTTCAACTAACTCATTTTAATTATGCTATTGCTTGAATATTGAACTCCGGTAAATAACAAAATTACCACATTAATTTGTATATCTCCCGACTCCTACATTAGTTGCAATATACTTTGTCACACAGATTCTTGTGTGAAGTTCCTTCAATCAGAGGATAATTTTGGCTAATGCTCGCTATCAAACTCTGCAGTTGCTGTGAATTCATGTTGAATTGTAATAACATTTTGTTGGGTGTATGCCTCACCCCCATGCCTCACCCCTATGCCTCAAGCCTCACCAAGGTTCAACGTGTCACTGTGTGTGTTCCAAACAGATTACAGAGATGAATAACTACCTGACAGTGCCTGCTTCCTCACCAGACTCCCCAACCATCACCAGAGCCAGACTGTCCTCGGGTACGTCCAGCCATTTTAACCACAGCCACTTACAAACAGCCACATTTTACTGAAGCAATCGGATGAATCACCAATGAGCAGCAGCTTTCCACCGGTTCCACATGCAATGCATACTATATGATCTTAAAAAGACCTACGCTAATGCTAGTTCACTGTGTAGATCAATGTGTGGGTTCCACTGCTACCGCTACTGTTGTAGACATAGAGATATGCCACGCCTGATATTTCCTCCGTGCTGGAAATATGTTGGCATGCCAGCTGGCATGTAAACCAGTGTGTGGTTTCATTTTAGATACTGATTTCAAAGCTGATCAGACGCAGAAAGAGGATATATTCTTTCCAGGTATGTAAGTGAGTGTAGAAAAGCCATGTTCATTCAGTTGTGGTAACCCTGCTACTGTGAAGATTCTAACATGCATGCATCATTTCGGTTGCTCGTTTACATTTCTGTATTATGCATGAGATCATTTGATTTCATGATTGACAGGGTGAAGTTACAACCCTGTAGCAAGAGCATAGAAACCAAGTCCTGCCATTTTCATGCCATGAAAGGATTTTAGATATGGATACAATATTTCTGTTTTGTGTTTTTTAAATTAATTCTGAACTACCAGAAGTGGCGCAAACTGCATCGGCATGCCTTCCATCCAAAATCAGTGGCTTGCCCTGCATTCTTGCTGTTGTGACGTGGACCATCTTGGCATTTATTTTAGCTTGCAATTGTGTGCTTTGGGATGTGATATCATTACATTTATAACTGTGTGGAATGTGAATGTTTGAATATAGTTTGTCCTACTGACTGACTGTGTGTTGATATGGAATGACTGTTCATCCGTCATTGAATCCATTTGCGCTGAATCCTTACCGTGTGCCACCTTGGAATGTTCTCCCAGACCCCCAGAACTACAGCTCCAAGGCCATGTCGGGCAGCGTGCCCACCATCTATGTGGACCCGGCTTCACCCCAGTCTCCAGATTCAGTCAACGTCACCGACGAGTTCCGTCGGGCCGGCCATGGCGAGGAGCGCGGCCTGATGATGAAACCGCCCTCCGAGGGGCGAAGAGACGACAAGGAGGGCGAGAAGGAGGGAGGCAGGGACCCGCAGAAGCTCGTCAGGTGTCTGAGTGACCCGGGTCCCAGCGCGGACGAGGATGAGGACGAACCCTTCCTGCCCTAATATCAGGTCGGGTTATTACCACCAGCCACGGGCCAAATGCTCCTATATCCTTGTCTGTGGCTGTTCTCACAACTCTACCGACCACTTTTGTCAACCATCACTTGGAAGGTGCTGTTCTATTTAATAACCTAGTTAGCTTGTAAAGGGGAGAAAGTGGTGGGTGATTTTCAGGCTTCTCTCAGATACTATAGCCTGAGGTCAAAATAAGCCACCTTTAAATCCCTGCCTCCCAACTAGGCCGGACAAAGTGGGCGTTAAGATGCATACCACTCCCTTTACGACATGGCAGTAGAAGAGAGAGGACTACTTTACTGCTCTACTCAAAATAATCACGTTGGTTCAGAAACCAAACAAGCCAAAACTGTTTAAAGAGCATAAAAAGATTTATGTTCGGTGAACCAAAAACTGAAATCAAAGGGGGAAAGAAAGGAGGAAAAGAAAAAAAGCAGAGCCATAAGGCTCTTAATGTCATTTCCCTTTATTTTTTTAAACATGTTAGGAAAAGCAGCCGCTGCTTTAGACACTTGGGGGTGGGCTAGATCTATGCATTACCAAAGGTTTGAACTGTTTCCTTGTCAGACAATTATTTTCAGGTTTATTGATTTGCTGTTGATGTTTTAAAACAATTATTATTTTACAATCAGACAAACAATGTGTTTCAAGCTACATTCTGCACATCATGTACAGCAGGCCTTGAGTTTATCGATGGGGGAAGTTGAAGTTCTTACTTCCAGTCATACCCCCTTTATAATTGTTTCTTCAATATGCTTTTTAAGTTTATATCTTATTGATGCAATTTATTTTCAGCATAATGTTATCATATTACACCGGGATGCACACGCAGATCCGACACACCAAAGGTCCGACAAGGAGAAATCACCCGTCGGTCCCGAACATGCCTTGGTCCGACATGCGCTGCTCCGTGCTTGCGTTTATGGTTAGGTCAGGGGTTTGGGTTAGGTTCTCGGTCTAATGACTGTCGGACCAATAGTATGTCATTACACCACTTTAAACTGCTGGCCATTCAACATATTTCAGACTGTAGCTCACGGACACACGCAAGCATGCGCACACACACATACCTGTTTGTTTGCCTTATTTTCTGTTAGACACACAAACTGCATTTTAAATTGAATGGAAATCTCTTTAAGTGCACCTTTTTTTGTTTCAGGGTCACTGTATATTTCTGGGAGGTATCCAGTGTCAGTGAGTTTTAGGGAAAGATGGATGTAGTATTTAGCAAAAGTCACTCTTCCTCACTGATGGAGGCTTTAACCTTGATTGATCATGAGCCATTTTGCACATTGACATTAAGTCATTATCAAAAGAAAACCGAATATTTTACACATCACTATTCCCATCTGGGATCTCAATTCTGGTCCTTATGAGGAGTGACGGCGTTGTACTCTACTGTGATTTGAACATGAGCGAGGGGCAGTTTGTGAAGGAATCCATCCATATCCCAATTGTTCAAAGCCAGTCCTATATGCAATTAGGCATGCCATATCAACAAAGTAATTATATGCAGTATAGAAGTATAAAATCTTTATAATGGAATACAAAAGATATATCATTTATTTTTTAAATGTTTTAATAATGTTGGTTGATGATGTGTAATGTCATCGTCTCAAAATGCAACACAAATCCTATGAATACATTGAAGCCAGGATCTTAAGCTCAATTTGTGGGCGTTGTGAGCTTTTGGATCTGCTGTTTTGTCATTATGACGAGAGTATAAATTAAGCATTTAACATGGGCATTAAGATGTTTCGGTACAGCTGTCACGCACACCCCAGAGCATGACTCAAACATTGTTATCTGCACACACAAAAATGTAGCCTATAGAGTTTTACTGATACTGAAATACTGAGATATTCTTTAGTGTATGGTATGTGATACTGCGTGTGTAAAATGCATCATCTTTAATGCACATGCAGGCTCACGGTTCTATCGAATATCATGGCAATTAATTATATTCATGATATTCTGTTGTCCATTCTATTTTACTACTAATTATCCATTTGAACACATCATGGGAACACCTGTACTGTTTTGTATTTTAAATGTTTTCTTCATAGTTGTGACTTCACTTGTGAAGTGCAGCGCAGCCATAGTACACTATGGCTTTGATCATAAACCCACATGTATTCCTCTCACGCGTGTGAGTAGAATTCTATAAATTAACAGTATGGCGTCCTCTGTGTTTAAAATAGACCACAGTTGGGTTTCTGGCTGAACGTGATATTAGTGCAAACGTGAATTTTGAAACAACATCTCCCGAGGAGGATTGAGTGAGGCACTGTTCCAGTTTTCTGTCCGTTATGCTGGTGTTAAAAGCCTGATTATACTCCGTAGTGCGTGGCTTAAGAGTGACCCTTGTCTCTTCTCTCATCCTGGTCTGCTCTCTGGAGGTATCGCCTCGCATCCAGAGTGCTCCCATTACAGTTGCACATCTCAAGAGTGTTAGTTTCCTGTGTGTGTGTGTGTGTGTGTGTGTGTGTGTGTGTGTGTGTGTGTGGACAATCGGTGAACCACTGTGGCAACAGCAAATACGATGAATTAGAAACAACTCCCTGTTATCCCTACAGTACTGTATATTACTCAATTCTCTCTGGGCCTATCACTGCTTAAACACTTTAAGATGAATATTGTTTGTCTTTGTTTTGCTGACCTCTGATTCCCTATGAAGAATATTTGTAGAATATTGTGTAATTTTAGCATTGGCTGCACAAGTGTGCTGTTCAAAAAACGTTGTCGGCAAGTGGCGTCCTTGTACTCTGTTAAGCTTGCTTTGGTTTACGGCTGTGTAAAACAGGATTTCCTTTGTGTCTGAGAGATTTCAGACGAGACGCGGTGAGAGACGAGCTGCAGTAGTTTTGCCGTTATGCATGTACCGGTACTCTTGTCATGCAGTATAGCCTACATGCCGTTCTGTCAGAAATGCAGAGATTTTCTTTCAAGACCAGACCGTGTTGAATAATCATTGTAGCTGGCAGACACCATGGCAACAATTGGCATGTGTGTCCAAAGCCTGAGCTTGTCTCTCCTCTTGCCAAATGAGTTTTCTGTCACAGTCCTGTTTCCATGCATCTGAAATTAAAGGACAGTTGTAGGTTGATAGATGGGAAGGTCAAACGGATAAAGCATCTCATTGGCTAGACCAAATTCAATTTGTCTCTCAGAAATGTCAGACAGGCATCTGGGTCGTATAAAATGTCAACTAGAATGTGGCGGAGAGAGTGTTTTTCTTGCAGCTACAGTCCCACTGACATGCCCTTACCCCATCCTCAAATCCTATCTATTATTGTTTAACCACTTAAACCCCATATGGTTGGGTGGAGTCCCGGCTTATAGGCCTCTATGCTGCTGTATTCTGTTATTGTGAGGAAAGCTTTTGCTTTAAATAGCCGATCAATACGGATGCTGGTGTTTAAGTGGTTAAACGATACTGATGATCATTCATACAATTTATAAGGTTGCAAAATGGAATATAAACCACAAATAGCTTGCTGAATGTTGCAGTGACAACTGTTGTGGCACACCTGTGAATTCATGCTTTAGGGCTGTCACCATTCCAGATGGTCTGTGATTTGCCATCCATGTAATGGAGGTTAATGCGCCAATGCTGTCCATGTTCATAGATTCATATTCATTTTCCTAACGTGTTTCACGAAGAGGACGGAGAAATATTATTCATGAATGTGTGTGCAATTCTACCAGTATCAAACTGCTTGATCAGATGGCACGCACGCTCGAACAACATTCCATGAATGACAATGGCATTTAACTCGTATGATCGTATCTCACTGCACTGGATCGAGCCAGTGGGTTTATACGCAAGTAGGTTGGAAGTAGCTTATTGTGCGTATAAGCCGAGCAATGAGGGGAGGGCATCTATCCCCCTTACAAGGCTTTAGACCAATGAGGCTTTAGACCAATGAGGGGAGGTCATCTATCCCCCTTACAAGGCTTTAGACCAGGGAGATGTATTGATGAGGTGAAAGGCCACACCTGTCAGCTCTCAGTACTTGCCACACGTCTTGGTTATCCAAGCCGTGCTGCTCATATGCTGAGTTGGCAGTGACCGGGATCTAAACCAGGCCAGGACCTTGCAACTCAAACAATGGGAATGTCATGTGAGAGATTTGCAGCAACACAAAAAAGCAGAAACGTGATTGTCATTGGAGAGAGGTGTGTGTGTGTGTGTGTGTGTGTGTGTGTGTGTGTGTGTGTGTGTGTGTGTGTGTGTCATCGCATCCATGATCTCGCCACAATAATTCAACGCTTTCTCTCTCCCAGCCAAGCATCACTTTTTTGTGAGAATCATAGAGAATGCATTCTTATGGGTAAACATCCCCCACAACATTGTGGTAATGTTTGTAGCAAGAACCTTATTCTGAACCTATAAATCCTTAGCCTGGAAACCATGTGTAAGCCATTGCAGATTTGGTCTGGCACCGCTCAGTTGTGATTGGATTCCAATCCCTCCGAAGTAGTGAGGGACCAATCAGGAACTAGTATGTAATGGGGCGTGCTTATCACGAGGCTTTTTTTTATCTGCCCCTTGGTATCTATGCAGTGATATTAGTCTGGCCATGCCAGGCTTATATATCCTATATTTAAATTGTAATGAGATATATGACGGGGTCACATTGCACATCATTTTGCCTTTGTTTATCGTTTTCCAACTTTGGGGGAAAAGGGGTTTACATTCGTGTCTTATGTCTTTTTTCTTTCACTCTTCAAATGAGTGCTTGTTCAGGAGCACTGAACTGTCTCGTGTTCTGTTTTGGACTCATCTATGGAACTGTAAGACAGTTGAGTTGGGGAAGGCTTCTAGTATGTGCTATTCATGTTTACACTGCTACATGTGCTTTATAATACACCAGGCAGGTTATTTGTGTTCATTTGCTTTAATGTGGAATGATTTGGTTGTGAAATACTGTACACAAATCTGTATGCAACCTATTGTGGATTTTTTTATGTTTTTAACTGTGCTTTACATTGCTCTATGTGCTTTACAATGGTTCAGATGCTTTACTTTTGTCCCCCTTCGCATCTTCATGTTTACCTCACTCTCACAACACTCCAGTGGCATTTGGAACCAAGCCTTCAAACTTCAATATATGCCGCTTAAGTAAATAAGGCTTCAGAAAATAAACAGACTAAATTTATACGTTAAAATATATCTTTATTTAATTGTAAAATTTAAATATTTATAATCATATGGCCTGTGGGCTTGTTTTGAGTTTTCCCTAAAGAATTGTGTTCATATAAGTTCATTTTGTTTTCCATCTGTACAGAGCCTCAGCTGAACGTAACCTATTAATCTCAACAAATATACTGTAAAATGTGACCACCTTGGACATGCATGTAAGGTCACAACGTGGATGTATCTTAGATAAGCACTGTACAGACCAAAAGGTAGTATTCAGATACATAATATGGCATATACTTGGTTAAGCCTCAATGATCACCAACACATGGGCATAACGAGTGCCCTAAAGGCTGTTTTCCTTACTATGACCATGTTTACATCATTGTTGTTGAGTTGGCCTAGCACTTACAGTATACTCCCCATGTACTCCACACCAAGCACTTTAACAAAGCAGAACCTTTATATCAGAAATACTAAGGCCCGATTTATACTTTGTGGCATGTCAGTGTTGTGCACCAAAAATAATGCATCTATGGGCTAACAAAGTGTTTTGTCTTGTGAGCTTGTAGATGAGCTATGTTTGGTGCAAGACACCAGCATGCAACTAAGTATAACCCATTCTGAACGGGCACCCATTTTGGTGTCGGCATCATGTTATGCTTTAGCTATTTAAAAATAGCAGATCTACAAGCTCATATCGCGCCACCGAGTGGCGCGATACGAGCTTGTAGATCTGCTATTTTTTGAAAAATCGAAGAACGACTGACATTTTTAGAATCTGATCTCAGGTCAGAATGGGTTAAATCAGACCAGTGTGTGTCCGGCGGAAACCTCGTATGAATCTGATCTCAGGTCAGAATGGGATAATGGGACTTTAGCATCAAAGAGGCAGCCGGAGCAGGAGGACATGGGTGTATTTTAGTGCATGGCTATAGGTGCACTAAAACTGGTGACACATCACGGGGTGGAATGTACAGCATGACGGGCCTTATAAATAGAAAGGGTTGGCATTCGGTCGTCAATGTCATGAGAGAGAGAGAGAATGACGTGAATTCTATACAATCGCAAGCCATCATAATGGAATGTCACATTTCTTTTTAATGTTTTGTTGCCGTTTTCCTTTTGTTGGTGTTGGTGTGATCTGTCGGTCGATTATTTGCAATTTGCAAATTTTTGCAATAAATTAAAGTTTATTTTATTTTGTATAAAAGTGAAAAGGGATGTATAAATAAATATATATATATATATATATATATAGGCCTAGTATTATAAATCTTTGACAATACAAATCAGAATCACAAGTGTGCACTGTCTTGTTGATAATTATTGACTCTAGCTTACAGCATTCCATCCCTGTACTTTGATGAACTAACAACCAGTAATGAAACTCATTAAATCAAACTAGGCACAGAATTAAAGTTTTACATTATATGAGTGTTGTGTCTTATGTCTCACTGTGTCTTGAATCTCATAATGTTCTAATATCATTGTTACTTGTAGACGTGTAATGGTGAAATGACTAGCCTACAAAATGCTTTGATATGTGATGCATTTGATATGTTTGGTGGCTGTCTAAAATTAAAAGGGCCTGAATTGTTAAAAAGGTTTTTCCTCCAAGAAAATCAACAAAACAAATATATCTCAGCATTATGAGTTTATCTAGAATTGTTCTCATTATTGTGGCTTTATTTTTCTGAATTTGTCTTTTCTTCTCGTGAATGTGAGACTTTTAAACATACAAAATTCTGAGATCTATGTCGCAACTGTGAGGAAAAATCCAGGCCCTTTTAGTTATATTTTGTATTGTGGCTAGTAGTAGTAGTTCTTCCATTTGTTACCAAAGTTCCTTTACCTTGTAATAAATTGTCTGACCAGGAGGGGGCGTGCTGCACTAAGATGTAAAACATAGAGCTATGAATAGAATAAAATCATTGCAGTTGAAAACAGATACTGTATTTTTTGATTGAATACTTTTAACAGGTTGAAAAAAAGCAGAGAAAACTACAGTTTAATACAAAATACAATGCTAAAAGGATTGAATGAACCCAAGAAAGCACTATGGCTCGTTTCCATTGGGGTCCTCTGTATTCAATTAATTGAAACATTTCGAGACCGAGACAATAGGCTTGTATTTTTATAGGGGTTAGCCCAGTTCTCAATTGCAGCCACCTGTGCTCTTTTAGAGCAGTTTTGAAGGAGAGTTAAGAATCCACAATTTGTTATGCCTGTTGGTAGAGCATTTCACATGTTGGTGGCATAGCAGTAGAACGAATATAACCCCCTGTTTGAGCCAAATCTGGGTTGAACGTTATTTGTGGAGCTCCCTCTGGTATTGTTGGTACACACACACACACACGCACACACACACACACAAAATTCCCCTTCCCCCAACACACACACACAGCCAATCACCATCCATTTCTGCAGATTGTGTTTATTGATTTGATAGGGCTATGACAATGGGAACCACATTTGAGTATAAAAGTGATATACTTTTATACTGTAGGCCTATTGAGCCTACAGTATGCAATCTGTCTCCTGTTCACAGCTCCAGGCTGTATCAGTATGACATTGCAGATTACAGTTTTAATTTTCCACTTTCTTGCTCTGATGAAGTTATTCATGCTCATAAATGCTCATGAGCCGTAAACCGTTGAATGGTATTCCCCTTTAACACGAAGTAGGATGTTCTGAGTACATTTGTACAAGGAAAGGAAAAGATATCGACAAACAAGTCACACTGAAAAGATCCTCAATTTGTCTCTTGTGTCGTGAGCCATCCAAAACGTCAAACTGTGGCGAATGTGAGGGAATAAAAACCTTTAAAGCTATAAACTGCCTCAATGATTTCATACCAATAAAATATCTCGGCTAATTAATTTTACATTCAGGTGTCCTGTTTATAACTAACCTCTTTAAGAAACTGCAGTTCCCATGCCAAATATTTAATGGCCAGCCCCAGTGTTGTAGGTGTAATTTACGCCTATGTCAAAACTGCACAGGCCTTAATGCTAATGGGTTGATGTACTGTTTGTATATTTCCAATCAACTGAACAGCTTAAAGCGGCACTATGTAACTTTTTTTAATGAACAAAATGTACAATCATTTTATACAATGTGTATGGTAGAGTATGTTAATACAATAATGTATTTAGTTGGGACGGTTGTATTTTGTCTCCCTGCTCTTCTATTGAGACATTAGATCCTTCCTGTTTCTGGTTTGACAAGACTTTGGACCTAAAGGTCAATAATAGCATAGCATGCAGGCAGGTACGTAGTAGCTCAATGGTAAATCATTATTGTAGAATAGCTTTTAGAATTATAAATGGAAAACACAAAACTACACATTTTTGATGCTATATGCCGAAATTACCAGATGATGGCACCGTACTGCCAGAAATATTGAGAATTGCCATCACGGTGACAACAGTTTTAGAATCACTGTCAAATGAGTTATGTGGGGAAACTGGCATGTGTAGCATGTGTCTTGAGAAGATTTGCTATTGCATTTGACATTACATGGCCCATAGACCTGCCGTAATGTATGGCTAATTGTGTTTAGGCAATAACAACTCAGTTGATTCAATGTTTCTCTCAAGTGAGTGAGTGGGAATGGAATGAGAGCACCCTGGGAATTGAATTTCACTGAGGGGTAATAATGTGTTTGGAATTGTGTTAGCTTGCGTCGACTGTTTTGATTTTGAATAGTACGCAGTGAAAATAAATGAGAAGAAACCTAATTTGTCTACCTTTAAATGGAAAAGCCAAACATCTCTTTGATGTGAAGATCAATGAGAATTTCAGTTTCATTATATGGAATGGAATGTAGACCTATGAAAGTAATCAAGCATGTTTACTCAAGTACTTTATAGTTTTTTACAATTTTATTTGACAACTTTACTTACTTTGCAGATGTACATTATTATTACAAAACATACATTAAGTGATAAATGATGATGTATGATGTATACATCATCATTTATCTATTTACCTATCATTTATAGGTTAAGCTACTAATTAGGTTAAGCTACTAATTAGGTTAAGCTAATTAGGCTACTATCCGCGTAATCCGCCCAACATTACCGGCTGCAACATTAAAGTCATGAACACATTATGCATTACTAATGCATCCAATAATATTGATGAGAAACAGGCCATTCTTATTTTAGCACTTTTATATTTGGTATATTTGATTTGATGCCAATCATGTTGTACTATTACTCAAGTAAGAATTTGAATACTGGCCTTTACTTGTACCGGAGTATTTCTACATTGTGATATTGCTATTTTCACATCAGTAAAAATTCAGATAATTTGTTCCACCACTGATGAGGCGCATCATTCGGACATCTTACAGAATTTTTTTCTGCTCTAAATCTCAGAAGACATATATCGGTACAGAACATATCTCATGAATAAACATGTGGCAGTATCAAAGACCTTTGGGATTTCACACAATTGCAAGCCACATGTGGTTCTAACTGAGCTATACTCAGTGGCACTGCAGTAAGGTGAAAAACAGGCACAGTGTTTCACACAATATTGTGCCAAGGGGATGTTAGTGGTGTGGAGGGCAGTGTCAAATTCTCTCATGGGGGCTCCAGAATTCGTAGCTTCCCCCTGGGACATGGCACAGTGTCCCTTTATGTGTCCTCTCTGACACATATGTACTCTCTCACCATGGCCCATGGCCAGTACTGCTTCACTGACATATCTGAGTACTCTCCCACCATGACCCATGGCCTGTACTGCTTCACTGACACATCTGTCGAGTGCCACCATGTCCTGTGGTCAGTATTGCTTCATTGATCCATGGCCCTCAAACACAGCACATATATACTGTTAATATTAATAGCTGTAGGCATTGTGCATGCTCCAGGGCAATTATTTCCAATGTCAGGGCTCTGAGCAGTCGGGCATGCTTTAAGAAACAAATAGAAGCAGTGGCATTATTAATCCGGACACGCTGGAATGCGTGGGCCAATACGTCACTGCCTTCTGGTTGATGTATTGGAAAGAGCAGATACACCAGAGATGGACTTTTTCATTGGCATCTAGGCTGATGAATAAAACATTGGCACGATCAGCACAGAAATGAATTTTTGAGTACAAGACCAGAAGTGGTTATGGATCGTGCGACATATTAGAGGCTTTGACCCTTTGCATAAAATGTTTTAAAGGACATGGTACTGTGCCGGTACGGTATGTCTTTCATATTTACACAAATTAGCCACGTACATTACTGTTCAACATATCAGCAGTACTTTGTTAACCTTCAAGGATAACTTCTCCGGTATTCACTGTGAACCCTGTCATTGTACTGAGGAGGACACCTAGCAACGTGTTATTATGCGTGGGCAGAGTTCAGTCAGGTGTTCAGCCAGAATGATCTATTTATTCTATTAGATGTCCTCATCTACACTATAGATGCAGTACAGTACAGCTGCAGGGAATATGTTTAAGTACGTTCAGCACGTGCTGCGGGTCTAATTCGATGAAACATCTGTTGTGGTTTCGTCCATTGATGTATACCCAACCCCCCCCCTAATCCTCCTCTAATATTCAGTTAGGCACTCAGATCCTGTGCATTGGTATAAATGACAGCCAATAAATCACATGCCACTAACATAAGGAGAACTGATCACTGCCCTCTGCAAATATAAATAGAGGGCACACAATTTCCATTTGTGTGTTGTTTATGTAAATGGTCATTCTCGGCAGATAAACAATGAGTCATACTGTAGCAATAATGAAGCCCCGCTGAGGGATTCATTCTGCTTCTTGTCCAGGACACAGTTGGCATATACCTGTATATACCAATATTATTCTGATGAAGATACTTTCTGAACTGCATGTTCTGCTTAACTACCTGCATGTGATATTGTGGTAGTGAAATCATGTATTATACTATTACTGCACTCTAGACTAGAAAATCATGCTTTCATCAAGAGAGGAGAGAGAATGCTAGGCACACAATCCACACAGTCATTGAGGGACCCATTTATTTATTTCAAATGAAAAATTGCTCTGCTTTGATTTCACCCCATTGGTAATGGTAGTGAGAGTGTATATTGCCTTACACATCCATCCTCATGATGAACTAGGTTGTCATCGGCCAGCACAGCTTCATGCAAGCTCAATGACTCGACTCATGCATAACTTGGCCTTTTTAGACACGTTGACTCGACGAGTCTATTACGTTGTTTTTAGTAGTCGAGCCGCTCACTCTTTACTTTTGCAAGAATCTGAAATGCATGTACCTGTATGAATAATCCATATCATACAGTTTATGTTGAATTGTGTTCACATTTAAAGGAAGTCCAGCTCGATGAACTGTGCACAGTAACGTTTTGCAGGTGTCCACAGGATAATTCAGGAAGAGGAAAATAATATTTATTTTCACAGCTAAACTTGACAAAGCCCTTGAGAAAAAAGCACTACTTTATTATATATGCAATATGCACTGCTTTGTCAGTGACAAAGCCCTCAGACGCCATTGCAGCTCCCAGAGGAAAAGAGGCATGCTGCTGAGAAAAAAGGACTAATTCAACTGTTCTGTCTTCTGTCTTTGCCTGTGTGTAAATTACAGAGAACCAGTCTGATTCAATTAGGGCCACCAAGGGAGACAGTTGGTGGTAGAAACTGTGGGGTCAAATGTGACATGAATTACCTAGAAGACAGCACATCTCTCCGCATGAACCTGACACCATTGTAGATGACAAAGTACCATGAGATAAAGTCTATGTTTCAGATGTCGGTCATGGTTCCGATGACAGCTTTGTCCTCGCTTTCTGAAGAAACAAACGGTGTGAAGGAATCGTATCTGAGCGAGTCATGTTTTGGTGTACGCAGTATGCCTTTAATTTCTCATGGATTGCTCCTCCTGTGGCGAATAAGTTTCCTGGGTTTTTTTATGTTAATGTCAGTGAGATAGTTGGATAGACGGACGGACAGACAGAAACATACACAGACAGATTGATTTTGGTGGATGTTCATCAAGTGTTTATGAGTCATCTTAAGGGCATTGTCTGTAATGTCAATGCTATTGATGTTCTGTATTGAGTACACCATATTGATTCTGATTAGGCTTTACTGACATGGCTTTTTGACAAGAATGCTAATATCCGTGATGTCCTGCAAACCAAACCCCTGTGCGACATTTTTCCAAGTTACACATTACTGTAGTGACAGGTCGAATAAATAGTAGTGTGGGGGGGTATTGTCAACTGTCAAGTATTGTCATCAGACCAATCTTTTCTAATGTTTTGGTTAAATTCCTTAAGATTAGCGGAGTTAGTCCGATAGTGCTGTGCTGCACTTTTCAGTAATGGCCTCCACATGGAAACCATCTATCTTATTTAATCTCCAGACGACAGCACCTCTACGATTCATCCTCCACTTTGCTTATGTCGGCTAAACACTTAAGTTTCTAAACTTCTGGTGCAAACTGCACTCTTTTGTTGTGGCTTAAAGATGAAGGGCAAATTCAAAGTCTCCCAAACATTAAGAAGGGATGTGTATTGTGTATTATTTATGGTTGCATATTATGGACAAACCATAATTGAGATGATATGTCATGCTGTTGCATGTAAACCAACCTGCTATTACAGGGTAATTACAGCGTTTTGTTTGGGTGTTAACAAGACTAGCTTTATTGAGTGTGACATGTGCCACGTGGTGTTAGAGGACACTGATCCCTTTCATTATAGGCTACTATTGAATGACATGCTACATTCAAACAATAACTTATTGTTCAGAAATACATTTTTATGTAAGGATTTATTTAGTTGTTTATTAATAAAGTAGGCTACAATCACGTTTTGGCATTTAAAAATCAAACCACTGGGGTAAAAAAATAAATCTTCATGAGATGTGAGTTAATAACATAACTCACCCTGCAGAGCCTATACTTAATTGCAACCCTAGTTTGGTATCAGACCTAGAAAGCGACCACCCACCGTCTAGTACATTTCTTTTTAACAAGAACCCATCCAGACTTTCCCTTCTGTTCATGGGATCATATGGTTTAAAACGTGTTTTGATAAGCTGGTGTGAATATCTATCAAGAATCCGACCAACCCACTCGGGTCTATTATAGCTACTAGCTAGGCTCCAGCCAGCGTTGTTTCATCCTACGATATGATGGTAGATTTCTCCCCTCTTCTCGACTTAGCTGCTGAGCCAGGCACAGGCAGCCAGCGGGCATCCACGGAACAGCAAGGAGTGCGCATGAGAGAGGGCACGGCAGACGGACGCCACGGCGGGTAAACACAGTTTTTATTGGATTTCCGGAGCTGTTTGTCGGATATTTTTATTCCAAGGATCGGCGGAGGCTAGAATAACTTCGTGTGGGACAGAACCCCCCCTCGAGCGTATCTACCGTTCGGTTTGTTGTGTGCATTTATTAACGCCAACCAACCGAGGAAGGCGTTGAAGAGCATTATACGGATGGCGACATGATACACGCACGTTTTCGTCCTACTACAGGATACAACCCCGTATGCGTGTGATCGATGTGATTTCCTTGGGTCTTCTAGCAACGTGGGTCTGCAAGAACGGACGAGACAAACGGAAAGATGATCTCTTCCATACATGATTTAAACCACACGACAGCGTGCTGTTGACGATTTGCACGCCGTGGCATCAAGCAAATGGAAATAACTTTATTATTATAGGCCCAATCGCTTAGACGGTCGTATACATATCGATTGTCTTTACTGAAAGTGCACTTGTATTTCCAGGCTGAATATAAACCATACGGTGTTGTCTTTATTTATAGTGCTCCTCCAGCAAGCGCCATCTGTTACCAAATGCCGTGTAGCGGTTTCAGAATTAAAAATAATCCACCCGGCTATATCATCAATTAATCAGCTGGTGGTGATGCCGATAATTGCGACATGTACTTAAACATTCTGGAGGGGAGTACATACACAAAATAAATGCTTGCTACATTCTATAGATGCAGGCTGACCTAACCTGCTTTGCTTATGCAGATCCAATCGTTTATCGATAGCGAGATAAAAGAGTTCTGGCTCAGCCTGTTTAGGTTTCTCTGCAAGTGTCATAGGGGTGTGTTTTAAAACCCCGCAGATCAACTTTTTACACATGCAACCAGGCACATAGGGAAGCTACTCAGTACAGTCAGTGGAGACTGTCACACCACAGCAGAGTCGTGCGTTACTACTACAACCATTTCAAGGTGACTGACACCCCAAGAAAGAAGTTTCAATGGTTTTCCGAAAGTTGCCCGGTGTATCGGCATCGGCCATGGGTCTACGCCTCTCCCAGAAATTCGTGTTTCTCCTATTTCTTTCGGGATTGGTGACATTGTGTTTCGGGGCCCTGTTCTTCTTGCCCGACTCTGTCCGATTAAAACGAATGTTTCTGTCCAAGACGGAGACTCAGCCCGTCACGGTTCGGTCCGGTTCCGAGAACGACGCCAAGGAGCATTTGAAAAAGTCCAATACTGACCAGGACAATCTGAGGAGCATAACCTCGCCAAAGGGAGAAACCAGCACCAAACTCAAAACGCTGATCAGCCGCAGACCATCCGTCACTCACGAGGCAACGGAGGCGAGACTCGCCGCCGCCGGAGGAGGCAAAGCAGCGCTGGAGGACCTGACGGGGTCCAAGACGGAGTCTGCCTTCGAGAGAGCGACCTCTTCGAACGGCGGTGCTGACAACTCGGATACTTTAAATTACAACCAGTTCAAAAAGTGTCTGACCAAACCGCCGCTGGGGAGAGACCGCGGCAAGCCGAGCGACCCCAAGACCCAGGAGCGCAGGGAAAAAGTCAAGGAGGTAAGGATGACCTGCATGGAGAAAAACATCACTTATTATCACAACCATTGTGGGCGGTCAGGGTGCGTTGTTGTTGAAGGGGGGTGTCGTTGTTTACACTGTCAACAATTGTAAGTAAGTTATGAAGTCTCAAGAGTGGCACGCTGAAGTTACTCTAATCTGGACTAGTGATACAACAATTATTTATTATTTCAAAATCTATTTTTTATTGTTTTCCCTAAAGGTATTCCCACCTTTTGTATCTGTTTTGTCAGCCTGCAGTCAGATAATGCATGGGATTTCCGTCATCATGTGGGCTTCCCAGTTTATAGCATGATCATTGCTTTTCCAAATCAAGTTGTATTGCATCTTAATATGCAATAAAACACTTAAACGTCATGCGATAATACAGTGTTTGCACACACAGTCGCCTGCAAGTGACTTTGAATATGTGCAGTCAGTGACACCATAAGCCTTAAGGCATGAGTTGCTTGTGCCAGCCTGTGCCAGCCCTGTGGGGTTCAGCATCAGCATCAGCTCCAGTGTGTGTACGTGTGTGTGCGCGTGCATGCGTGCGTGTGTGAGAGAGAGAGAGAGAGAGAGAGTACAAGTTACAACACATCTGTACCCACTCAAGGCAACAGAGGCTGGTGGGGGGTGCCGTGGAGCTGGCCAGCAGTATGCAGATGGCATGTTTGAACCATTTTGTGTGACATGGATAATGCTTGTTGTCAGTGTCACTTCCACCCTGCCCATCAGCCTCTCAAGTCTTGTTGCGTGCCTCTCATATCTGGAGGTTATTGCGCAACGCGATAACTCTGGTATTGGACGGAGAGCAGTGTGCTGTCAACCCTGGGTACTGGGCTTTCTATGAGCCTGTTCTCTGACTCATAGCTCCTTCTTTGATGCTCTTTCAAGTGAATGTCAACATGACATTGCTTTCCCTCTCTCTTTGGCTGAGCTCGGCAGAGTTAGATGCCCCCCGGGGGTCACAGTTGTCTACGCATGAGAGGAAATAGTTATTTTCCGCACGGCACCACCGCTCGTTCCCGCTTTATTATTCTGCACATCTTAATTGTGCTCACCTCGTTGAGGACCGCCACTAAAAGCACCCCCAGTAAAGGCACAATGTACTTAGTTACACTGCATGCTCCAGTGTCCACGTGTCTGTGGCTCAGCGTGCGTTCTCAACGTTTCCTATTGTTCAACCACTTTCCACTGTTTCAGGCTTGCTGGCCGTGTTCCAGAAGCTCTATTCCTGGAGGTTCACAATCACACTGCCAACACAAAGCCTGTTGATTGTCACATAGCGACGTAGCTAGCATTTGGATGAGGTTCACACACACGCGCACTGTGACGCGCACGCAGGCATCCACGCACGCACGCGCGCACGCACGCACGCACGCACGCACGCACGCACGCACGCACGCACGCACGCACGCACGCACGCACGCACGCACGCACGCACGCACACACACACACACACACACACACACACACACACACATTATTTTACATATGGGAGAAGAACACTATTTGTATACAGTGTCTGTACGAGGTATGAAACAGAATGTTGAATGTTACTTAATGTGATTGGGGGTGCCATGATCTAGTCTGAGGTTGTAGTGGACAGAGAAACAAGACAGGTTACAAAGGGAGCTTCTTCCATCGTAAGAAGATAGAACGTGTGATAATAGGGTCTCTCCCGCAAAACAAACATGTCCACCCACTCAGCCCACTGAGCTACACGGGACAGGGAATGCAAAGCACGTTCTTTTTCTTGACTTTCAACCAGAAATCCGATGCCTGGCTGGCACCCTCCTATTATGTGTGCACCGTTCTGCCGGGAAGGGGGGAGACTGGTATGTAAATGTTTTAATACAGCTGTTTACCTTGCTCCAAACAGCAAACAGCCAAAGCCACCAAAGCACTGTGTGTTCCAGTTGCTCCCCACTAAGCAGGTGGTTTATTCTCCTTCAAAAGTCCTCAGCAGGATGGAGACGAAGGGTGATCTTTCAAGTGCCCAATACCGCTCCCCAGTTTGTACCCCTGTGATGTCATGCCTCATTGAGTCACCCGCATGGGTGCCCCACCAAAATAATGTTTAAGTGTTCATTTAGATCTGGAAGTGTAAAAAATCGACACACATTCACTTCCACGCCTACAGATTCTGCTGTGCCGCATAGGAGACCTGAAATTGGGGACGAAAGGGGCCCCTTTTGTGGCTTGCCTCATGCTTCCTGTTCTGAAGTGCCTTTTAAACAAAAGATATTTATACACTCCATCCAAGATTATTTAGAAGTCACTAAGAGAGTAAAGATGACATTCATTGAAATGAACACAACTCTCCACACTACAGTGCATTCCGTATGTCTGCTTAATGTTTTTTAAATTTTGTTGATGTTCGTTGAATTCAGTTAAGGTTAGCAGCCTGACGGAAATAATCAAACACCGAGTATTGAAGCACCCTCGCCTGAACAAACATAATTGTTAGAGCAAACAGAGTGGCCGAGATTGAAGGGTGCTCTCTCGGTACCGATGCAACGGCTGCAGACGGATCCGTAGAAGTGAGGCTCCTTTATCTGCCTTCTCTGTCTGCCTGCATCACATCACAAACATCAAAAGAGAGCCGCACATAAAAAGACTCCTTTAAAAAGCCTTAAGATTTTCTCTCGGCCCGTTCTTTTGTGCGCTTTTCAGAAGTGTTTCGACGCGGGGGAAATTGAAGGCCTTCTCCTAGCAATAGGAATGCACATTGTGTGCTCCGCAGCAGGACACAGCAATGTTTGCATGAGTCGACTGTAGCACAGGACGATACAGCTGACTGCAGAGGACGAACACTCCAGCTTCGCTGAGCCACTTTCTCCTCTCCAGAGTCGCTGCGATAAGGCCACTGTCCTCAGGGCTCCCTTGTGTGCCCGTATACGCACACAGTATGCACACACACACACACACACACACACACACACACACACACACACACACACACACACACACACACACACACACACACACACACACACACACACACACACACACACACACACACACACACACACACACACACACACACGTGTCTGTCTGTGTGTGTGCAGGTGTACATGGGTATAGACTTATCTAGATGAGCATGTGTTGGGACTTGAATTCAGAAATTTGGCAATTTCAGTTAGAAGTATTGCCAGTGCTCTTATCAGCCCCCAATCCAAACAACGGCCACAGCCTTGTGCAGACGCAGCAGTATATTCCTGCTTAATGTTGAATTGTTAAATTAACTCAGAAGAGTACAAATGAAACCAAAATAGAATGTGTTCTCCAACTTGCTCAACACCTGGTGCAAAGCGCAGGAAAGGGTAAAATGTTTCTATTCTGTTAATAGAGAAAAGAGGAAGTCAAACATCAGTTTTGGTGTAATGCCCAAACTGATTCTTTTTTTCCAGTCTGAAACTGTGTATCCGTTGGCAGAAACCACAGTAAACCTTACATAATTTGGCACTGCAATAAAAAAAATAAAAAAGAGGGGAAATACTAAGCTACATTGTCAATTTCAACTGAAGTTTCGTTTCAGCATTTTAGACACGCACGCACGCACGCACACATACATACACACACACAAACAATAATACACATATTATGCATTGCGTGTCATGTGCACATTACACACATGCACACACATTCACTGACACACATGCACATGCATTCACTCATATCTACCACTGAAATCCCCTTATGAGAGTGATGACAAGGGAACTGGGTGTCTGGATGAATAAAATGTACTTGCTAAGCCGATGTGAGGCTCCTGCCAACTGTGAGCACTGTGACCTCTCTGCACACCTCATTCACCCCAGCTGCCTGCTGCTACCGGCCAGTTGTGCCAAAGAGAGAGAACCTTACCCAGAGCCAGAAAATGGCTGCCTGCAGGCTGCTGAATGAGAAAAAATAAAAGCAATAAAAACAGGACAGAAATTCTAAAAAAAAAATGACTTTACTGTATACAAACTGTTCTCTCACAGTGGTGGAACATTTGAGTTGACACCCCCCCCTGCTCTATCTCTCTCCTATTCCTCTGTGGATGGATGCAGTGTAAATGTCAGTGTCTGGTGTTTGGAATGTGAGTCCATGGTTGTCTTTGGCCTGGCCTGCGTGTGCATCAGGGAGAGAGCAGGCTGGATATTGATTTATTGCACAAGTCACTGGCAGACGAGGTTGATATCATAAACATGTCAGTGCAGCTCCTCTTGTGACTGTATGCAGGCCCATCTCAGATGCAAGGACCACAGGAACTGGATGTCAAATGAGCATTTTCGGACACATTATCTTCAGGCTAATTTAACATCTCTGGCCCAGCTTCCCTGGTGTTATGTGAGCAGTTTATACTACATTGCAAAAGCGGAATACGTTTAAGCACTTATTATTTATTTACTTATTTGTATAACTGGTGTTGTGCAGTGAAAACAGACAATCTATAACCTTGTAATGTAAACGGCGCCCCCATTTGTTAGCATAAGATGATTAACCCATTCTGACCTGAGATCAGATTCATACGAGGTTTCCACTGGACACACACTGGTCTGATGAACCCATTCTGACCTGAGATCAGATTCTAAAAAATGTCAGTCGTTCTTCGATTTTTCAAAAAATAGCAGACCTACAAGCTCGTATCGCGCCACTTGGTGGCGCGATATGAGCTTGTAGATCTGCTATTTTTAAATAGCTAAAGCATAACATGATGCTAACACCAAAATGGGTGCCCGTCAGAATGGGTTAAGTTGCAGCATACATTGTCAGAAGTTCATTCTCACAGGAAAGCTGCAGAGGAAACTTGTGGATGATCGGGTGAAAAGGAAGGAAGGAAGGATTAAAAAAAATGGGAGATGTTAGCTTACATATTTTGCATCTATAGCAGTTTTATTCCCCAGAGTTACCTCTCTCTAAGGGGCGTTAGCTCCAGGGCAAGTCTCTGTTGAGGCATGCTTTTCAAGAGTCATGCGCACGCACATGTTTGTGTGTGTCTGTTGTGTGTGTGTGTGTGTGTGTGTGTGTGTGTGTCAGTGATTGTGCATGTTTGCATACTGTGTGTGTGTGTCAGTGATTGTGCATGTTTGCATACATACTAAGAGAGATTTGCAAAGATGATGTAAGACATTTTGCCTTAAGGTTCTCGCATACACATGTTTGTACCAGGTTGCCAGGTGTGTGCACTGTTGGTGTGCATGTGTGTCCGGGGTGGGGGCAGAAGACTGTAGCTTCCTTCCTGAAAGTGGAGGATTATATTACATCTTGAATGAACGGAGGACTGAAAAGCCTGGAGTATCTGCTTTCTTCCTAGAGAAGCTAGTGTAGGTGTCATCAGCCCTTCACTAGTGAAACTGAATCCAGACAGAAAGAGAAACAGAGAGGGGGAGGAAGAGACACAATAACCAGATTTTTGGGGTGATAGCAGCTGTGTTTGTGTGTTTTAGCGTGATATATGTACCAGGAAGAATAGATGCAGGCTATGTAGGTCAGGAAATTATTTTTTCCATTAAAAAGTTTTCCATCCACCAGACAGCATGGTATCCTGTCTGACGGGTTTAAGTAGAAATGTAGCTTTCTTGACAACCCAAATGTGTGGGATTCTTCTTTTCTTTACTTTACTTCCTTGTTTTGTTTTTAATAATAGAAAAGCCTTATGATAGCGAGCTGGTTATTTACCAAAAATGTATTTGAGAGTATAGAATCTAACCAGTCTCATCCAATTTACCAGCATTTGAATGACTGTGATCGGTTAATTTTCGTCCCCCTAGACTAGTGTATTATGAAAGCTACTGTACACAGTTACTGTAAGATAGGTGTTACGTTTTTATCTTTCTGACTTGACTTTGTCAACAATTGAGTTACACATAGTCTTTTTTTTTTAAAGACGCCACCAATTTTTTACCTTATCTTCAAGTATATTCTCCTCACTGAAACTCATTATAAGATGACACCATTTCTGACGCTTTGTGTGCTGTGGACAGCTCAGAAACGTTTCTCCATCATCGGTTGGGATTCCGAGATTGGAAACTACAGATTTATTTCTTGGAAAGTTAGCACATACGTACAATAGAAGCCACTACTAGCATCAATAAAATTAAATACTGTAAATGACCACTGGTTGTCATTGGAAGAAAGCGATGATGTCATTGGAGGAAGGTTTTGTACTGTCCACTGCCCACCTGTGAGGCAAAGAGCATGTAGGCAGAAATGGCACCATCTTACATTAAGCATAGTGGGGACCAACTACAGTACACGTATGAAGAAAAGGTTGAAAATTGGTGAAGTTCCCAAACTTCCCATTTATGTTCTGTAGTACTCCACTGTCTTGTAAGTTGTAACCACATAATTGTAAACACAGATGCTGATTTCGAGAACCAGAATGTACCACACAACAGACATTCACTCTAAAGCATTTATTTATAAAATGCAGAGGGGTGCTGCAGCTCTGATGGAGATTCCGAGGCCTTTCCCATGGTCTGTTGTTTATTCTTTTCTCATGCTTTCCTCATTGGCACCCTTTTCCTACAATATTGTGTTACTGTATGTAGGTAAGATCTCCCCACACGGAGGCCTATTTTGTCTAAAAGGGCGGTGTTTAGTTGACTTAATGAGGACATGTCTACCTCTTAATCCATTCTGACCGGGCGCCCATTTTGGTGTCAGCATCATGTTATGCTTTAGCTATTTAAAAATAGCAGATCTACAAGCTCATATCGCGCCACCGAGTGGCGCGATACGAGCTTGTAGGTCTGCTATTTTTGAAAAATCGAAGAGCGACTGACATTTTTAGAATCTGATCACAGGTCAGAATGGGTTCATCAGACCAGTGTGTGTCCGGCGGAAACCTCGTATGAATCTGATCTCAGGTCAGAATGGGTTAATCCGGGCTTCTGATTCCGGTTTAGTCTTACTGACTGACGTTGCTCTATTTTTCTGTCTTGGTCAGTCCTTTGGGTGTTTGAGTGCCAAAGATCCCCCATTCCCTTATTACCTACAATTTGTCCACCGCCATCACAACTCCTCACTCGCCATCGCACGCATACTCGATTTTCCCTCCCTGCGTATATATGCATGTCTGTAGTATAGCTCGCTCCAATTACGATTGAAAGCCTAACGAGCGCACACCCACACAATATTATCTGCACACTTTCACTGGTGAGTGAAACAAGGCAGAGTGAGAACAAGATGAATTGAATCATGTTTCAGCCTGATCAGAGCCTCTTGACTCCCATTACAAAGCTGAATATTTGATAAAGTATTAAATATTATATGAAAAAAGTGGTGGTACGTACGCTGACTGGTCCAGTGGTTTGAGTTCTGGACAAACACATACACGCACAAACACAGACTGACCCCTTTATAGACAGCTAGAGTCCTGGAATTAGCCACTCTGGAAGATGTGAGAGATGTGAATGATTTTTGCCTCAGTGAATTTGCTTGTCTTGCAGTGCCCATGCCACTGTCATGCCACACTGCGTCCGCTCTCTGTGCCTATAGTCAGTATACGGTTGTGTGCGTGTGCGTGTGTGAAGAAGACAAAAGAAGCCAGGGTGGCGATGGCCTTGTTTGCTAGAGAATTACAATCCAAGCCAAAAGGAAGAAAGAAAAGAAGAAGAGAAAAAAAAAACTATTCATCGTCCCTTTTCCTTCAGCTTTGTGCTGCAGTGGCAGATGCCAGTAAGAATTGAAGTGAGAGAGAGACACACACACACACACACACACACACACACACACACACACACACACACACACACACACACACACACACACACACACACACACACACACACACACACACACACACACACACACACACACACACACACACACACACACACACAGAAATGGTCTAGAATAGATGCCTGCAACCCTTTGGAAGCCCCAAGCCAGTCTCCAGCCTCTTGCTTTTATGTGTGGCTAATTGGTCAGAAACAACATGCATGTATTCTGCTGCCTCTGTGAACAGGGCAATGGAAAGACATTAGAGTGGGCCGGGGGCGGGACGACGACTTGGCTAGTTCCCATTATCTCTTCATCATCTCTCCGTTTTCCTTCTTTCTCTTTACTTCCCTCACTCTCTCTCTCTCTCTCTCTCTCTCTCTCTCTGCCTCTCTGGTCCTTTACTCGGCGGTGTGCAGCCTCAGGCATGCTTATCGCCACAACTCTGCCAGCTCTCCTCTTTCTCCCTTGCATCGCTGGCCAGCCAGTTTGAGCTGGCAGGCGGCTGACGTTGTTGCAGATTGGCCAGCCAGCATTGTTGTTATCGTGTTGTGACACAGCTCCAGCCCACTTTCACCGGGGCTGAAATGAATAACACTCTAGTCTTCAGCCGTTGACCTACAATTGAGGCTGAGCACTAGCAAAGCGACATAATCGGTTAATGTAGCAGCCTATATATACGTATGAGTCGAGGCTGGATTATCACCACGTAGACTTAGCTTTGTATGTTTCTTTCTTTACCATATCATTATCTTGGCCACATATACTGTGGAACCTCCACAGGTCTGAACAGGAACATGGACAATCTTAGTTCACCCGAGTGTCTCCCTACCTAGTGATTTTCTCCACTGTCAGCATCAGTGGGCAAATGGCCATTCATTAGCTGAATGCTTACAAGGGCATTTTAGCCAGAGCAGGGTGTATTTGTTCATTATGATTACAATTAAGTCTCTAATCAAATGGCAGTAGTGGCGCTCAATGTTCATTAGAAGTCCATATAGATTTCTCCCAAGTTTCCATCAAGTTCGTATGATGGGCCAGCTTGGTAATTGCACATTTGTCCTATCCATACAGACACAGGAAAAGAAAACAAATAAGCTAACTTGATGGCCTACTAATGACTATTTGTGTGTGCATGAGAGCAGACTCTATGCCAGATCATTAATTGGATGATAAGTGTAAGTGACAAGCAACTGAACCTCTCTTGCCCGCTCACCCATACTTGGAGACAATGGATACAGACTTTTCTTTTTTAGTCAAAATGACTGAAGGGTAACTGGCACTTCAGAATAAATGAAAACTTCAGTGGTTTGTATTCTCTTCCCTGTTGATCTTGACTGGAGAAGAAAGACTTGGGCTGTCACTTTTGAGAATGACTGCTCCAAAATCTACACGTCGAGCATGAAGACTACATTCATGCTTGACTGGAAAATTATCTGTATAGATACAGGTGACAACCATTCTGTTTTCGGACAGTCCCACGCCTCAAACCATCAGATGTGATGTTTCACCACACTGTGAAAGCACTGCATGGTTTTCCGCGTGCACCAGACAGACCTCTCTGTCTGGTGCACTGGATCACGTGCAGCTCCCCTACTGTATGTCAATATATTAACCCATTCTGACCTGAGATCAGATTCATACGAGGTTTCCACTGGACACACACTGGTCTGACGAACCCATTCTGACCTGAGATCAGATTCTAAAAAATGTCAGTCGTTCTTCGATTTTTCAAAAAATAGCAGACCTACAAGCTCGTATCGCGCCACTCGGTGGCGCGATATGAGCTTGTAGATCTGCTATTTTTCAATAGCTAAAGCATAACATGATGCTGACACCAAAATGGGTGCCCGGTCAGAATGGGTTAACACATTGAGTGCCGCCTGGTGGACAAAAGTGGTGGTGCTTGGGTGCCGGGTGTTTTCAGGCTATTCCACTATGACTCGCGTCCGGTTTTGGCTTCCATCTTGAATGCTAAAGTAAGTGTTAATGCTACGAGCTGAAATAAGGCCAATCCTTGCTCTAGTCTAGAATACGCCAATGTTCCCATCGCGCTCACCGGATAATCAGAAAAGACCTATGAACATCGCCGTTCTGGTCAACACCACGGACAGCACATTAGTTTCCAAGAAAAAAGCCTGCAAAGGCGCGGCCTAAAACAGAGGCTAATGGCTATTGAGAAAAAACAATCAATCGGGGCCCTGGCAACCGTGCATAGCAACCGGAGCAGTACAAAAAATGCAATGCTATAGCAATATCGAACGCCTTAAGACGAGCCTGCTTTACCCACAACAACAACAACTGTAGCCATATCTGTACCCAGCGTCAGGTAGGTCTTGGACAGGTATACTCATCCTACAGATTCAGCGTGTTAAACAGAGCTATAGGTGTATATCTGGTCTACATTCCTGTCCCCCGCACACATGCGACTGTACTTGAGCCACTGTGTGAAATACTCAAATGTCAATCAGCTTTCTAATTCTTTTATTTTTTGTGTTACCCACCTTGAAAGTACGAGCAGTCTAATTATTTCTCCCATTAGAGTTATATTAGAGGGTTCACAGCTGCTGACCCAGACTAAAGCTGAACCCCAGTAGAACTGACTACTGAGGGTGGACACCAGCGCTCTCATAATGAAGTTTTTTCGGGCTCTTCTTGCGCTCACTTATAGAAATGGAAATGACACTGCCAATCCTGTTTTAATGGAGTCTCCTCTTCTGACCCGGTGCACTGATTCTGAATGGCAATCCCAAGGGGTAATGCCATTCCCTGGAATTATTGGTGCTATCCGTTTCTAACAGGGCTGCATCAATTCATTTTCAGTTCACACAAAAAAGAACATCACATAAAAGATGGAAATTGAAACTTCAGCTCATGCAATAATGATAGAGCTTTTTGCTCTACATAATTTCTTCATGAACTGAATGTGAAAAAGCCTTTCCAACTCGATGTTAAGCGATGCTGAAACAATTGAATTGAAAGAAGTTGACCGCAAACCCTGGTTTGGACTGAATATGCCCACATGTTCACAAACATAATCTGTGTTCATTTCAAGATCATTTGAAAGTGTGGCATGTGGCATTTTGTTTTAAAATACAACATGAGATGATGTATTAATTATAAGATGTGTTGCCAAATCACGTAATATGATTGATTGATGTAGGTGTGGCATACTTGTATTATACAAGTATAATACAAAGAAAGACATCAAAATTGGTAGGCCTATACAAGTTGTATACGTATGTGTATGTATGGATCACAGCTCCCCTATCTCAATATATTCATAAGTCTGCATTTCAAAATAAAAAATATGTAGGCCTACAGTAAAGGGAGAGCCAGTTTCGAATCGCAGCTACCTGTGCTCTTTAGAGCGGTTTTGAAGGAGAGTAGGGATTCACATACACATAGGAGCGAAATTAATTTAACTCCTTTTGTATTGTTTGATCTCCAATTTTGCCTGCTCCATCGAAAATGAATGCTCCACTCAGTGCATGTGTAAACGCAGTGCAGTCAAACCATATGGGCTTCAATTGGAAATGCATTGGAGCAGCCATTAAACACAGAGACAAGACAAACGCAAGACAGGTGTCTTGAATTTGTGTATGCAGCCCAGTAAGGGCATATGTCGACCACACCCGCTCAGCTCCACCCCACCCCCTTCCTGGTGCTGCGGCCATCTTGGAAACTAAACACAATATAAACAATGGGAGAAGAAGGGTGGGGCCGAGAAAGGCCCTTATGAAGTGAAATCACTGAATATACCTTTAACCCATTCTGACCTGAGATCAGATTCATACGAGGTTTCCGCCGGAAACACACTGGTCTGATTAACCGATTCTGACCTGAGATCAGATTCTAAAAATGTCAGTCGCTCTTCGATTTTTCAAAAATAGCAGACCTACAAGCTCGTATCGCGCCACTCGGTGGCGCGATATGAGCTTGTAGATCTGCTATTTTTAAATAGCTAAAGCATAACATGATGCTGACACCAAAATGGGTGCCCGGTCAGAATGGGTTAAGGAGGCTTAACGATGGTGGAGTGGATAAATAAATGTATCCCCCTTAAAAGGATGACAGGTAGACCTGCAGAAGATGAGATTGATGAACGTAGGGTGGACAGAATAAAGCAAATACACCATTATGAGCTGGCAAAATCTTTGATGACTACTATCAGCACAATATTGTTGTGTCTTCAGTCAGCATCAAAGTAGTGGAAATGCTAAAATACTTGAATGACTGTCGAATGATTTTGCGAGATTTCTACGCCAGCATCAGAAACAGCAAAGGACAGGCAGAACTAGAAGAAATTATCATGAAGATAAATGTTGCAAGTAAATGTGCAGATGATGACTATTTTCTTGCAGACATTATTCTTGTAATGACATTTTTATTAATTATTACATTTTAAACCATTTTTAAAAGACGTTATATGGTATATTGTATTTATATCACACATCAACTCAAGTGTGATACAATGACAATATAAAGTACCATGGCCTGTTTTTGCTTAAATATTTTCGAAGCAGTCACCCTTGACTTGACAATGAATGCAGTCCAATGACTTATCAGCCGCTCAACAGAGGCTTGTGCAGTGGCTTAGCAACATGTTGAAGTTATTGTTTGTTGGTCACAACAGCTTTAGCTTGGCCATTTTCCCAAGTGTTAGAGGTTTCACTGCCATGAGGCTGCAAGTGCAAGGGTGTGGTGTTTTTGTTCCGATGAGATATATTTGTATAGAAAGCAAACATTCTTTCATCCTTTAATGTTTGTTTTTCCTTAGACAAACATTAAAAACGCCATTAACAATAGACAGAGTTTAATGTTTGTTTCGTCTGTGTTTGTTTTGTCTTCGATGTTGTAAGATGATAAGAGCGCCCCTCACTTCACACGGGTGTGATTTTTATTATGCTTTTGGCTTTTGTCATTTAAGTTTCACTTAATTTCGTTATCATTTTCCATTCTCTTTCATTTGTATCTATTTTATGTAAAGCACTGTGCCTCTGTGTATGGATTGTGCTATAATTATATTAAAACATGCCCTGCCATGCCTATAGATGCAGGCATTTATATTGTTCAGTGAAGATTCAAAGCTTGAGGAGGGCTGATGTATAGATGTTTTAAGGTAATATGAAGACTGTTGCGAAGGAATCAGGGGTTGCTCCGACATCATAACCGGGGTGTCAGAGGTGACGTCACCTCTGACATACGCAAGCTAAGACGGAGTTAAAGGACAACTTTAGTTTTTTTCAACCAAGGTTCATGTTGTAGGTTGTTATTAGAGAAACTAAAAGATGAGTGTTATTTTTTTTTCCATTTGCTGCTTTCTTTCGTTTTAGGGATTTTTGCTGTTTTTGACAGGGGGGCGGGGGCTTTCGAGCATGGGCCTAAATATGTATTCTTTTACAACATTTTATAGCGATTTCTTTTTTAATTATTTACTATAGTCCTAATAAACCCCTGGAAATTTCATCTGGCCACAAAACATCACGAGATCTACTGAATGTGTCAAACTGACATTGAGCCTATGATACACAGTGTGGCTTCCCCCCAGTAGGCCTCCTTCACATTCAGTAGATCCTGTGATTTATTTGTGGCCAGATGTAATTTCCTGGGGTTTATTAGGGCTATTGTAAATAATAAAAAAATAAATCTCCATAATATTTTGTAAAAGAATACATATTTAGCCCCATGCTCGAATGCCCCCGCCCCCCTGTACAAAACAGCTAAAATCCCTAAAACGAAAGAATGCAGCAAATGGAAAAGAAAATAACACTCATCTTTTACTTTCTCTAATAACAACCTACAACATGAACCTTGGTTGAAGTTGTCCTTTAAGCTAAGAAACCGAGATCAGGACGCAGACCTAGGACTCCATACCAAGATCGCGCTACCGACCGCCGGACATCAAGACCAGCTTGCCTCAAGGGAATCATAATCTGTCCCTTCCGTACTTCCGGAAGGTTGGATTCCCTCGGCCCTATCCCCGACCAGACTCTCATACTTGGGCCTCGGTCACAAAGACTGTTTTCCTTCAGCTCTATGAGTGAATGTGCAAAGTGTGTAAGAAGACAGAAGGCGGTTTGTTTGGTGTGTATAATGTATCGTATATGGAAAGTTGCGCTCTGCACATTATTACATCCAGCAGTTCTGGCTCTTGTGTTCCAAGAAGTTGCTTCGCTGTAAGGAACAAGTTATGCTGGCAAATGAAAAGCAGACATAGCATAAAAGATAGGTATAAAACTGTGTGTGTGCGTGCGTGCGTGCATGTGCGTGTGTGTGTGGGATGGGGGGGGGGGGGGGTAGACAAAGTATAGCCATTTTGCTGGTCTGTACTTTTCAAGAGGCTCTTTCTAGTTAAGATTAGACTAGGACTAGGTTATATTAACGTTAGTATCAGGGTTACAGTTGGTAGTGGTGGTGATGGTTAAAGTTATAGGATTAGAGGTTTGAGAAATAACCATAGACTGTAAAAAATATATGGACAAAGCGTTCTCCGGGTCTGATATCAATTCAATTCAATTCAATTTTATTATAGTGTCAAATCACAACGAGTTGTCTCAAGACACTTTACAACCAACAAAGATCCACCCAGAGCAAGCAATATTGCGAATTTGCGACAATGGTGGGGGGGGGGGGGGGGGGGGGTAGAGGGAGAGAGAGAGAGATAGACAGAGAGAAATAGATAGGGGTCCACATCTGGTCGAGCTCTGTGAGGCCGGGTCCAGGTCACACTTCTGGTGGGCTCCATGAAGAGGCCTGATCCACGGTCACACTCGGCAGTCAGTTGGGGGTTAATATTAGAGGTCCACAGAACTGCGACGGGGAGGACGAAAAGAGACTCCGGGGAGAGATTCCCCGGATGTTGGATTAGTGGCAGGCCTTACTGGAGCCTATATAGTGTATATTACAAGTACTGCTGGGAGACAGACCCACACAACAATGTACGACTCCCTGGGTTTGACCCTCGAATGCCAGAATACTTCTGTTCTGTAAAGCGGCTTTACAGCGGCTACACCTGTAAAGCGGCTACACCTGTAAAGCGGCTACACCTGTAAAGCGGCTACACCTGTAAAGCGGCTACACCTGTAAAGCGGCTACACCTGTAAAGCGGCTACACCTGGACGTAAGATGAAGCCTGTCAGTCCTTGAATTGTAAATCGCCATCTTTCTAGATCCATTTGGGCCCAGGTGGCCCATTGGCTGGCCCAGACAACGAGGCGGGACTTCCCCCCCTTCTTCTTCGTTGGTTTTAATTTTGACTTGAACGGGGGGTGGATCCCGATCATAGACTGTAAAGATAGCCATGCCCCTCAGAACATACTCGACTTTATGGTCATTTTTTTAAATAAATGCAACCATAATGTTCCAAAAAATAATATTATGACTTGAGAAATGAGACTTTAAACTAGTGACTGGAAGCAGAAAGTATTCATGACCATGTTTATTAAGGTAATACAGTCTAGGTGAAGTTGCCTCAACAGGCCATTATATGAACTTTCAGGAAGTCAGGATTTCCTACTGGCTTCAGACACTATTGGCTTCACTGCCCCCCTGGAAATAACACAACGTCCAAAGAAATAGGTAGGCCTACACCTGCATAGTCGTCACTTTTAATGCAGTACAAGAAGTGTGCGTGGCTGTGTATGTGTGTGTGTGTGTGTGTGTGTGTGTGTGTGTGTGTGTGTGTGTGTGTGTGTGTGTGTGTGTTTTGGGAAGGTGCCAACACGGACACTGTAAGTAACATCCCCAGCATTTCTTTCCAGGTAAAATGAGATGGATGATCACAATTAATTCTGCAGTGACCATTATTTGGCGCAATCAAACAGCAGGAGGGTGGAATTGATGAGAACAGCAGTGTATGCGTGCGTGCGTGCGTACATGTCTGTGTGCGTGTGTGTGTGTGTGCGTGTGAGATCTTTTAAACACAGCGTGCTTGGGGGGCCTCAGAGGCACATTGGCTCCACAGGAGGTGACTACACTATATGCTGACTATAGGAGCGCTTTACATCTTCTATGTGTACAGTAGCTCTGTACTGTACAGTATGACTGGTGTCGGTGTGTACAGTACATCTTCAGAGTAGAGACCTTTACTGTAGAACAGTGAAGAGACTCTTTAAAGGTGACTGGGACCTATATAGAGTGTAGTAGACATGTGTTGCAATTTTTGAGTGGTGCAACCACTCCTACAACCAGCAATGTCCGTTTACCTGTGTACCTGTGTAAGCACGAGTATGTGACTTATTTATACCAGTAGGGGGGCGCCAGAAACAGAGAGAGGGGTAGTGCTGTGTCTCTAATGAGAGAGAGAGCGAGAGAGAGAGAGAGAGAGAGGGGGGGGGGGGGGGGGGGGGGAATTGCACCACTCAGTTCACACGTGTGTGATTTTTCTTTTCTTCACGGCACACTCTGATGGAAAATCTGATCTATAAGGTGGTTAATGTATGTTTTGTAATAATAGTAAAAATCTACAAAGTACTTAGTTACTTTCCACCACAGCTAAAGCGCTTAACAATTAACCAATTTCTTTTTTTTTTAAACTGTTTTTATTTTTATTTTTCATTAAACGGATGGGTCATATTGGGCATCACTGTACATATCGTAATTGTTACAAGTCTTTTGTACAATTAACCAATTTCTGTGCTCATCCGCATTTGAATGAATAACTGTTGAACAACCTCTTTCACGGGTCCACCGCATTGATCACTCTTTTAACTCTGTCCATCAAGAGTGGTTAAGAACGTCAAATGCAATTACACCCTTCCCTCGCACGCACCCCGAACATTTCTTTTAGATTCCAATCTATTTTGTACATTGGACCAAATGGAGTCTTAACAGCATATACAGTACGAGATCCGATAATTTCCGGTAATTTCAAAAAACAAACAAACAAACAAAAACATTCCCATCCGAGCCCATGATTCCTGCAGTCGGCCCGCCCTCATCCGCTCGTCGTATAATTGAATTAGACGGCAAGACATTTGCAGAGCGAGTAAAAAGGACAGGAATGAAAAGATGAAATGTTAAATGAATCAGTGGTGGATATACGAGGCACTCCCTGAAAGCATGTTCCGGTCTTAATAGCCACATGCAGACACAAAGGCCAGCACCATCATATTGTCGACTTCACAGGGGGGGGGGGTGACATGACTGTACCACTCATTGCATTACCCCATCTCTTTATTACTTTATTCTGGAATAGTGTGTGTGTGTGTGTGTGTGTGTCTGTGTCTGTGTCTGTGTCTGTGTGTGTGTGTGTGTGTGTGTGTGTGTGTGTGTGTGTGTGTGTGTGTGTGTGTGTGTGTGTGTGTGTGTGTGTGTGTGTGTGTGTGTGTGTGTGTGTGTGTTGCAAACAGCTGTCATAGGGAAGGGGGCTAAAGAATAATACCAGGGGCTTTTTAATGTCTCGTCTTTCTTGCTTGTTACATCAGGTATAGGTGGGTGGTCAAATCTCATCCAATTTAGCTCATCCTTTACCATAAACCCAAATTATTATCATGGTAAAAATAAGAATTTAGACCTTGGCTTAAACTGTCTCAGTAGGTTTGTAAATTGTGAAATGGCAAATAGCGAGAACATTATATTAATATTGTAATAGTAATACTTGTAGAGGCTAATTAAGAGTTGCCACTTTATATGTTCCAACGTGCTGTGAAGTGGATAGCTTGCTTTAGTGTAATTCAGATTGCACTGGAGACCATAATTCATTTCATTCTTTGCTGTCAGAGTAAGTTGTGTTTGCAGCCCACAGTAGCTGGTTGGAGGGGGTCTGTGGATGTGCTTTTAACAATCACGATTAACATTGCCATCATGTCCCGTTTATGGTAATGCATTGTTTGTTTAGACTGCTGTTTCTCCAAAGAGAGTTCAGCCACCATGCAGTGGGTAAGCAAACAGTAGAGGAGGGATTTAGCCTGATTTGTATAATGCATGGTGACAGATTACAACACACGCTTGTACTGTAGATCTGCTACCTTCGGCACGGGACACTGTCATGAATCTCGAGAGGGTGTTGTGTGTGTGTGTGTGTGTGTGTGTGTGTGTGTGTGTGTGTCAGTGGGATGGAGCTAGCCATGTGAGTAGATATGAGTTAACAGAGCTAACAGCAGAGACAAAAACAAACAAATGACCCTCGTTATGTAGAGTCTGCCACAGGGCAGGCCCGGGCTGACAGGAGCCCTGACTGTACTCGTTGGCACAGTGAAAGATGACACCTTACATCTTCATGCAAAATGAGTGTCATCAAGGGGTGGCATCGCTCGCCCTGCAAATGCTGGCTAACTCATCGTTCACATCGTATCAGCCCTTCTGCCAGGATATGTGTGCGTTTTTGGCAGCTATATTCGCAGACGCAGAATAGAGTGATGTTTAAAGTTACTGACTGGATCTTGATCCCTTAGCCTACTGTGAGCGAGGAGTGCTCAAGACATGGCAACATGATGCTGCTGATGGGCTGCATCACATCATTGCTACTGATGTATATTTTATACCATACAGAGGAGAAAATGTGCAAGGCAGACAGACGAGATTCGATGTTCCATGAGTTGTTTATTTCAACGAAGTACAGCTTACAGCATAGACAGACTCACGCCAGCCAGCAAAGTGGCTGACGTCTCCACACAAGGCTTGTGCCCCAACTGACCAAATGATCGTATTTTAGGTGACTGTACATTGGCGTGGGGTGTCGACATTTATTGCATATGTAAAACCAAAGTCTTTGATCAACCCGTCTGTTTTCTTCATGTCAACAAACTCCTTTGTTATACAGATAGGCTAGCCACCGGAAATTCGGCTCCGGGATATATCACCCTGAGAAGGCCGACACCCTAGGTGCTAATCACGAAAAATAGGTCTACTCAACTCTAGAACACAAGAGCATAGTAATATTGCAGAATTATGGAATCTCATATTCATCACTACAATAAGAACAAGTTAGGCAACGGTTGACTGCTTGCTTCCTTTAAAGATGTGGGATTAAATAGAGAGACGACAATGTCTTGCCTCTTTAAAGGAAAAAATAACAATAGGGGAGAGCCGCCAAGGATGTAACACTTTGCACGTTTCATTTTTTTACTCAGAGATCCGTTTATCTACACATATGTAATATTTTCAGGCAACGGACCTACACATGTCTGCTACCATAAACCACTTCAAGTTTTTTTTTTTTATAAAACAGGTCGGGAGTTATTAAACCGAACGTGGACGCTGTTCCAGTGTTACAATTGCTGCGCATATCGGATTCATTGTAACGGCATGCATGATAAATGTAACAACGCTAAAAAACACCATTAAACATATCGTTTTCAGCTTAAAGCAATTATATTTAATTGAAGCAACTCCTTAGCATTGTTTTCATACCATTGTTTTGTTTAGCGGCAGCTCGAATTAATGCTTTATTAACCTCCGAACATGGTACTTTAAGTTTATCCCATTATGAGCCATAAGTCACTAAAGACCGCGTGCACGTGAACGGAGGATTGGGGATTGTGGCTGTTTCTTCCATGGATGGATAGCGGTGGCTAGCAATGGAAGCTAAAATAAGTTTAATTCTGGATTAATGCTCATTTATCATATCTCGTTTTATCAAAAACAAGTGTCAGTTCAAAAACAACACAAAAAACAATGCACCTTGATAAAGCACAACCTGTGCTTTATCCTCAGCTACGTATGTGCATGTTGCTCACTGTTGTGTAGCACGTTCTAAATCTGGCAACTCCTAGTCTTGTCCTGTTATCTGGGGGGATTCACACTGTGCAATTCATCTACCCCTCCTTATGCACTGAATTCATTTGTTCTGTGCAGGCATTAATAATTCATAGAGAGTATGAGGGAGGCAGAGTCTCAAGTCTCCTGCTATTCTGTGGGCCTGGCTTCTTCCAGTCTTCTCCCCGAACCTTCCATCTCTCCTGCATATCTCCTTCCACCCCCTGCATCCTTCTCGCAAGACCTCTTTCAACGTTCTCTTGTTTGGTCTCCATTTCTGATCTGCTAGTTTTCTAGTTCGGGGGCGGCTGGCCTGCAACGATTTGATAGACCATGCTTATGGGTTTGCACGGGTTCGACTTTCGAGTGAGAGGATTTTCTTTCATGTTTACCCTCTCCCCATCAGCCTATCTCGGCAAACAGATGGATTCCCTGGCAAACAGTTCTGTGGTGGTGATGATACACTCTAAGCATAGCAAGTTAGAGTATGCACTGGCTTACGTGATGATCTTCATCCCAATCAGTGCAGCGTATTCTCTCCCTGACATGCACAGCATCAGCGTCAGCTTGATCACAAATGACGGCATATCTATTTTTTTTATAATATTTATTTGGAAAAAGCAGTACAGTGTAGACAGCATTTCTATGTATACATAGGACACAAGTGCAATTCCCAGGATTTTCTTTTCACCCCTCTTCCCTCCCTCCCCCCTCACCCCCCCCTCGAAGTGGCTCCGTCTTCAATGTCTCTGTATAATCCTCGCTTTCTGCAGATGGACTACATATGACATCAAGTCAACACTTAACAGGGGCAATATCGCTTCAGAGTGTACATTTCAGAAGGAGAAAAGAAAAGAGAGTGGGCAGAAAAAGAAAAGACAAAGACAAAATGACGGCATATCTAATATAGATATAGTGAAATGTAATGCACAGCATGAGAGGCCAAAACTTATATCAGAGTCTTGCTGTGATAGGTCGGGCAACCTGCTGTGCTGTTTGTTGTAGCATATACCAGTGCTTTGATCATGCTTGCCGTGTTAAGGCTCTGCTCTTTCCTATGCTCTATTATAGTTTGTCCGTTTCAAATCAAAAGCCTGTTCTGTATACTACTCTCAGGTTCAACTTATTTCACATTGTGGCAGGTCTCAGCAAAACAGAACACTGAGCAATCAAACCACCTGCAATTGTACCTTTTGGAATCAAGTCTACACGAGAGGAAAAGAATGAGCCGGCACACTCATCTGCTCTATGAAGGCCTTGGCGAAACGTTGTCAATACATTACTTTGGAGCAGATGAGTGTGCAGGTTTATTATTTTTCTTATGTCACTTTCCAACCCAGCACCTCAACTAGAGTGATGTGCGTATTCTATTTGTTTTTTGTTTGAACTACTGATGCACCATGGGATTTTTTTTTGTTTAGTTTTCCGTTGTCTGAGTTCATTGTAAGTTCAAGGACATGTTGGAACAAATTTATCAGACTTTGCACTTGAGGTGTGTGTGTGTACGTGTGTGTGTGTGTGCGTGCGTGCGTGCGTGCGTGCGTGCGTGCGTGCGTGAAGCATGTACCTTTGTGTGTTGGCTGTCCTCTTTAGGTTTTGTTTGACAATGTCTTCATCAGCCCAAGCAGTGTGGGAATGTAGCCACGCCAGCTTTTGAGGGTCCGTTTCCATGGTGACGGTCAAGCGACCATCCTTAGAGGGGGGGTCAAAGGTTTCCATTACTGTAGTCTCCTCCCCGAGAGCTGCCTGCGAGGCATCACTTGTTACTATAGTGACTCGTTTCCTCATGTTGAATGATTGAAATAAGTATTTTTATTGAAGTTTGCACATTCAAGGACAGACAACAGATACACGACATGAACAAATACAGAACAGACACAGAACAAAGCAACAACACCAGTACTCAACATTCACGTATAGAGTATAGAATTCTGAGATGCAATGTAAAAACCACAAATTGTATATTATTGAAATCAACTATAACTGAAATAAAACAAATATGGATGGAGTGAGGGAAACAATTTCACATTTTTATTGTAATCACAAAATATATAGATTATTCTTAAACTTTATCAACCTATATGGCAACATCTCTTTTTATTTTATTTTTTTAGAGTAGCCCAGTGTGTTTTACCCCCTTTTTAATTCCAATTTAGTCTTCTTGCCAATTAATTCCTTGCAACACATACACATTTCTGTGTGTATGGTCCGGCAGCCGACAGGTTTATTTTGTTTAAAGTGGGAATTTTTGTATATAGTCTTTTTATTGGGATAAAATATTGTCTATATACATACATTCATGAATCCACTTGCTGGCCGGCTGAGCAATATAAGCCAAGATTTTCTCATTTTCTTGAACTTTGCTTGCTTGAGATGGATTCAGAATCATGAAACCCCCTAGTTTGACATGTCACATGCTACTTAAAGCATAATGAAATTTAGATTTTTGTTTTTGGCTTTTTGCCTTTATTGATAGTAATTAGTGAAGACAGACAGGAAAGTGGGAAGGATAGAAGGGGAGAGACATGCAGCAAAGGTCGTCATGAACGGGACTCAAACACACGCGCTGTCAGGCCAGAGCCTATACAGTATGTGGCATGCGCATGGACCACTAGGCCAGCGGGCGCCCGAAACTTTGACATTTTTGACAATTTTTGCTTTATGGGTGTCAATGGTATGGTCACATAAACCCCCAAATTTCCCACCCCACAACTCCGGCTGCCGGACTAGTAGGAGTACGTGCCTGCCTGCCTGGCTTCCTTTCCCTGAACGCGGGCCAATTGTGTGAGCGTGAGTGTCCTTTGTAGCTCTATGAAACTCTTTAGCACAACTTTTGCTTTATCAACTAGCAACTTATGAATAACCTGAACTAATATATCCAATTAACCCCCCCCCCCCCCTTCTCCCAATATAGTTATGTCAATCAAATCCTCCCCACACGTTTCTGTGTCGCCAGCCACCATTGCTGTTGTAACCTACTGTCAGTGTGGAGCCCCCAAAGGTTGGACATACTGTAGCGTCTCTCTCTCGACACGTCCCTCTGCCAGATGCCACCCCCAGCCTGTAGCACTACATGTGCAGTGACAAAGATTGCTTTAACCCATTCTGACCTGAGATCAGATTCATACGAGGTTTCCACTGGACACACACTGGTCTGATTAACCCATTCTGACCTGAGATCAGATTCTAAAAATGTCAGTCGTTCTTCGATTTTTCAAAAAATAGCAGACCTACAAGCTCGTATCGCGCCACTCGGTGGCGCGATATGAGCTTGTAGATCTGCTATTTTTAAATAGCTAAAGCATAACATGATGCTGACACCAAAATGTGTCCGGTGCCCGGTCAGAATGGGTTAAGGCTTAACGCCGCCAAACACAGACCATTTGTATTCATATAGACGCTTGGCCAAACGGGGATGCACCGCAGGTACATTACCCCTGCGACACCCAAGTGCCCATGATTTTCCTATTTACAAAACTAAAGTGCTATAATACAACGCTATATACCAGCACAGGAAGCTGCCTTCTGCACTGTTCTGGACTGCCACTCCCTGGCCTTTATTATCACTGACCCTGTGGATTGTTAAAACCCTGACCCCTGACCTCTCACCTTGGAATGCTGTTGCGTCAATGCTCCACAGACGCTCCGCATGCAGCCCTTGGGCTCATGGATCCAGAGGCTCTATGCTCGGCAAAAACTGGAGGCATTGTGGTGTATTCTGACCCGTTAGACTCCACAGTGGTGGGCAGACACTTCACCCCTGAGCCACCCAAGCTCTCTTGAATTGATATTCTGGCACAATACGTATGATGACGGAGCGCAACCTTGTCATATGTATTGTGTTTTGTCGCCCTATGTTTGCCTCCTTCCGGTGTTTAGTCATCTCCCCTGACCACCAACAGCCCCCCCTCAAACTCAGCCCTCCCCCCGACACTTATAATCTGAACACTGATCATACTGTCGCAGCCCCAGGGGGGTACCTGCATCAGTCTACTGATATGCATTAGCACACAGAGGGGCTTCTTAAACACACATAAACATTCCAAACAGCCATGCCAGTGCAGCCAGTTCACTTGTTACTCCTCAATGCTGCACACGGACTTCAACTCTCATGTGACTGTTGCCTAGTGATTTAATATGCACATCACCCCACCCATTTTATACAGTACCATACTCCCTACTCTCTCTCTCTCTCTCTCTCTCTCTCTCTCTCTCTCTCTCTCTTCCTCTCTCCATCTCTCTCTCACTTCCTCTCCGCATGCTCAAGCCATACACATTGATTAATTCCGTTAAGCTCTTGTGCCACTCTAACATATTAACACATGTACTGTAGGAATGGATGTATATGCATGAGTCCCCCTCTCTCTCTCTCTCTCTCTCTCTCTCTCTCTCTCTTTAATCACTTTCCTTATACTTATGCTTGGTCTGCATGAATCCTCCCACCTTCTATACTAGCCCATTCTGAACGGGCACCCATTTTGGTGTCAGCATCATGTTATGCTTTAGCTATTGAAAAATAGCAGATCTACAAGCTCATAGCGCGCCACCGAGTGGCGTGCTACGAGCTTGTAGGTCTGCTATTTTTGAAAAATCGAAGAACGACTGACATTTTTTAGAATCTGATCTCAGGTCAGAATGGGTTCATCAGACCAGTGTGTGTCCGGCGGAAACCTCGTATGAATCTGATCTCAGGTCAGAATGGGCTAGGCTGGCTATATGAGGACAATTACATTGAGCATGAGCCACAGATTTACACCCTGCTGTGTCTGCTCTTAGATCTCATCTCTCTCTGTAATATGTTCAATAGGTGTCTGACTCATTTACATGAGATCCAGCAGCATCAGTGATTCTGCGTGGCTGCAAGTTACCCCGTGTGCAAAAAATATCACACTCGTGTGAAGTGAGTGTTGCCCTTATCGTCATACGTACATCATCACACTCCGGCCAATCGTAATTGGCCTCCTCACTTTTCTGTCCCCACTTTTTATCCTCAAATCTGTGGTACACACATAGACACAGGGCTCTGCCAACCAATCAAATCATCGCAATGAGGTACACACAAACACAAAGCTGGGCATAGGAATGGCTAGCGCCCCTCAAACATAATAATGACTTCTCTGCTAAATGTGGTCTTTTCTGGTGGACAGCTGGGGGACAAGAAGTGTTTTTGGTTCTTCTGGGGACAGGATCTCACCAGGCTCCGCCTTCCCAGGTATTAAAACAGGAAACAGGAAGTAGACTCAGCAGAGGATGTGTTCTGCTCACAGATGAGGGTTATCACTGTCTCTCGCTCTGCCTTTGGTATCTTGCTTCTACATTGCTAGGTTATGCTAGTAGCGTACCAGGGTCAGAGGTGAACACAGAACACACACACACACACACACACACACACACACACACACACACACACACACACACACACACACAGAGTGAGAATCGGTCAGAGCTACTTCCTGTTATTCCTGTTATTGTCAATTCCTGGAGCTCATGGAAACTGCCCACTCAGCATTTAGCTGACACCCACCCCCACCCACTCCAAGTTAGTAAGGTAGGGGCTTATTTTATTGAACGGGTACACTGTAAAGTCCAGAGTGTGCATTTAACTCACTCTGACTCACAAATGACAAAATTAACTCTGAGGATTTCACTGTGTACTCAAGACGGGGGGAAATAAGGGAAAACAATTGAGATTTACGAGACAATTGGACCAGTTTGCTAACATTCTGCCTTCCTGGCCAAAGGCAAGCTGTAAGTCAATACTCCTTCCCTTAGATTCTCCTCCTTTCCTGCTATCACTCACTTCCTCCCTCTGTAATGGGAGGGCTCTCTCTGCCTCCCCAAACCTGCCGGTTTCTCCCGAGTAACGCCCAGCTCCTCTGTCCTCTCAGTCTTGTTTCCCTTTGCCACACATCTGGCTCGTGTTGGAATGAAGCGAGGCTGCCCTCCTGCAGAGCCTAAAACACACTCTTGTGGTCTGTTATCCCATGCATTCCAGTGAGCACCTTAGGGCCACAGCCTGGCGTGAAAGGCATGAAATTGGACGCCTACTCTACCTTTTTTTCCCCCCAAAACATTTCCAGTTAAGACAAGGAGTACGTTTCCTGGGGATTTTGTGTGTGTGACAGCATTAATTTCTGGTCAGACATGGTTACTGCCCACTCAACCCCTGGGCTTCAACTTGCTCTCCCCTCGCTGACAATCTGGCGGCTCGTAAACAACCGTTTCTGTTGCTTGAATGTGAAATTGAGGGAGACGTGTTCAAGGGAGTTACACTGGGACGAAACGAAACATAGCACAGGAATGTAAACAGCGAGCGGTTTATCTGTGAGAGGGTCTGTGTGTGTGTGTGTGTGTGTGTGTGTGTACTGTGTACTGTGTATTGTTCATGACACCCACCCCCCGTCGACGCACGCTGAGCTGTGCCCTCAGGCTGAGCGTGTGGGGGTGGGGGTGTGGGCTGACAGGCCTTCAGCCTCTACGTCTAGATGAGACCGCTCTAGGGTTTCCTGTAGATTACAGCTAAATGTAGGACGGGTATTGTTTGCGTGTTTATCTGGTGACAGGGAGGGGGAATGTATCACGCGTGTACACAGCGATACAGAGCGAGCGCGTGTAATCTCTCCCCATTTTTACTTCCATCACAGATGAATGAATGTTGCAGCATTTCCCCCGTGTGTCTCCAAACGTCTGAGGAGAATGACTCGGCAGGAGCACCTAATCTCCTTTCGCAATAGGCCGAGACACACACACACACACACACATGCGCACATGCACACACAAACCGACATTAATGCACACACTCATTCCGTCCTTTCCAGTCCCACTGCCTATACCTCAGTGCAAAAGTGCTGCCGTGGCGTGGGCCCAGAGGAAGAAAAAAAAAAAAAAAACGAAAATTGCCGGTGGGATCAATAAGGCAATTTTCAGTCAGGCCAGCTGCCTGACACTCAGGTTATTTACTCTGAGAAGACGGGTGGGGGGGTCAGGTCGCGTGTGTTGAAAGACATATTGCCCTGCTTACCTAATCTCCCGTAGACCCGTTTGATCATGACGAACAGCACCCGTAATGTCCTACAACAGTCCTACGACTATACTTCCCCTCAGCTTTCACTCTTTATCTGCCCCAACACTGGACAGTCAAATTACATTTCCCGGCGTGCCCATGGGACGCGGGTGTTTATGTACGTGTCTGAATGCAGGGGCGTTTGGTTACGCCCGCCCCCCCCCCCCCCCCCCCCCCCCCCACCCCCGCCATCTCTGTCCACTCCTTTATGTTTAAACGGATTCAGACACCAGATGTGATTCAGGTTTGGTTACTGGCTCTGAACAGTATCACTGATTCAGACACCAGATGTGATTCAGGTTTGGTTACTGGCTCTGAACAGTATCACTGATTGTTGTCTCTATCCCCGTAATTGCAATGAGTGCCTGCACAACCAGAATTTCACCCATGTTGTGACAATAATGTCTGATTGATTGATTGATTGATTGATTGATTGATTGATTGACTAGTATGTTCTGTGTACAACAAAGAATTCATAACCTTTGCTCCCTGGACAGTGAAATACAGGAAATACAGGGTTGAGTCACAAGAGCTTAATTGAAGGATGGAGCTATGTAGCTTCAGTGACATTAAGGTAACTGGACGGGGCGGGGCGACTGTGGCTCAGGAAGTAGAGCAGGTAGAGCAGGTCGTCCAATGATCCATGGGTCGGCGGTTCGAATCCCGGCTCCTCCTGTCTACATGTCGAAGTGTCCTTGGGCAAGACACTGAACCCCAAATTGCTCCCGATGTGCTGGTTGGTACCTTGCATGGCTTCCGCCGCAATCGGTGTATGAATGGGTGAATGTAATGCACAATCTATGTAAAGCGCCTTGGATAAAGGCGCTATATAAATGCACCATTTACCTTTTTTTTTTTTTTTTTAAGATTTTTTTTTTTGCGGCTTACGCCTTTTATTGATTTTTGAAGGGACAGACAGTAGGCTGACAGGAAACGGGAGAGAGATGGGGGGATGACATGCAGTAAAGGCCGTGTCGGGTCCGGGAGTCGAACCCGCGGCACACTGCGACTGGATTACCAGTCCGGTGCCCAGACCGTTACGCTACGGCCTGGGCCACCATTTACCATTTTAACTGGACCAAATGTGTCATTGTTCCGATGGTGCAAATTCCGACATCGCATTGGGTGGACTCGCCCCCCCCTAACCCTATCCCTAACCGCACGCGAAGCCACGTAGTCGGAGTAATAGGGTGTCGGAATTATGGTCAGTCCCCCCGTGCTCCCGGTGAGGGGCTTACAAAAGAGAGAACCTCATTTTACAGTTACATCAAATCAAGGCATTTGGCCTTGATTGCCTGGGATTAAGAGCTGGACTACCTACCCGCTGTGTTAAAGGACACATGTCAGATACAATGCTCTCATGGGAAATAATAGAGACAGAGATGGATTAATTAGGCTAATTGCGAAAGGGATTCTTTCCAGCAGTCAGTGTAAGTGTGGCCCATGTAGCGGAACGGCCCCATGAATACAGTAGTATTTAGGAATTCCCAAAGGACTAGGCAGACCAAAGAATGCAGGTACTGTACGGTGTATGAGTGATGGTAGTGTCTTGACTTTACAAGGAAGTTTGACACAGCTGGGCGAAATTAGCCTGTTTGACGGATAGTGTGTGTTCCTCATTTCCTAGATTGGTTTAATAAGCAATGTGCTGCCCCCCATCCCCCGCCTGGGATGGGGGGCGATCCTCAAGGGAGATGTGAGAGTTCAGGAGATTTATGCACAGCTCGTGATTGAATATGGCCCTCTGATTCTCTGATTGTAACAACTTCAAAGAAATACCAGCCATTACCAGGTTTGCCCTACTATGAGCACAGTCAGGTGAAACGTAGAAGACAAATTCTGTGAATGTGTGAGATCAAAATGTAATTTATGCCACATTCATGTAATTTATGCATCATTCCTAGTGAGATGTGTGCACACACACATGTATGTGTATGCATGTAGACACACATGCACACACGCGCACGCACGCACACGCGCCATTCCTGCGACCGCCAGGCTCCGTGCAATAAGCGTTGTTTTGACCAGAAATGCAAAATAGCAGATCTACAAGCTCATACGAGCTTGTAGGTCTGCTATTTTTGAAAAATCGAAGACACTTTTAGAATCTGATCTCAGGTCAGAATGGGTTAATAATGAAACTGTCAGGATGTAATAGACATTTTTTTAATCTGATCTCGGGTCAGAATGGGTTAAGCAGGTAGACTGCCAGTGGCATAGTATCCCCCTCACCTTGATATGTACTCTAGGTGAATATAGATGGCATAGATGGCACCGTACTGAGGACTACTCACCCTTAAGCCAGAAGCAGGGCAAGGAATATCAGACATTTAAAGGGGGAGACCTTTGTAAAAATGTACTCTAGAGAGTATACATTGGACATAGCAGCCAGCCGTCTGATTTGCTTGCAGTGCCCAAGTGAGATGTCCTTAGAGTACCGACCCATCTCCTTTCCAATTACAGCAGCGGGCCTGGAGAAGTGGCCTATTTGCTTATCAAGGCACAGCTGGCACACAGGGCACGCTTTGCTAGTTGGGATGAACGAGGGAGGCTGGAGATGCACAGGCTGTCTGTGGACTTCAATTATCTGTGGTATATGTGGTGGTAGCTACTATAGCTAGTATGCTGCCAGTCTCTTTAAAAGAATATTGGTGACATTGCCTTAAAATCTTCCAATTTATCTTAAGACAACAAAGCAAAAGCAGACATAACTCAAATTTGCTGATGATCTATTCTATATACATATTATGTGGCATGGGTTAGATTCAATCAGTGTTACTGGCATAGATTGTGCATTACATTCACACACACATTCATACAACGATGCCGGAGGAAACCATGCAAGGCACCAACCTGCACATCAGGGAGCAATTAGGGGCTCAGTGTCTTGCTCAGGGACTAGGGATGCCGCCGATTAATCCATTTTCCGATTAATCATCGTAGTCTCCGAAATCGATTTTAATATTTCATAATCGAAAATCGATATGCATGATATATCGAACATGTACCTTCATCAGAGTGGAGATATAAGTATAAATCAAGTTGAGCAAAGCCACTTCTCTGCCCCTCTCTCTAACAGACACAGTTAAAGGACCACTTCACCACTTTTCAACCTATCTTCATATAATAGGTCCTCACTAATAATTATGAAAAAATGGCGCGATTTTTTTCTACTCTGTCTGTGTCTCATAGGAGGGCTGTGGGCAGTTCAGAAACCGTCTTCCAGTGACATCATCGATGGGGAATACAAGCTAATAAAAACTGCAGGCTTTCTAGTCCTGAAAAGTTGCAATGCGAAAATGGAAGCCATCGTTCTCACGATAATGAAAATCTAAACATTTTTGTAAAAAAATCTTGTTTAAAAAAGAATCTACCAAATGATGATGTCACTGGAAGACGGTTTCTAAACTGCCCACAGCCCTCCTATGAGACACAGGTTGAGTAGGAAAAAATCGTGCCATTTTATCATGATTATTAGTGAGGACCTATTATATGAAGATATATGAAAAGTGGTGAAGTGGTCCTTTAACGATCGCTTGTTAAGTGCCTGCCAGACAGACAATCAGATGAAATTAAGGCAGGTGTAGAGTAGAGTGTAGACTAGTGAACTGAACATGTTCTCTTTATATCAAGTATATACCAGCCCCTTATGAAACTACTTCTCCCCAAATCCAAATGGATTTCATTTTCCATCCTGAATGGCACTGAGAAGATCTCCACAAAGGTTTACTCATCAAAACTGATTATAAAACTGTAACCATCAAAGCATGCACTCAACATATAATGGTTATGTGACCATGGCATGTGCATAATATAAAATCTTAAAAGTTTTATCTGATATTGATTAAAAAAAAAAATCAGGGGGGGGGATGGGTTCGATTAATCGATTATTAATCGCCAGAGCTGTCGACTATTCGATTTGCCTGATGGTCACTTTGTGGCATCCCTATCAGGGACACTTCGACACTAACTCTGGGGGAGCCCGGGTTGGAACTGGCAACTTTGCGGTTTCCATCCAGGTACTCCACCCCTGGGCCACCACCGCCCCAATTCTCTCCAATGCTGCCTCAAGACTCTGTTTCACAGCATGTCTACAGTCTAATAAAGCCCAGTTACTAGGAAGTAGACTGCTCACTCTGTCCTAAAGTATGCAATACACTAGTGTCCCCCAACACACACTTAAACCAGCCTCCTTGCTCATAGTGTCATCACTGTATGCAATTAACTGCTTGTTTCTTTCCCCTGCTAGTTCTGCTTTGAAAGCTGAGGCCCAGGCTCTACATTATACATTCAATAATGTCACATTCCAAAGTGTAATTAAGGCCTCTGATGAGTGATGGTTTACATGCTTCATTCTTACTAATGCTTACTGTCTCTCAGTCTCCAGTGATTTATTTTACACACACCTTGTTATGGATTCTAATTTATGTTTTATTCCTATTGAGTCTTGACATACGCTGTCAGACAGAATGTGTTATTATTGTGTGTGTGTGTGTGTGTGTGTGTGTGTGTGTGTGCGCATGTGAGTGTGTGCACCATCCACCACACACTGTAGACATGTGCTTTGTGTAAAGGCATCAAAAGTGTTTACATTTTTTCGTGTCAAGGGTGACAGCTACAAAAACAAAATAGGATGCTGCTGAGAAGAAGGCAAATGAGCAGTCATATCTTTCTCATCTTTATCTTTACAGAGGTAAACAGTGTCTAGTCTTTAGAGGGATGAAATGATGGGCGCTATCAATCAATTGAAACCATATTTGTGAGTGGTGTATGTACAAACATGACTTGAGCAATCGGCAATCAGAGAGAACGAGAATAAGCAGCCTGTTTTCAATTTGCCACCAGAGGCAGTATCGTATTGTACTTTTTTAAATGACTTTTGCCCCCTTCAAAAGACATCTCTGGTTGGCACGAACTTGAATGAAGGGCTGCACTGTTGTTGTTCAACCCCCTTCACTGCACCCTCCTCCCCCCCACGCTGACGGACATTGCAATAAGACACAAAGGCAGCTGCTGTTTTACCGTCTGGTATACGGGGGGGACTAACACTATATGCCCATCCGTCCCCTCTCAAGTTACAGGGCTTGGAGGGAGGCTTCAACATGGCCCTTACACCCAGTAGCCTGAGTGACAACCCAGTTATGTCACCAACTGATTGTGAGAAAGTATAGTGGTATTCTGAGGAGCGGTGGGCTTTCGGGGCTCGGGGGTGTGCAGGGGGGGATTCATAGGCACTCTGAGCTATAGGGCCGGGGAGTCTTTTCAGCAGAGGGAACAGTGTAACTCATTGTTATGGTTGAGGTCACAGGCGCATGCAGTGGACTCGGGCCATTGTATATGCTGGAGTGTATGCTGGGTTGGGGGAAGCACTCAGACAGGATCAGGTTGTCGAAGTAAAAAGCGGGGGGCGTCCCCCGTGGTGTCCCCCTTGGCCTCACGGTGACATCACTGCCTCCCCTTGTTCCCCTCCCCTGCTGAGCAACAATTAGCCCGGTTCCGCCTGGCGTTGGTGCCCGTGACGCTTTGGGCTGCACAGCAAAGCAGCAGCAATGCGTTGCCTGCTGACTTGGTTGGCCCAACTATTGATGCACGTCATTCGGGAAACAGGATGAGCTGGGGAGGAATGATAAGATAATCAAGTGTTCTCGTGGCTCTGCAGCCCAGTGCCATCTCTCACTCTCATGTGTACGGCTTTTTGCACTGCACACACAGTACTGTCCAGTACCCGCAATTACGCCACCGGGTTTACAATGGCTGTCTAATGAGTTTCAGGTCCCTTCGGTTTACTATTGGAAGTGCAACAATTGGAATTGTTGTTGTTCTGCCAGCAACTTTCGAAAGTGCCCTTTCGTCGCTTTCTCTGTGATTGGGTATTCATCACAGAGCACCCATTATATTTACACGATAAACCCAAATTATATACAGTACAAAACGAAATGGGAAACAGCAGAGCACTAGTATGTCAATACAGACACAGAAGAACACTTGTCGCAGCGCAAGATGGCATAACATGTCATCATGCCTAATTGTAATTTCTAGTCACATCTGACATTGTCTAACTGGGGATTGACTGAGATTCATTCAAACAGACAATGGCGGCTCTTGGCAGGATTATGAAGGATCCTAATGTGAGAGTACACAGCTGAATGTGTACGACGTTGATCCATTTCACTCTGCCTCTCTCCCTCTCTGCTCTTTACCAGTTACCGATTTCTGTTCAGGTGATCAGGGTTGTACTCAGTCACCTTTGTGATCGGCACTTATTCTACTCATGGTCTTGAGCAGAACATTACCTTAGAATGCATTTACCACTGCCGAGTGCAGACAAAGGGAAGGCCATTTACCTGAGTGACTGTCCCATTCCACTGTGCTGTAAGTGGTTGTTTTCTTTGTCAGTGTTTGGCAACTGTGTTGAAATACAGGCCCGATGGCCTCGTGCCACTCCCGACAGTGAAACATTGACTAAAAGTCTGCGTCAGTCTGATAACCCTGTAGGGAGTTTGATGATCAGAGTCGTGACGCCATGTCTACCCGCCACCAGGTGGATTGAAAGGTCAAAGAGGATTCCATCCATCTGAGGGGAGATTGCAATTGGACATAATAATTGTCCAGCAATGATTGGCCGATTAGATTTGTGTAACATTGGGTTGATTGCCTATACATTTCAAATGTCAGATGGGATGTACAGGCTACATTAGCAACTGTGTTCCTAGCATACATCTGGTATTGTACGGCACTCTCATAGCTTAACTTGACCTGGACGCTGTGAGCTTGTAGATCAGCATGTACTTTTTCCCTTCCTAGAAATATTTGTCTTTTGAATGTGGAAATACAAATATGAGTAATGTACAGATAATGTACAGATTCTCAAAAAGTTACTTAAGTACAGTAATACATGTGCTGCATTACTGTCCACCACACATTATGTCAAATGTATCCATTTTGGGAAATAAGTCATTGCCTGACAACCAATATTTTAATTTAATAGACTTAAGCTACTATCCTTGTTTATAATGTACACACTTTGTATTCTATTCAGTCCATCTATCATTTAAAGACCGCAAGTGTCATGTTTTCAAATGGCACATGTCTAATTTTGTGACATCGCGCCTCGTGGTTGATGGATTGGATTCACACATGTAACCTCTTTTCCTGCCTCGCAAACCGCTTTACCTCAAGTCCCATTTTGTTACTTAGTACTGCTGAGCAACACAGGGTCTTGTCAGCTCTGATCAACCAGATCTGAGGCTTTTTGCTCCTTCCCTGATTGACATCTTATTATAGAGACATGCTTTCTATCTGACAGGCTTATCTGGGAGCTGGGGAAGGTGATTATATGATAGGATGTTCAGCCCTGCCCCAGGGAAACTATTTTATGTGTGAGTGTGACCCATATAGCTGACCTCCTGTTTCAAAGAATGGTGATTATGTCGGTCTACCACTTTTTACTACTGGATTGGCATGGAATTTGCCATGCACCGTCATGCTCCACAGTGTGGTGATTTTGACCCTGTACCATTTTCTTTAACCCCATCATAATGCGAAATATTGCTACATGCCCAAAAGATACGTCCACATCTAATGGTCGGATTGCCATGAAACTTGTTGAATTTCATTCATGCTCGCTAGAGTATTTTTGTGACCAGACAGCCTTTCCCCTAGTTCTACCCCAGGCCAAAACTCATTATGTAATAATTGTTGACATGCCTAACCACAATTCAGCTTTGGTCACGGGCGGGTAACGAGCACTAACGAGGCAGTTTGACAGGAGTGCACCTCCCTACCTGTCTGCTATCCGTCCATCCATCCATCCATCCATCCATCCATCCTCGTCAATTGCTTCCCATTGCCCTTAACCCATTCTGACCTGAGATCAGATTCACACGAGGTTTCCACTGGACACACACTGGTCTGATTAACCCATTCTGACCTGAGATCAGATTCTAGAAATGTCAGTCGCTCTTCGATTTAAAAAAAATAGCAGACCTACAAGCTCGTATCGCGCCACTCGGTGGCGCGATACAAGCTTGTAGATCTGCTATTTTTCAATAGCTAAAGCATAACATGATGCCAACACCAAAATGGGTGCCCGGTCAGAATGGGTTAACCCATTAAAACTTGATTCTAAAAATGCATTCTAAATCCTAACCTAAGTTTCAGGAAAAACCTGTATCGTTGATTCAAATTATTAGTATTTTTGAAATCATCGTTAAATATTGTATTAACCGCTCCTTTCATAATTTGTGAAAATAGTAATTTTTCTCTCCCCTGATAACCAGGCTATCCAGTTAAGTTTTTTTTGGTTTGAATTGTCTCTTTTTCATTGGTCCATTATCCATTAGGCTGCTCCGGGGCAAATGTAATTTTTATTTTAACCAAAGCTGTTTTCAAACATGAACAACGGACAGTGACCAGACTCCGGTCCGAACATTGTTTTCTCTTTCACACAGCTAAAGCTTGTCTGTTGGCAGATGTGTTCCCTCACCTACTGGATATACTCCTATGTGTGACAGACAGACAGACAGACAGACAGACAGACAGACAGACAGACAGACAGACAGACAGACAGACAGACAGACAGACAGACAGACATCGTAGAAAACACTGACATGTAACATCATCTAGCATAACATCCTAGTCACCAATTAATTGCTCATCAAGGAGACGGCGTGCTGCAGTATCCAACTCAAAGCAGTTGAAATGCAGTTCATGCATATTTCACATTTTTATCTTTCATGTTCTGTGGAAGGGAAAGCCTTGCATTGTTAAGTGGGAGGACGTTCAGTGAGAATGGAGGGGAGAAAAAAGTAACGGTGATAGATCAACATATTTTCTGTCAAATCAGAATAAAAAAAATGTATAGACATTTGTTTTTTACCAGGCATTAAAGGTTAACAGCTCCATTGTGGAGCAGCTGATAAAACAGTATATACATTATGTGTTTCTCGTCGTCTTGGGTGAGGAAGCAGCAAAGAAAGCTGTCTCTGTGACTGACCCACTCTCAAATAAAACTGTTTCAACCAGAATCAAGGACATGGCACTGATGGCAGCAGATATTAAAAAGCCAGTTGGTTACTGTGCAAATATCACAAACCAAATGACTTTCTCTGCAGCTAGATGAGTCTGTTGATGTTGCTGGGATTCCCCAGTTAATGGTGTAACAATTTATGAGCATGTTGCTAAGTATATGAGTTATATAGTACATAATTTATGAGGTGGTTAGAAACGTAAAATTAGACTGGGCATGTTGATGTACTTCGGTCTCTGCCTTAAGCCACAATTCAAACACACTTTGCTATAGTTTGGGTTAGCTCAAGGTATACTGTAGAAGACAGGGTTAAGCAAATATCAATGCAACTGGTATTTAAGAGAGTCAAAGAGACAGTGCCCTCATACGTACCTGTCGAACTACTTCTTTAAAGTGAGTGACATTCTGAAATGTCACTCACTTTAAAGAAGTAGTTCGACAGGTACACAGAACAGCCATAAAAGAGCACTTGTCTGCAAATGTTAATTGGTCCTATTAACGTCTAAGCTTAAAGGATTGTGTAACACTGGTTTCTTTCTAAATTGGCCTTAACCCATTCTGAACGGGCACCCATTTTGGTGTTGGCATCATGTTATGCTTTAGCTATTGAAAAATAGCAGATCTACAAGCTCATATCGCGCCACCGAGTGGCGCGATACGAGCTTGTAGGTCTGCTATTTTTGAAAAAAATCGAAGAACGACTGACATTTTTAGAATCTGATCTCAGGTCAGAATGGGTTAATCAGACCAGTGTGTGTCCGGCGGAAACCTCGTATGAATCTGATCTCAGGTCAGAATGGGCTAGATGAGTTCAGAGTGGCAACGCATGTGTGAAAGCAGCTCAAAATGCAAAAAAGATTTTCTCTCTTGAGGGGAAGCGTACGTCCCTGTGGACCACCCACCCCCTGGTGCTGTGACTGACTCCGCAGGAGGCGATAATGCTTGTGGTTTCTCGTTTCACCTCCTTCTCCACTCTCAGACCTGTGTTTTTCACTTTCCCGGCACGTCTCGCACACTCCAGCTCCCTAATTAAGAAGCAGATGTTTTCCTCCAGGTTGTCAATGTGTATACTTGCATGGGCAAGTGAATGGGAATGTGTGTGTGTGTGTGTGTGTGTGTGTGTGCACTGTGCACTGTGCATGCGTGTCAGACTCAGAGTGTATCTGGGGAAGCGGTGAGGGCGCATGTCGGCCTGTATTCCTTGCACTGCTGCACCAGATATAGTCTCGAGTTGTTTGGCATTGGGTTCTGTGAAGAAAGCTACATCCTGTCACGCATCTCTACATTTCATTCTATCTGGATATCAGTAGGCGTCCTTTGAGCAGTAGAGACAACACAGGTCTGCATGCACATACATACAGCACATGCTCCCACACACACGTTGTGCACCCTTTATCATCCTGCTATCCCAATTAAACGGAGGCCTGCAGCTCTGCTGGTATTGTCTGTGAAACGGCTCTATTGGTCTCACATGGGCACAGTTCCACCGCAAAGCATGACAAATGAGAGAGAGACTCTGCCTCATTACCTGAACTGTAATCACTGTGTCCCGATAAGATAACAGTAACTCTTTATTCGTTATTGACAACATTAGCCACACAGCCCCCGATCATTCAGTCGTGTGCTGCATGCTTGTGTGTGCACACAGGTGCAGTGGGACAATGCAGCCGGTCAATGCCATTGACCCTTGCACTCTTGACCTTTGATGTATTTCGATCTTCTTCTAGACAAATGAGCTATGATGAAAAACAGAGCAGCTTTGAAAAGATTAGCACAGGGTCAATTTGACACACGGGCACAGTGAGAGCACATGTGCACACTGTGCATCCAAAGCAGTCCACTCTCATGCATACCAATGCGTGCACAAGCAGACTCTGGCCTACACATACCTTTATAGCTGATTTATATAGTCCTATACTTAGTTAGCACGACGGTATTGCACACCCAAAATAGCCGATCGGATCTACAAGTTCACGGCGCTTAGCGCTGTGATGTGTTGAGAGATTGTAGATCAGCTATTGTTCATTGCATGACACCCACGGGAAACTAAATATAACTCTCAGGCATGTATCAAGACCATCTCTACTGTAGCTGGTAGGCAGCATGGATGGGGTCATTTTAAAGATGACTTTTGTGTTACTGGTGCGAGAATAAAGTGCAAGGCCTGTCCTCCACTACCAGCTCTATTCCCCAGGGGACCCCAGAGTGACAGATAAGAGCCCCACTGAGGTCCACCGTTCTGGGCTTGGCTCATTACTGTGCTCTCCCCGCCAGCCCTCCTAGGCCTGTTTGAGCAGTGTCAATGGGTTGAGCTAACCTTGGCATGACTAGGCAGAAACACTCAGCCGTTACAAAGAGCTGATGTACTCACCAGTTTGAATGAAGCAACTCTGAGGTGAATATAGGGTCAGGAAAATGATCCTGAATTAAACTGCCATGCAACTGCCTGCTGTGGAGGTGTGTGCGTGTGTGCTCGTGTGTGTGCGTGTGCGTGTGCGTGTGTGTGTGCGTATGCGTGCGTGCACATGTGCCCGTACAAGTGCAGGTGTGCAGCAGTCTTGGCTGGAGGCATCCCCCTTTACAGTGATTACTCATGAAGGCAGATGTGGTCGGCAGACTCGGCAAGTCGGGTTGTGTAATTTGGCCCAGATGTAGGTTTGCGAGCCGGGACTGCTGGGGCTGGAAGCATTTTCCACACAGTCGCTATATAGCCCCTCTCCTACTTCACTCCCCACTCCTCTCCACTACCACTGTTCTTTCTTTGTCTCCAGCTCAGGGGGATTTCCAAAAAAAATAATTCTAAGCCTCTGCATGGAGGACGTTGGATGTTAGGCAAAAACGGATGTAATTTCCCACAGTCCTGGATGGGGACAGTTCTTTGAGCGGCTATACCCTGGTAGCTGTTCTGTGGTCTTCATTTCTTGGAGGTCACAACCTGAGGTCTGCTGTGTGCCTTATCACCTTATTATTACATTCCTCTGCCCTTCCCTCAGATGATGATGCATGGTGCTTGTCAGAACCATTAACAGCAGCACCCAATATAGAACATGTAGCTTTTCAAAGATGAGTGCAGTTTTCAGCTTCTGGGGTCCACAATGTGCAGTTTATTTATTTATTTATTTTTTCCCATGTGCACGAGGAAGAAGGAAAAGGGGAAAATGACCTCAGACTTTGACATTTTATTTATCTCCTGCCTTCGCACTGCTCCTGCCCCCCTCTCCATGCATGGCTTTGAAAAGCGGTTTTTCCTCCTCCTCCCTTCATCTGGAGCTGATTGTGTATGACAGAAGTGAAAGGCAGGGGAGCGTGAATGTCATCAGCCGATTTAAATGCAGTTGTGGAGAGTCACCTATTTATGCGCATCTGAGGGGCTGTGCATGTGTCTGCGCCGCGGTGTTTGTGTTCAAGCACTCGTCGAATCAGTGCATAATCGATTATAATTGCGTGTTACCCAACCATGGCTAATTTGCATCATACAATATTAACTGACATACAGAAAGGCCTACACAGTTCAGCTGTTCATGTGCTGAAACCTTAACCTTGCCATTGTCTTCGTCTTTGCTCCATATTTATTGATCAAGACCCTGCACATGAAATGTCATTGCTTATTTAATTTATAATTTGCCCTTGTGAATATTTAACAATATGCACCAGAGGAAGTAAACAGATTAGCTTATTTGCATTGATACTTAATCACATGAACCCTAGCGTTGCTCACAATACAAATGTGTCGTGAGCTTGTAGAGCAGCTGAGATTTGGTGTACAGGGAAGAAATCGTCGAGAAACGCACCATTGAGGACGTTTAAGGATGTTTATTAGAACATTGAAGGAGGGGATGTGGGGTTCTCCGCCTCCTGAACATCTGTTGTCCCAACTCCATTTAATACTTGAATTGTTGCCTTTCATTTGAGCCACTCATGTTATTGCTGTGGCTTAGTGATGTGTACTGTGTGCTATTTAGCCCGTCTTAGTTTCTGGCAGATTGATGAGCGTGACCCTGGCCTGCACGCCAGTTTAACACAACTGTTGTTTATCTGATACTGAGTCATCTGGTTGCCTCAATACTGAGTCATCTGGTTGCTTCACAGTAAAGTGTGAAAGTGGACAATAGTCCTATAAGGGTCCATCTAGGTCAATGTTTACACTTTAAATAAACACTGAGGACTTTAATGGGTCCACCGGTCCAGGGACCAGCAGGGCCTGATAAGGGGGTTCCACGGGGTCCCCAGCTATTATGACTAATTGTTGGGTACAAACGCATGCACCCTTACAGGTCTGTAACTCAGAGAGTGTATGAATTGTATTTGTACTCAACTCTCAGTTAAATGAACACAGAATATTTTACAGTGTAGATCCTGGAAAAAAATATCAAATGGGGATCTGTGTCCCAATGCATATCAAACTGTGGGTTCTTCTTGGAAATAAAAAGGCTGAGAATCACTGGCCTATAGCAACAGGAGGGAGGGTGAAGAATTTGAGCTGGGGTGAGATTAGAGGAGGGAGTGCAGACAGAGAGGAGGGGAGAAAGAACAAAGAGCAGCGAGGCATCCAGCATGATGAATCGGTCGGACCCGAAGATGAACTACCAGCTGACTCGCTCTGTAAACCAACCCACTGGAGACGCAACTCGCCAACCAGAGTATAGCCCATTCTGACCGGGCACCCATTTTGGTGTTGGCATCATGTTATGCTTTAGCTATTTAAAAATAGCAGATCTACAAGCTCATATCGCGCCACCGAGTGGCGCGATACGAGCTTGTAGGTCTGCTATTTTAGAAAAATCGAAGAGCGACTGACATTTTTTAAATCTGATCTCAGGTCAGAATGGGTTCATCAGACCAGTGTGTGTCCAGTGGAAACCTCGTATGAATCTGATCTCAGGTCAGAATGGGATAGATGGCGGACGAGGCCGTGCTAATCAGCCCCGTTCCTCAACGCCGCATGTCCTCAGCGGCGTTGCAGGAGCGCGGCCCATCAATTTGAGAATGGGCTGCAGCTGACTAATACTGTTTCCTCCGCTTCCCTTCACTCCAACCCGGCCTGGATCCACCACCAGACATATGGCTCATTGGTTCGTGGGCGGCGGGCAAAACCCTCCCTTCTACTTACCAAGACTATACGGCGGCCGGCGTCCTTGTTTGAAAGACAAACAGAGAAGCTAATTATAAATCTCATCGGGAGTAAATGACCTGTATCGCTCATCAAAGTTAAAATGACTGTTATATGCAGTATAGCTAGCTACAAATGTAGCTGTGGTTCAAATATAAGGTTCTATAGTGCTGCTGACATAATCATAATCTAACCCATGGCTCTTGCGGTCTCTGTCCCTTGGGGTGTCCACCGAGCTGCCCTTCACCTTTAGAGAGACCATTATTAAACACTGGCAACACTGGCAACTCACAGAAGAGCCATTAGCCAAATCCCAAAGCCTATGACCAGGACTGAGGTCAAAGGTCAGTTAGGACAAAACGCAAGCTCCTGTCTTCATGACACTGGACAGGATCACGTCCCATGATACACTGGACAGGATCACGTCCCATGATACATGATGGGACCAATTAGATATGGGTAGCTTTTTTCCGCTCTTTTTTCTCCCTCTATACGCCTCATCCCTTGCCAAAAATTGCCAATCTACAAGCTCACGATATTGCACGTTGCTACGCATTGTGAACTCTGCTATTTTTGCCCAGACATTTCCCCCAGAGTAGGGCTCAAGTGGTTAAACCCATTCAAACCGGGAAAGCGTCTGTATCATTTTAGATTTTCGCGTTGGCTATTCAAAAATAGCAGATATTTGTCATAAGCACATGACACGTTGTGAAACATCTCGCCTGACCAAAATAGAGACACCATGTTGAACTAGCCTCCAGTGTTGCCAGATCTTGCGAGAGAAATAAGCAACCAGGCCCCAAAAGACGCATGAGCATTTTTAAGGGAAATTGAGTCCCTATTGCTTACAATGGAGAAGCTTCTGGTGGAGGAAGCCGTGAGAAATGTTGGTAATCGACTAAAAGAGGGAGATGTGGAGATATGCATAGGAACCTATGTGTGCAGGTATGGGGAACACATTAGGTGACGCACCCAGCTTTCAGGTGTTACATTAATAAGAGTTGTCAATAAAGCCGCACATGAGGATACCTACAGTCTATGGAGGATACACGCCAGTCTCGTTTAACCCATTCTGACCGGGCACCCATTTTGGTGTTGGCATCATGTTATGCTTTAGCTATTGAAAAATAGCAGATCTACAAGCTCATATCGCGCCACCGAGTGGCGCGATACGAGCTTGTAGGTCTGCTATTTTTTGAAAAATCGAAGAACGACTGACATTTTTAGAATCTGATCTCAGGTCAGAATGGGTTCATCAGACCAGTGTGTGCACGGCGGAAACCTCGTATGAATCTGATCTCAGGTCAGAATGGGTTATTATACAGAGTTGATACAGCCTGTTACACGCTGCAGTCATGACAAGCAACTCAGCGGTCGGTGCAGTGGCTGTTCAAAGGTAACTTGGCCGTCTAGTCTGAAAGACGGCCGTGAATGGTCCGCAGTCAACTTTTTAACCTATACATGCAACGCGTTGTGGTCTTGTAGAAAAAAGTGAACAATTCGAAACATTTTTGTAAGATTATTTATAACAAATTTCAGTCTGAACCAAAACGTGAGAGAGAGAGACCATCCTTTTCTTCTTTTCTTTCAGTACATTGGGGCCCTCGTTTGGTCTGCACCTGCTGTCACCTTATAGGTGTGCAAAATACTAATCTGGTAGTGTTTTCATGTTATACGTGGACAATTACATGATTTGGGGGTCCATGGCATGAAAATGTTTGAAAACCATTTAACCCATTCTGATGTCTGGTGTTGGCATCATGTTATGCTTTAGCTATTGAAAAATAGCAGATCTACAAGCTCATATCGCGCCACCGAGTGGCGCGATATGAGCTTGTAGGTCTGCTATTTTTGAAAAAAATCGAAGAACGACTGACATTTTTAGAATTTGATCTCAGGTCAGAATGGGTTAAGAAGCAAGCCCAAATGAGCAACTGCACTCTATACTCAATTGCCAATATTTCCAACCAAGTTCACAGAAAAACAAGACCAAAGTTGCTTATAATAAGCAGCCACATGGCAACAACACTGCTAGCCTCACATTGAAGTTGTTTCCAAGGCAGAACAAATGACTTGCAGTGGAAACAAGCACAGCTGCCCCGAACATGAGGATGACTGCCAATGTGATTCTGACCACTCGGGAATCATACATCGCCTTCGCCTCAGACAAATCATAAAACTTGTAATGATAAGGTTTACTGGAGTCCTTTAAAGTCCCCTCTCCAGTCTCCATGTGTTCCATGGTGTGATTTAAAATCCTCAGAAAAATAGTCGCTATTCGATAAATGTACATGTTACTGTAAGTATCCCCCCCCCCCAATGTCCCTAAAGGAAGTTTATTGTCTCCGCCAGGCCGAAGGCATGGGGAGAGAGTATGTTTTGCACTCCGTCCGTCCGTCCGTCCGTCTGTCCGTGTTTCCGGCCGTCTGTCTGTGAACAGCTAATCCCCGGTGCCTAGATCGTCTTTTGGTGTCTTTTGATCCTGATTCGAGATCGAAAAAGTTTGCCAAACAAAAACCACGACTATGGGGAGAGTCGGACCTTAAATAAGTAGTAGAGCATGCAACAGAATGGACACCCACATTCTATTGCTTGTCTTCTTCCCCTCTATTGACAGGTAGCATGAAGGTATGTCGTATCTGGACAAATAATTTTATAGTATACAATAACCCTTGTGCAAACGCACTCAAACTGGATTACTATAGCTGACTGGCTTAAATATGCAAGACAGTTAGTCTCAGAGGCCTGTCTTTGATATTTAAAGTCAAGGTGTCGTTGGCCTGTTCACATGCCTTTTGTAAACAAATAACCGTGAATAATCCCAATTTGTCTGGCAGGTGGGTCTCCCAGCACTGGCAGGCCCTGCTTAATTCTTAATGGATGAGGGCCACTGCTAAGTAAGTGCACACTGTATAGCACTGGGGAGGCGAGGGTCCAAGGCTTTCCTTTGAGGCGGGCCATGTGGAAAAGGTGGGGAGCGACTAGAGGGATAGATGGTGCTGTCAGCGTGGTAACCAGCCCCCTGGATCATCTCCGTCCTCCCCGGAGGTGCATCGGGTGATGGCTGACCTTTGACCAAACCACTTTGTGACCTCGGATGCTTTTAATGAACACAGACAGACACTCGATAGATCGGTGGAGACTGATGGAGTCTGTGTGTGTGTGTGTGTGTGTGTGTGTGTGTGTGTGTGTGTGTGCGCGCGAGCGTGCGCAAGCGCAAACGTGCATCGGCACGTGTGCATGTGTCTATTTGGGTTTGTGGCCCAGTCTGTCTGCGTCAGAGAGGCACAGAATGAGCGACATCACTCTTTACCTTTGAGCGGACAGTCACGTGCGCCATGTGCACGTGTGCCTGTCTGTCTGTCTGTGCCTGTCTCTCCATCGTCATCCCCGTGTGTGTGTGTGCGTGACCCTGACTCCCTGTTCTATCCCTCCCTCTTCCCTCCGTCACCCACCATTCCCCATAATCACAAGTGTATATTACACATGCCGGGGCACTCGATATCGTGATGAGATGAGATGAGATGAGAGAGATGAGATATACTTTATTAATCCCCGAGGGGAAATTGAAGTGTTACAACAGCATAAAGTGCATAGAAACTAAAAAAAAAGCTAAAAACTACTGGACAGACAGAGCAACACGGAACAGACACAAATGACATATCACACAAGACCAGACAACCAAGGACCATATGCCATTGGGGGGGGGGGGGGGGGGGGCAGTTCTTACGACTTTGCATTAAAAAGTCTGATGGCAGTTGGCATGAAAGAGAGTCTGTAGCGTTCCGTGCGCATCAGGGGGGAGTGTGAGCCTACGGCTGAAGGTGCTCGTCCTATCCCGCAGCACCTCATTGAAGGGGTGGGAGGGATTTGCCCGCATGGAGTCCAGTTTAACCCCGATCCTCCTCTCCGCGACTGACTGCAGGCTCTCCATTCGGAGGCCAACAACAGAGCTGGCCTTCTTTCTAATTTTATTGAGCCTGTTGAGCTCACCGGCCTTGATGCCCCCTCCCCAGCATACCACTGCATAGAAGAGCACGCTGGCCACAACAGACTGGTAGAACATCACCAGTAGTCTGCTACACACCCCCCAAAGGACTTGAGCCTCCTCAGGAGGTACAGTCTGCTCTGTCCCTTCTTGTAGACAGCCTCTGTGTTGACTCTCCAGTCCAGGTCCTTGTTCAGGTGAACACCCAGGAACTTGTAGGAGTCCACGATCTCTACCTCCTCTCCCTGGATGGTGATGGGTGCTGGCGTCCTCCTCTTGCTCCGCCTGGCGTCGAACACCAGCTCTTTGGTTTTCTTGATGTTCAGCAGCAGGTGGTTCTGTTCCGCCCAGCCGATGAAGTTCTCCACCACGCTCCTGTACTCCCCGTCATTGGCCTCAGTGATGCAGCCCACAATGGAGGAGTCATCAGAGAACTTCTGGAGGTGGCATGTTGGCGAGTTGAAGCTGAAGTCGGAGGTGTAAATTGTGAACCGGAAAGGTGACAGCACGGTTCCCTGGGGTACTCCAGTGCTTCCCATCACCACCTCTGACTGGCAGCCTTGTAGCCGCACATACTGTGGTCTCAGGGTGAGATAGTCTGTAATCCAATCCACCAGGTTGTGGTCCACATGCACAGAGGCAAGCTTCTCAGCAAGCAGGGGGGGCCGGATGGTGTTGAACGCACTGGAGAAATCAAAGAACATGATCCTCACCGTGCTCCCCTTTTTCTCCAGATGTGCGTAGGCCCTCTGCAGCATGCAGATGATGGCATCCTCCACACCAACTTTGGGCCGGTAGGCGAACTGTAGAGGGTCCAGGGACTCACTCACCACCGGCCGTAGGTGCTGCAGAACCAGTCTCTCCAGGGTTTTCATGATGTGTGAAGTCAATACCACTGGCCTGTAGTCGTTCAGAGTACTGGGATGCGCTCCTTTCGGCACTGGGATGATGCATGATGTCTTCCACCTCTTCGGGGGAAAATACAACATGATATGAGACTATAGATCTCTTCTGGGATTTTTGGATGTTAATATTGTGATATGACATCAAGTGTTATATATATATACTTATATATATATATATATATATATATATATATATATATCTTCACAGTTTGAATCACGTAAAAAAATTTAAAACACAGAGAAAATATCAGATGCAATGCATTGTGAGCTTACTTATATATCTGCTATTTTGTTTTAGCTATATAAAATCACAATATATTTAATAACATCGTCACAATATCAGGCTCTTTGGTCGATATTTTGTCCATATCGCCCAGCCCAAACCGCACGCGTGCGCTCGCGCGTGCATGTATGTATAATGTGCGGGGTAACTCGCGTATGAGTGTGTGCGGAGAAGTCAGGACATCTTGAGTCAACCGTTTTTGCCGTGGAATCTGAGACCAGCATGGCCAGGTTGGTAATACGACTCCCAGGGATGAGTCAGAGATAACACAGAGTGAGCCTGCCTGCTGGCCTCCCTCCTCTGCCTGCTCCCTGTCTGCCCCATGCAGCCCCATGCAGTCGAAGCCCCAGGGCGCTGCTGCATGTGCCAAGTCTGCGCGGCTCATTCCCCCATTAGCCTCAGCGTGCCTGGGCTTCCTCACAGGGAGGCAGCAGCCTTAATAGCTTAATGGATTTCATAGTCGGGGGTAATTTTTGTGTGCGTTGTCACAGGCTGCCTGAGTGGAAGGGTATGTGTGGGTGTGATAAGAGACATTTGGTGCGTGTGTGTGTGTGTGTGTGTGTGTGTGTTTGATAGAGAGAGTGAGAGAGAGAGAGTGAGAGAGAGAGAGTCAGAGTGAGAGGAAAGAGAGTTATGTTTACTCACAAGCAGGGATGTTTTTTGTATGTGTGTGTGTGTGGTGTGTGCGGTGGGGGGGGGGGGGGACACCTGTATGCGTTCGTGTTTGCCTGCATTTTCAAGTGCAATTTTGTGTTTGCAGGTGCATGTTTTTCACATTCACACTGTATGTGTGCGTCCATGTGTGTGTGTGTGTGTGTGTGTACATGCATGTGTAGATGGGGGTCACATAATGTACACACAGGGGCCTGCTGGGATCAATGACCGCTGTAATGTAGACTGATGTCTGGCTGGTTGACCAGACCCAGCAGTATTGAGCGGAGCCTAGTGGCTCAGATAATTAGAGAGCAGACTGCATTATGCTACCTTCAGACTGAGCCTTCTCTGCCCCCTTGTGTGCGGGAAGGGAAGGGAAGGGAAGGGGGTGTAGATCGTGTGTGTACCTATTCCGTTTGTGCGTCGGGGTGTACAGTATGTATTCGCACTACTGCACGCACTTGAGTGGCTGCTCGCACGCAGACTCCTTGTGCTGTACTGTGTGCGTTTGTATTCATCTGGCTATACCTATACCTGCACAGCAGCGGGTTGACTCATATAGGTGAAAAGGCTATAGTCAATAACCAAAAGGTCACTGGTGCCATACGCGCTGCCATTGTTGTGCTGCTGGTGACGGGTGAAGGCTTACATGAAATGTACCCAGCAGCCCTGCCAAGGTGCTGGACCCCGAGAAAACATCGAATGTACCCATTCAGCCCTGCCAAGGTGCTGGACACCGAAAAGCTCAGGGGACTTGGCATAGTGGGGGAACCTTTGCTCTGACCTTTATGAAGAAGTGTGTGTGCGTGTGTGTGTGTGTGTGTGCGCGCGTGTGTGTGTGTGGTATGTAGTAGCAGGCCAAAAATGTGTATCAAGAATGACATCGATAAGCTAGGATGAGGAATACGAGGCTGTTTAACCCAGTCTGCGCGGGAACCCATTTTGGTATTAGCATCATGTCGTGCTTTAGCTATTGAAAAAAAGCAGATCTACAAGCTCATAGCGCGCCACCGAGTGGCGCGCTAAGAGCTTGTAGGTCTGCTGTTTTTGAAAAATCGAAGAACGACTGACATTTTTAGAATCTGATCTCAGGTCAGAATGGGTTAATCAGACCAGTGTGTGTCCAGTGGAAACCTCGTATGAATCTGATCTCAGGTCAGAATGGGTTAAAAATCCCATCAGAACTCTAGCATCCATCTATCTCTCCATCTGTCTCTAGGTCAGCGACTGGACTGAGAGCGGTAGTATTATTCGGGTTGTGCATCTCCACGCCACGGCTCTTAACCCATTCTGACCTCAGATCAGATTCTATAAATGTCTTCTACATCCTGACAGTTTTCTGAAGAAGCTATGTTTCTACGTCAGTCGTTCTTCGATTTAAAAAAAATAGCAGACCTACAAGCTCGTATCGCGCCACTCTGTGGCGCGATATGAGCTTGTAGATCTGCTATTTTTAAATAGCTAAAGCATAACATGATGCTAATACCAAAATGGGTGCCCGTTCAGAATGGGTTAAAGTGCCCTTCCGGGCATAATGATAGATATAGCTTTCCAGTCTGCCAGTCACTTTGTCACCTGACTGCCATTTCCTCTGCAGGGTCCTCTCTCCCGAGTGCTGGCCTGTCACGCAGAGCCGGCGCGCGGCAATGGAAGGTGTCAGATTAACGGGATATGGATGAGAGAGGACGGGGAGGGGGACGTGAGAGGTCCTGGGGGTCACCCCGAGAGGACCAGCTATAAAATGAGAGGCATTAACCCCCGGTGGCACATAGAAAGAGACTGACTGGCTGAGCAGTGCCTCCGCTCCATTACGCAGCTATGTGTGTCCCTATTAGAGATCAGCGGATGCATTTTTTTCTCACCCAAAATAGTTATAATCCGCCCGTTATCCGACCACAATTTATTAATTAATCCAATTTATTAATCCACACCACCCGCAATCCGCTGTGCAGGGAAGCGCCCAGCGTATACAGTATAGCCAATCTACAAGCTGCTGTGACGCGCTGTAGATCGGCTATTTATACTACTTGTGCAAACAATGTCACTCACCAGTCACCACTCTCTCGACAGTTCACCAATGTTACGTGGTGGTTGTATACAGGGCCGGATTAACACCACTGAGGGCCCCTGGGCACTGAAGCTAGAAGGGCCCCCCTTCACGCGCACGCAACATTTTTGAGGTTTTGTAGCCGTTTTGGGGCAGTTTTATGCCGTTATATTGGCCTATTTCCGGTCGCCTACCCCCCCCCCCCCCCCCCCAGAGTGACAGCCAATCTAGCGCATTGTTGCTGCTTTAGACACAATTGCACTTTTCAGCTGCCCTTCTCACCAACAATAAAACACTAATATTTTTAGACACCATTTATTTCATTCGGATTAGCAGGGAAATTATCTGTGGAACTAAAAAAAAATAAAAAAAAATAATGTTTTTTTTGTTTTTTGAGGGGCCCCTGGTGGCCCATATGGTAGATCCGGCCCTGGTTGTATATATCCATTTCCATGGTAACACGCACGCCGTCCACGTTCCCAGTCCCACGCATTCTCATACAGCATATCCAGCGGTCATCGGCAGGGTAAAGAACTTAATCACTCCCAGTCCCACGCCAAACGTATATTCCTCCCTTCTGTTTTACTTAGTTTTACGTTTCTCTCAGACTCACTAGCTGCCTGTTAGCAACTTTAGCGTAGCTGCCTGTAGGAGACCACTGTGTTGTTGTTGTTGTTGTGCAGGACCCAACTCCGGCTAATTTGTGCCAGATCATGGAAAATTATGTAATTAAAATACTACTAATGTCACGCATGTCGCTAATCGATTATAACATTAACGATGCGACTACATCGATGCACGTGTGTCTACTCTGGATCGGTCAAAATAGCGTCTGAATCAGACGTTGGTTCGATCCTAAAGTTATGAATCGGTCGATTCAACTAACTGCGGGAAAAACACAGATGTACAAGCCCAAAGCGCTTTGCATTGTGACGGGTAGATAACTTGTAGATCTGCTACTTCCAGTGCAGGACAGGCGCATGCTTATGACACTCTTAACTATGCGTCAGCAGTGACAACACGAGAGATCCGACGCAACTTTATTGCATAATTGCACACATCTGTTTTTTCTAATCCACGCCACGTATTTCCCATCCACGGGGACAAGCAAAGTGATATCAGCAGCTTCCACCCGATTTGGGTGGTGGTGTTGTTGTTGTCTGACGAGGGTAGCTACTAGCTAGCATAGGAGTTCTCCTTAACACTATGGTACTTTCCATCCTTTGCTGCGGTCACACTGGCAGACGCAAAGACGAATGGGAATATCATTTGGAGCAGCTGCACGTCTTTGCATTCTATTCCAAATTAATTAGCGTCTGCCCGTGTTTAATGGTTTCACTGCCCACACTCCACCGCAGGCAGACCTGTCAAAACTATTCCACTTCCCAAGACTCAGAGACATGCCACTCATTCCGCTGTTTCAATTTATTTTATTCCTAGTCTTAGTTTTTCCCTAATAAAGTAGTTTTTATTTCGGGATATGTCGGGATTGGGACTCGAACCCGTGACACGTTGTCAGGCTGGATTACCAGCCTGAGGTGCCTGGACCGCTTGGTCGGCCCAGGACAACTGACGCCTGATTTGTACTTAGCTTGATACGTGCCACATACCTAAAAAAGAATAGATCTACAAGCTCACAACATGTCACACTACAGCACGTCGTGAGCCTCTAGATCTGCCGTTCAATGTACGCGACGCTGGCGCACAACTAGGTGAGTATATAAATAAGGCATTAGTTAGCATGCTCCTATGGGAGACATCTGAGAGGCTGTGAGTGGGATGTACTGTATTGGAATGAATGCTAAGCAGGGTGTCCTCAAGAGGCATCCATCAAGCATACAAAGGAAAGACATTGCTTGTTTAAACTCAAGAGACGTGCGCGCACACCGCACGGGCCCAAGTGATGAACGGCAAAGTCATAATAAGGTCATAACTAAGGTGGTGCATCTACATGCTACATTATCATAAGTGCCCATTCTTCCCCCGCAGATTTATTTTATTAATGCACTCTTATTTGCTGTGATGCTGAGTTTTCTGCGCCTGAAGCAGGCACATGCGCTCGCAAACACACACGACTAGCCACACACAGACACGCACGCACGCACGCACAGACGCACACACACACACACACACACACACACACACACACACACACACAAAGACACCGCTACTCCATAAACAATCTTGACCCTGGATTGCAGGCAGTCCATTTGGCTGATGGATACGGTATTGACTTTATGTAGCCCCGGCTCTGATGACGAGGGGACGGCTGGGTGCCGGTTGGACAGAGTCAGCTGGAGTGGATGGAGTGACCGGTATATCTATAATTCTCTCGCTTCCTGTCTGTGGGTGGGTGCTTTATGGTCGCTAGAGGTTGGCAGGGAGAGGTGAGGGAGATCCTGGCTGTCAGCGCTAAGAAGTTTTATGCACCCCGAGAGATTGAGGAGGTAGCTGTAGCTAAGGGTTACGATGGCTAGAGCAAGGCTCACCCATATCATCACGTTGCGTTTCACAAACTCTCTTCTACTGTGGCCCTGCATATTCAAATGCGGATGCAGACTCGCCTTGTAGCTGAAGCAAAACATACAAAATGTAATGATTTACATATACTTTTACTAGCAAGTGCTTTGTTTTCTCCAACGTTTTTTTACTAGCGAGTGCTTTGTTTTCTCCAACGGTTTAAGTTGGTTTAAAGACTGTGGCTCTACTGCGTCTGCTGCGCGCATCACATTGTTCTGTGGTTTAGCTCTTCAGCCCCACCCTGTCCTGGCTAAAGGCTCATACATAGTCTGGTTTTACGGTGGTGGGGTGACCACCGAACTACAACATGACGTCACGAGCCGCGGTGAAGAGCAAACCACCACCACCGCTCCAGCCCTTCTCTCTGTTTTTACTCACCACTGCTCAACGTTATTTCAGCTCCGGTGGTCAGCTCACCACCGGAGCGGTGGTCACCTTACCACCGAAAATCCAGACTAGGAATAGGCCTTAACCATGCCTCATGGTTTAGCTCTTCATCCCCACCCTGTCCTGGCTAACCATGCCTCATGGTTTAGCTCTTCAGCCCCACCCTGTCCTGGCTAACCATGCCTCATGGTTTAGCTCTTCATCCCCACCCTGTCCTGGCTAACCATGCCTCATGGTTTAGCTCTTCAGCCCCACCCTGTCCTGCCTAACCATGCCTCATGGTTTAGCTCTTCAGCTTCTTCTGTCCTGGCTAACCATGCCTCATGGTTTAGCCCCTCATCCCCACCCTGTCCTGGCTAACCATGCCTCATGAAATGTAATGCATTCAAAATCTGGATGACACCATCGAGTTTAACAACGTGTTTTGATGTCTGCGGGGCAAGAAGTGTCTTGCCAAAGACATTTGGTTTTATCAACCAAGAGCAACATTGTTTCCAATGCGTTTCCTTTCCAAAACCTTGATAAAGCCTGTAACTGCTGTCGGTTACATTTTAAAATGATCCCTCTATGGCTATGGAGCATGGCCCATTTTTCATGCTTTTGTACTTTTGTTGACTTTTCCGCTTGGCACTGCTAAAAACTTCACTCGTTGGCGTTTTTGTGCAAATGAACCAGTGCTGGCTAAGGCCTCCTCTCTAATATCCAGCTCTGACTTTGCATTTGTCTGAATTCCATTGTGTCTCCTTATAGAGCGTGCTATTGATGGAGGCTGAGTAAGTAGCCGCAGTCTCCCAGTGGAATGCCCTCATGGTCTTTGTTTTCTCATCTCGACCAAACTATAATGGGCTTATTGGATCAATTAGGATGCACGTTTAAAGGTGCTCAGTAACTCATGATTTAGCCAGCCTTCATTAGCTTATTGGGCTTGGTAATTGGAGTGTGTGTGCGTGTGTGTGTGTGTTTGTGTGTGCGTGTGCGTGTGCGTGTGCGTGTGCGTGTGCGTGTGCGTGTGCGTGTGTGTGTGTGTGTGTGTGTGTGCGTGTGCGAGCGCGCGCGTGTGTTGGATTTATTTTCTATTCTTTTCTTTCCTACTTCAATAGTGACTTTGTTCTAGTCGTAGCTTTTTTTGTACATCAAACATAGAGCTGGGGCTAAATGAGACAAATTCTGATCCAGACCACATATATTTGAGTCTGTGAAACGACTAAAATTACTATCTCTAAATATTTAGCCATGTCACCCACAAGATAGTTGGCTCCCTCCACTGTCAACAAGCTGTAAAAATGGCAAATCTAATATAGTAATGGGCATAGAGCGGAGACTGGTTGCCTTGTTAGAAAGTTAAATATAGCTTAAGTACCCATATGGCCTGTGTATGTGTGTCTGTTGTTTGTGCATTATGTCAGTGTGTATGTATTCATGCTCTCCTAAGGGATATATGCAAAGTATGCACACAGAGCCACATGAAAGGATTGGGCCAAGCATCTCTTGCTTCTCATGCTAGCTCTCCAAACTCAGTAAAGCATAGCGGAAGAAACAGAGCATGAAGCAATCTCCTCAGTGCCCTCCCAGACAGTCGAGTTGTTGTTACTTTGTTTTGATCCATTCATATTGTCTTTGACCCTTCCACTAGCCCCCCCCCCCCTCACTGTGATGCATTGCACACAACAGTGTCAGAGCCTGCCCAGGTGGTAAAGATGGTCAAGAGTCAATTTAGGATGTTGGCTTATTTCTAAGAAAATGTCTTTAAATAATAATGGGATGTTTAGCAATCTTTGTTGGTTTTGTACCTCAATGAAACTCATGTTGACTCACTCCTCTTGGTTCATAAGAATGATCCTTCAACACCAGAAGGGATTGTGGCCGTAATTGTCACATCTTCCAAGTCTCGTTTATCTCTTTTTCATAAATCAGAGTTATCGATGAAGCTAAAATGACAGGCCCATTATCAGCCTTTCTCTGCTCTGCTCCATCTTTGTGAAAAGCCCAAACATTGTTAATAGCTTATTTGAACAGCCTTAAAGGGTAAGACCACTTTTTTTTTTTGAGGTTTGGGTTGTTTTCTTACCTTATTATGGGCAAACTATTCCATTCCATTTCGCTCCGTTAATATTAGCAATTTAAGAAATACAAATTTCCGATCATATCAGGAAAACTCATGCGGTTTTATTTTCGTCTTTTAAAATAGATTTATAAAGTTACTGTTTTGGTTGGAGATATACTGAAGCAGTACTGTGGATCTTGCGAGGTTTCGTTTGTAAACAAGTCGCCACGCTGTTTGAGATGCACCCAGCTGCAGCCTCGAAGCAGTCCCAGACACAAACACTTCTTCTAAAGTGTCTTCTAAAGTGTCTCCCTCAAACACGTCCATTGTGTATGTTTTTAGCAACAAGCAGACGACATCAAATCCGTATGTTTACATCCCCATAGTGGCTCAACGGCATTCCAATAATACGCTTCAGGAGTGGGTGTACAGTTTGGTCCAGTCAGATAATCTTTTACTCAACACAAACAGCAGTGATTCGGTCGTGTAGGCATACCTACCGGATCTTCTTTCTACACAAATTAGTCATAACAAGACAAAATTTACATTTCTTATTTAAAATAAAAACCGCATGAGTTTTCTTGATGTCATAAACTATCAGAATCAGCCTTTGTTGCGTTCGTTTCTGTTCTAAAAGAGTGACTTTGAGAGCTGTTTCCCCGCTACAATGGAAGTCAATGAGCGATTATTTTTATTTCTTTAATTGCTAATAAACAACACAACGGAGCGAAATAACTCATGGAATGGACTAGTTTGCCCACAATAAGGTAATAAAACAACCCAAACCTAAAAAAAAAGGTCTTACCCTTTAAGTCCAGTTTATGCAGCCGTGAAAAGTCACACAAGCCCCTCCCGTCCCATCAAGACCTTAGTTATGATAAGCTTACATCCCCATCTATCTTTTAGCGTGCCAAAATCAGGGATTCACAATGCAACAAGACTAAAAGTTTCTAATAGCCCCACTAGTGCCCTCTAGATGCTGTGTTGCTCCTTACACCCAACTGAACCAAAGTCATTTGAACCGAGCAACATCCCAAGAGCCCTGTGCTCTCACTAATGGGGCTAAAGATGAAAAACTAATGAAGGAATAAGTCAGAGGTGGAGGTGTGCAGTCAGTGTACTGTATATTGTGTATTCTCTGAAGGATGTACACATTATAATAAACAGAAAAGGTTTTAAATTAGAATAAGACTTCTTATTAATACCAAAAGCTACCAAGTGCCTTTAAAACAGAAAACAAATCGAAACGTTCAGCAAATGTAATAGTAATCCTACCACGTTTAATACGGGGGTGGCTGTGGCTCAGGAGGTAGAGCATGGTCATCCAATGATCCATGGGTCGGTGGCTTAGTGTATTTGGACAAGACACGTAACCCCACACTGCCTCCAATGAGTCGGTCGGTGCAAGCTTGCCACCATTGGTGTGTGAATGTTGAAAGTGAGGACACTGGTGTAATTGCGACAGCATGTCCCATTTACTATGACTTCAGGGACTTCCATCCCTGATGGTGTCACGTGATGTCACGAGACCTGGGCACCATATAATATACCATTCTTAAAGAGCCCTGACGCAACCCAAATGATGTCTTGCTGCAGTCACCACACACTGAGATATAATGTAACGCCTGTGACACAAACAAATCCATTTGCATGAGACGTAACGAGATACAAACTCTCCTGTTAATTGAATTAGCTTGTGTTGGCTTCTGTCTGAACCCTTCATCAGTGCCTCCGTGCAGGTCATTTGAGGTAAATGGAGGCGACTGAACACTGAATCAGTGCCACAGCAGCAGTGGTGGATGTACTGGCTGGAGGTGAATTAGGCTAATAATCTATTGTTGCCCGCTCTTTAGGGGCCGATTATTTCGCTGTGCCCTTTGCTATCTGTTTCGAGTGAGCCCAATGTGATTAGGACAATTCTAGGGGAGATAGTTGATTGTGTGAACACTCAACTCCAGGCATGAAGTACACCCCCCACTGAATAGCAAATATATTATACTATTCAGGTTTAGACCCATTTACTGGAGGAAAGCCGGTTCAGTATTGTTACAAATATGATTTAGGTGTCCACAGAAGGATTTGCTTTTAGTGGACGTGCACTTTGAAATATCACATAGAGAATTAAATGGATGCTAATAATACAATGTCCGAACTTATCAAACATTGCTGTGCTTAACACTGTGTCATCTACGTTATTGGCACAGATAACCTATAGCCGAAACAACGGCTCTGATGGTCCTTCAAAGTCAGGTTGTAAATAACCACGTTGTTAAATAATAATATTGGTCCCCACTCCTTTTTTGTCAGTGTATAATTTGCACATATGTAATGTAATGAATTCTGTATCCACATTAAATTATTTTCCTTTCTCCTTTCATTCTTTTCCTTTCTCCATTCTCACTGTGTTCTGTGTTAATGGAACTTCAATCCAGAGAGAGAGAAAGTGAGAGAGACAGATAGGGAAAAAGGGGGAGAAATTCCATTCAGTGCAAGTTAGAATGAGGGAAGGAGAGTGAGAGAGGGATTCAATCTGATGAGCGAGATGAGAGGCAAAGTAAACTGTGTTACGTTGTGGCCCTCATAGCACAGGTTAGCACAGTTCAGGGCCCCACCAGGAAGAATGAAAAGACCTGCCGATGCGGCACCAGCGCTTTCACTAACTCGGGGACATTGGCCGGTGTGTGAAGGGAGGGACCAGATTGCTCTTGTGTTCACATCTTTCTTTGGCAACTTCTTCAGGCCCTGCAATCCAGCACAGCACTTCCGAAAAACAAACATAGCAGCAGGAGGCAAAAGAGCAAGTTTAACGTACGAGTTGCATCATTCACGTTTCGTCTATGCTTCACTACGTGCATGACTGCACATATTATGTTAAATGTTCTACAGCCTCGCCAAATCCGTGCTTACGCAGGATTTGGTGCCGGTGTACGAGGGGAATCTGTTTCAAGTTTATCGTGCACACTTTTGCATTGCATACCTCTCTCTCTCTCACTGTGAGGGACACAGAGAAGCCTTTTACTTGTTGCGAAACTGAGAAATGCATTGAAAAGGAGTCAAGCCAATGTTCTCTTGTTATTAGACTGCTGCTCCGAGCGTGTGTTGACTGTACAAACAGCCTCAGTTGGCCCATGTGTTTGCTTGACTTCCTTCTGGACTGGATATTGCGTAAACACCAAGAGCACTCACTGGCCCAAGCAATCTCACTCACACTCACACTCTCTCTGTCTGTGTGTGTGTGTGTGTGTGTGTGTGTGTGTGTGTGTGTGTGTGCGTGTGCGTGTGTGCGTGTGCGTGTGTGTGTGTGAAGAGAGAAAGACAGAGCAAGTTTCATTATAGTTTTAATATTTAATATGTAATACTTTTATTCCGCCCACCAAAAAAATGAGCACATAGAGTTATGGCTAATCAAATATGTGGCAATTCTTCTCCAACCTACTTATCAGCACTTTTTCTTCTTCCTCCTCTCATAGCAGGGGTGTGAGAAATATATTCAGCCTGGGACTTTTCCACTTGGTCCGGCCTGGGGGAGGAGGAGATGGGGGTGGGGCTGCTTGGCGAGGATTGATTACATGTACATTATGTATGACAGTCAGTTCGGTATTTTATTGCAACCCTAACCTAGTACACACGTGTCACATTTTAAGGTAAATAACACTCCTGCTTTTATTAACCCATTCTGACCTGAGATCAGATTCTAGAAATGTCAGTCGCTCTTCGATTTTTCAAAAATAGCAGACCTACAAGCTCGTATCGCGCCACTCGGTGGCGCGATATGAGCTTGTAGATCTGCTATTTTTCAATAGCTAAAGCACGACATGATGCCAACACCAAAATGGGTGCCCGGTCAGAATGGGTTAACCGGTCAATCTGTCGTTCTTACTACTACTTATACACTGTTAACTAAAGGCGTCCTTCTACACTTCATTTAAGTGACTTGATAATAGGGAGAGAGAGAGACAGAGAGAGAGACTATGTCCAAGAGCATAGTGACGGAGTGTGAGGGAGCGTGCCTGTGCATATAGGGTTCACGCCTCATCGACTGACCAAATCAGAGATAATGCTCTCTTATGCGACGGCGTCGATATGATTTTACAGCACTATCATTCACATGACAGTGAAGGACGAGACCACCAAAGAACCACCCAACTGAATAATCGATGACATGCTAATTAATGTCACGTCAGTCAGTCAGTCCCACCCACCACACGCACACAAGCAGGCACTCAGGCATGCACACACGCAAACTTTATTGTTGCGAATGCAATGAGCACTAACTATGAGACCCTGCAGATCATGTCTGTGTGTCTGTGTGTGTGTGTGTGTCTGTCTGTCTGTCCCGCTGTTACACCACCCGCCCGCCACCAGAGGGCGCAGCTGTATCACACAAAACACACACACGCACGCACTCACACATACACACACACACACACACACACACACACACACACACACACACACAACTTAACTTAAAAAAACTTAACTTAAAAAAAAAACTTAACTTAAAATGAAAAAGAAAAAACTTAACTTAAAAAAAACCTTTAAAAACACTTAACTTCAAAAAACTTAACTTAAAAATAAAATCTTAAACTTAAAAAACACAAAAAAAATTAACTTAAAAAAAACTTAACTTAAAAATAAAATCTTAAAAAAACACAAAAAAGAGAACTTTAAAAAGAAAACCTTAAAAAAGTATGTAATTTATTCTAATTGTTGTTATTGCCATTTACGAGCTGCGTTCGCTTCCCGCGTCTTACTTGTGTATGTACTGTATGTGTGTGTTATGTTTTGATGTATGTATGTATGTATGCTTGCATCTGGGTAGCCCCTGAATACAGAATGTAATTGCCAAGAACCTGGGTGTCGTCCTGCACCTGGACAGTCAGCTGTCTTTCAGGGCATGCGTCGCTTCCACGGAAATCTGCACACCGTCTTAAAGGCAAAATGCAATGCAAAAGTGCACGATAAACTTGAAACGGATGCCCCTCGTACACTGACACCGTCAGGTACAAACATGAACAGGACGTGTAGGGGTAGGTATAAGAATCAGCCGTGTGAAGTGAGGGGCGCTCTTATTATCTTTCTTTTTTTACCCTGAGATACATACCCAACCGACTCCATCGCATTGCACCGATCACAGTACCTTTTACTCACCCAATATATCATCAATAGCCAATAAGTGCACTTTTACCTGACAATACAACGACTCAAACTTAATACATATACAGGTATGTTTTACGTGTAACCTCTGTTAATCTAACTCTAATTAAAGTCTAACTCGTGTTGCTGTGATTAGGTGATGTAATGATGATGTAAAACAAACAGTGTCAAAACAAACGTTAAACTCTCTTTATTGTTAATGGGATTTAATGTTTGTGTTAGGGACAAAGAAAACATTCATTTCTCTTCATTGCCAATGGCGTTTTTAAAACAAACATTGAACTAAAAACGAACATTAAACCTGTATATAGGAGGGGCTAGCCCTAAAAAAATGGGCTGAACTCACATCAACATAATGCATGGAAGACACCTGAGACATTGCTGCTGCTTTCAATGAGACAATTATCAATTATGAGACCATTATCAATTATTTCAGAGAACCAGGTATCAATGAAACAATTAGCCATCAACATTTAAGTGCTGTCTATAGCCTACAGTAGGTGTCTGGAATGCTACGCCAGAGTAGAGGCCCAGGGCAGAAACACAATCTTTTTTTTTTTTTTAAGATATTTTTTTGCGGCTTACGCCTTTTATTGATTTTTGAAGGGACAGACAGTAGGCTGACAGGAAACGGGAGAGAGATGGGGGGATGACATGCAGTAAAGGCCGTGTCGGGTCCGGGAGTCGAACCCGCGGCACACTGCGACTGGATTACCAGTCCGGTGCCCAGACCGTTACGCTACGGCCTGGGCCTAGAAACACAATATTAAAGAACATCTTGTCATGGTTTGACTCTTCCCCTGTCTGCATTTCCACGTCAGCCACTCCCACTCTCCATTCCTACTCAGTCCTTGTCACACACCTGTTCCCAATCCCTCTTCAGTCCAACAGTGCCATATGCCCTTCCACACCTGTGAACACTTCGGCAATTACCCTGCTCCCTATAAGACTGGACTCTTTCCACACTCCCACTGTCAACATACCTCCTTGCCCCCTGTGTTGTACCCATAGACTGTAAAAAATATGTTCCCCGGGTCTAACATGAACGTAAAATGAAGCCTGAAATTCCTTGCACTCTAATGCACTGTAAGTCGCCATCTTTCTTGATCCGTTCTGGTCCAGCTGGCCATTGGCTGGCCCAGACAACGAGGCGGGACTTCCCCCCCCCTTCTTCTCCGTTGGTTTTTATTTTGACTCGAGTGGGTGGGGGATCCCGATCATAGACTGTAACGGTAGCCACGCCCCTCAGAACATACGCGACTTTATGGTCATTTATTTTATAAATGGGACCATAATTTTCCAAAAAGAATATTATGACATTAGAAATGAGACTTTAAACTAGTGACTGGAAGCAGAAAGTATTCATGACCATGTTTATTAAGGTAATACAGTCTAGGTGAAGTTGGGCCCAAATACATGGGCCTCTATGGAGCTATGGGGCTTTTTGGGTCCAGTCCAGCGCCACAACAGGCCATCATATGAACTTTCAGGAAGTCCCGATTTCAAAAGAGGCTTCACGAAATATCTGGTTGTACCTGAGTTCCTGGTTCTCTGTTTTTTGCAATTCTGAAAGGCTGCATTTTTGGACTTTACTGCTTCGAAAGGTTTGCATGTTTGAACTTTCGGTTTACTGCTTTGTGCTTTGAAGAACCTTTGCATTTTTGGCATTTTCTGCATGCTGCTACTACTCATTTGTTTTGTTTGTAGCTTGACGGCATTCTGCTTTAATAAATCATTTAATTTGAACATTCCTGCTCTTGTCCTGCATTTGGGTCCCACCCTTTGACTCACCGTGACAGATGTAGGGATCAACATTTAAGTGCTGTCTATATATAGCCTAGGTGCCTGGACCGCTACGCCAGAGGCCCAGGGCAGAAACACAATATTAAAGAACATCTAAATTCAGTAAAAATGAGTTCGATCAGCTAACACAGGATGTGACCCTCCCTTCCATTCTGACCGGGCACCCATTTTGGTGTCAGCATCATGTCATGCTTTAGCTATTTAAAAATAGCAGATCTACAAGCTCATATCGCGCCACCGAGTGGCGCGATACGAGCTTGTAGGTCTGCTATTTTTGAAAAATCGAAGAGCGACTGACATTTTTAGAATCTGATCTCAGGTCAGAATGGGTTCATCAGACCAGTGTGTGTCCGGCGGAAACCTCGTATGAGTATTGTATCCATATCATGATATTAGACTGGATATTGTGTGTGATTTTTGGATACTGTACTGTTGTGATATGGCATAAGTGTTCTATAATAATATAAATATCGGATCGGGAAAAATCGGGGGGAAAAACCTAGGCAGATACTCAAAATGTACTGATCGGAATCGGATCGGGAGTAAACAAACGTGATCGCGACATCCCTAGTTTGAATGGTTGAAGGACAGCATTCCCTCCAGTGCATGTAAAAGCTCTGGAGGGGCGGTCACAGATTCTGCGGTCTGAATCTCCGACCTTAACCCATTCTGACCTGAGATCAGATTCATACGAGGTTTCCGCTGGACACACACTGGTCTGATTAACCCATTCTGACCTGAGATCAGATTCTAAAAATGTCAGTCGTTCTTCGATTTTTCAAAAAATAGCAGACCTACAAGCTCGTATCGCGCCACTCGGTGGCGCGATATGAGCTTGTAGATCTGCTATTTTTAAATAGCTAAAGCATAACATGATGCTGACACCAAAATGGGTGCCCGGTCAGAATGGGTTAAGCGAGTTATTATGCCCACAGTGGCTGACCACACAGGTGGCTTTCGCTGGCACCGGCACTGTATGGGCAGTGACATCAGGGACCTCCATATATGGGTATAAAATGGAATTGGACTGACAGATACAGAAATCTTTGATTGGCTGAGCACAGAGTGTGATGATGTATGATAAGAGCGCCCCTCACTTCACAAGAGTGTGGTTTTTGAATTCATGTTCTGGTGTGAATTAAAACACTTAACCTGTTTCCTTTTTCTCCCCCCTCATGCTCTGCTGCTCCACTGATTCACGCACGTCCGAAAACCTCTTCAACAGGTAATGTGATTTCCTGTTCCCTTCATTCTTGTTGTGTTGTATTTAATCCCCGTCAATGACAATGACTAATGCACCTGTCTTGTTGTGTAATAGCACTCATACTGTAGACATGATGATGCGATAAATTCATACATTTAGCAGATTCATCCCCCCATAAGCCCTTGTTGGGGTAGATGTGATTTTACAAATATTCTTTTGTGTCCTACAACGGTTTCCAGTCCCAAAAGTCCATAACCAGAATGCCTGGTTACATTGGACTGGGGTGGTGGTGGTGGTGGTGGGAGGTGGGGTGGGGTGGGGTGGGGTGTCTGTAGTGGGTGAATCTAGGAAAATGAATCTGCCATGGTAACACTAGTAAGCTGAAGTAGGGAGGAATTGTTACGTTGTTATTGAGGCATTATATTTATTTATTTATCTGCCTTGAAAATGGTGACTCTTGAGAATCCGCTACGGCTGAAGAGGCGTTCTCGGCCAGCCTCTGACAGTGCATGCATGTTCTGAGCCCAGATCAGCGTGGGTGAAATAGCCTGTGCGTTAATCCCTGGAAGCACATCTGGTGTGTGTGTGTGTGTGTGTGTGTGTGTGTGTGTACTGTGTATGTACTGCATTTGTGTGTGTGTGTGTGTGTCACACTGCCCTCATTCACATATTTCAAACCCTCCGACGCCCCGGCCTCCCGGTGTTGTCAATGTTGTTGTCATTTGATGTGCCCTCCTCCCCTTGACCTCTCTCTCTCTCGCCTCCTCTCTCCCTCTGTTTATAATCCACCCATTTCATTGTCTAACGCCATACACCATTTTCTATCACATGTGTTTTCATTGTCTAACGCCATACACCATTTTCTATCACATGTGTTTTCATTGTTTAACACCATACACCATTCTCTATTACATGATGTGTTCCCCAGTATTTCCTTTCTTCTTAAGTGGGTCTCGACCCGTTCTCCCTCCAATGCTTCCAATGCTCTCTTCTCTACCTTGGCTCTCCTTTCTCTCCTTCTTGCATCCTCTCCAACTCTCCCGTTACATTTGTTTCCCAAACCTTTTCAGCGGAGGACCAAGAAATAAACGTGGCGCCTCAATGGGACTCAAACTAAAAAGAAATCCCCATTAGGAATGAACAATTAGAAAAATAACCCGATCTACAAGCTCACAACATGTGACACGTTCTTAGTTTGTAGATCTGCTATTTTCACTATTTTGAATCCTGCGGTACTGCAGCTGTTCGTGCTCTAGTCTAGCAGACAGACAGACAGACAGACAGACACACACACAGACAGACACACAGACATACACACATGGCCAGTTATGTTGTTTTGAGCAGTTAGGCACCACTCAAAACAACACCGCTGGCTGGCTGCAGTTATAGTGCTCTGTGTGAATGGCCCTTTAGGCTGCTCAGCAGTGCCACTTTAGGTCACTGCAGCTGATCCTACTCTAGAGTCTAGACAGACAGACACAGACAGACACAGACATAGACACAGACACAGACAGACACACAGACAGACAGACAGACAGACAGACAGACAGACAGACAGACAGACAGACAGACAGACAGACAGACAGACAGACAGACAGACAGTACATATCCTCATTATGTACTTTGCTCAGCCAATCAAGTCATCACTATGGGGTGATCGGCCAATCAAATTAACACCTGGGGATACCCATCTGTCTCTGTGTCTGCTGTAAAGTGTAGTGTTGTGTGTGTGTGCGTGTGCGTGTGTGTGTGCGCGCGTGCATGCACAGTTATTTGCCTCATGCATTGCATACCGGATGACGGTGAGGGTTAGCCTGCGTAGTGTAGTGTTTTGTAGGTTATGTAGAGGTGGCATTTTGGCTACGACTACTGATGTGAGTTAAGCGTCTCTTTGTGAGACGATGTGTTCATGTTGCCGTTCAACCCTCAACACATATCTTTTAAGCGACCCATCGCTCTTCCCAGTCTCCTTTATTCCCTATCATTCTCTCTTTTCCAATCCCTTTCTCCTCCAGGGCCAATTTTTGTTTCCCCCCTTCTTTTTCTTTTTGTGGTTATTGCATCACAGCTGCACCCAGGAGACTGCTAATGCACTCTGAATGTCATAATGTGACAGGCCCCATTACCCAAACTGACTCTCGGCTGGGTACTTATTACAGGATGTTCCAGTTTGTGCCCTTTGTGCTTTGTACAGTGTGTGTGTACAGGCACAGCGGGACGCGCACGCACATTCATGTGTGCGCAGGTTATCTACGTACGTACGTACGTACGTACGTACGTGTGGTCATGACGGGGTTCTCTGTACAAGCAAAACCAGACCATGGGGCTGCCCAATGTCGTCAGTGTCGGGGTCGAAACCTTGTATGTCCGACGCTCTTTTTAAGTGGTGCAACCACTTCTACATCCAGCATGCAATGTCCGTGTACCTGTGTACCTGTTTGTGATGTACCTGTGTGAGCACGAGTGGCGTGCGCATGCGTGAAATTGGAACGAGAGAAGTATGTGACATGGCTGCCACCTGCTGGACGCAAACGATACAGAGAAGAAATTGGAACGATACAGGGAAGAAATTGGAACGATACAAATTGGAACGATACAGAGAACCAATAGACGGGAGTTGCACCACTTGGTTCACACTGGTGTGATTTTTGAGTGGTGCAACCACTCCTACAACCAGCTTGCAATGTCCTCGTACCTGTTTGTGTGTGTGTCTGTGTGAGCATGAGTATGTGACTTAATAATAGCAGTAGGGGGCGCCAGAAACAGTGAGAGGGGTAGTGACTCTAATGAGAGAGAGTGAGAGAGAGAGAGAGAGAGAGAGAGAGAGAGAGAGAGAGAGAGAGAGAGAGAGAGAGAGAGAGAGGGGGGGGGGGGGGGGGGGGGGGGGATTGCACCACTCAGTTCACACGTGTGTGATTTTTGTTATTATTTCGTTTTTGAGTGGTCCAGTGCAAGTGCAACCACTCCATGGAACAGCAATGTCCGTGTTCACATATGTGTCCGCTTAATACGCCTACCTACTGTATGTGTTGGTTAATGAGCACCAGTATAATGAGTATACCAGTAGGGCGCTGTTGTGCCAGAGAGAGAGAGAGTGCTGCACTGTTGCCTGCTAATGAGAGAGAGAGAGAGAGAGAGAGGGGGGGGGGGGGGGGGGGGGAGTTGCACCACTCAGTTCACACGGGTGTGATTTTTTTTTTAATGGTGAAAACAGCCAATCTACAAGCTCACATACGACGTGATATGAGCTTGTAGATCGGCTATATATTCACTACTTTTGAGTGCCCGCTCTGTACCCATATCTGATGTCAAAATAGACATGATGGGGTCTGGGATTATGGGCAGAGCAATTTGCAGGGGAAGACGTTGGGGGGGGTGGGGTGGAGGACAAGGAGAGGGGACAGTGGTCATCCAAGCATCTGGGATAATCCAGACTTAATGGAGGGAATAAGGCGGCCTATGGGTGGCAATCCGCTTTCTGTCCGCACTGATTTCCATCATAATGCTGTGATATTGTGAGGGCTTTGATACTCAGTCTTAGCTTTCACATATTAATGTTCATTTCTATTATAACATATCATTAGATATACATATTTCTCTAGGCGTGCGTGCGTGTGTTGCGTACACATCAGCTGATGCAGGTGAAGTGGGGCAATACTGCATCAGAACCATTTCATGTTGGGAATGGGGTCAGACGGGGGGGATTTTATCTCCTTTTTTATTTAATCTGTACATGGATGATCTATTTAGTAACCTGAACCTCTAGTAAAACTGGCTGTGTAATCGGTAATACTGTTGTGAACCATTTTATGTACGCGGACTATTTGGTTATCATTTCCCTGTACAGTGCAGGCTTACAGCAGCTTTTGAGGATTTGTTCCCAGTATGGTATTGACTTTAATATTAAGTATAATGCCAAGAAAAGTAGCATCCTGATTGTGCGAAGTAAAGAGGATAAAAAGGCAGTTTTTCCTAACTTTATTCTCAGTGATAACATTCTCCTTGTCTGCAGTGAGATTAAGTACCTCGGGCACTATATCTCTGATGACCTCACAGATGATAAAGACATTCATAGACAAAGGCAAACAAGATGGCACAGTGCCAGTCAGCTGTTTGTAAAATTCATGTGTCGACTAGAGTCTTTTTAGACTAGAGGAGTCTGACAACTGTGTCATCAGGTTGTTAACCAACCCTGTGAAGAGCTCTAATAGGTTCTCTTCCATGATTGGAGACATTGGCGAAACTGCCTCTACAGGCTGTGAGCATATGCACTGTGTATGTATGTATGTATATTTAAAAATTTCTATTTTTAATTTGTTGCGAATGCAGTAAACACTAACTATGAGACCCTGCAGATCATGTCTGTGTGTCTGTCTGTCTGTCCCGCTGTGACACCACCCGCCCACCACCAGAGGGCGCAGCTGTAACACACACACACACACACACACACACACACACACACACACACACACACACACACACACACACACACACACACAGTAGAAATGTAAAAGAATTACTAACTAAAAAGAAAAAAAAAGTACGGAATTTATTCAAATTGTTGTTATTGCAATTTACGAGCTGCGTTCGCTTCCCGCGTTTGCGCGTCTTACTTGTTTTATTATTTACTGTCTTTTGTTCCTCTGTATGTGATCTGGACCGTGAGTCTGTATAGAGATATATATATTGACAAATTAGGATCTAATTCACGGCAGCATTTTTCCCAGTTGAGCTCTTATTTTGAAAAGCCACATTTCCATTCTTCCGGAAGTGAACATAAACTAGTAAGCGAAACGGGTCCTGGACAGGCCTTGTTTATAAGTTGAATCTATAGAGCGTCGCAGTCCCGCCCCCTACCAGGGCCCAGGAAATGATTCTCCGTTCATTTTCCTCATAGACATTTCAAAAAGTATTTATTTAAAGACGTTTACGCCGCTGGACAAAGCCAACTCTTGTCGTGACAACTCATGACAACAAACACAATTTTTTTGGGCCGAACAAATAATTAGAAAGAAGAAAAGAACGGCAGGTTACAACACTTTTTTGGTTGTTTTTCTTCTTTGTAATTATTAGTTTGGTCCAAAATATTGTGTTTATTGTCATGATTTGTCACGACTCGAGTTGGCGTAACCGTCTTTAAAGGACAACTTTCGTTTTTTTCAACCAAGGTTCATGTTTTAGTTTGTTATTAGATAAAGTAAAAGATGAGTGTTAATCTTTTTTCATTTGCTGCTTTCTTTCGTTTTAGGGAATTTAGCTGTTTTTGACAGGGGGGGCGGGGGCATTCGAGCATGGGGCTAAATATGTATTTTTTTACCAAATTTGATGGTGATTTATTTATTTATTATTTACTATAGTCCTAATAAACCCCAGGAAATTACATCTGGCCACAGAAGATCACATGATCTACTGAATGTGAAGGTAGCCTAGTGGGGGAAGGCTTATACTGTGTGTGTGGCTCAATATGTCAGTTTGACACATTCAATAGATCCTGTGATCTTTTGTGGCCAGATGTAATTTCTTGGGGTTTATTAGGACTATAGTAAATAATAAAAAAATAAATCGCCATAATATTTTGTAAAAAAATACATATTTATCCCCATGCTCGAATGCCCCCAAAAACTGCTAAAATCCCCAAAACGAAAGAAAGCAGCAAATGAAAGAAAAAGAACACTCACCTTTTAGTTTCTCTAATAACAACCTAAAACATGAACCTTGGTTGAAAAAAACTAAAGTTGTCCTTTAAATAAATACCTTTTGAAATGTCTATGAGAAAAATGCATTGGGAATCATTTCCTGGGCCTGGCGTCGTCATGAAAGGGGGCGGGACTGCGACGCTTTATACCAGGGCACTGGAGGGCTCCACATCGTCGGCTCTGTGCCATCAAAGAAACGTTGTTTTGACCAAAAATGCCATCTGGGACAAGGAATATAGGAGATACAGGCGATTGAAAGAAACAGATAGAATGGATTATTATGGTGCCGACAAGCTAAGATGGGCGACCCATTGTTGTGACAACAACAGCTAGCTACCCAATGTTAACGTACGTAGCGTCATGGCTTGATCGATCGAAATGGCTATAAAAGCGCAATTGCCATTGATCTACGGCAATGGCGTTAAGAGTAGCATTAAATAATAGGCTTTAATTGACCTAGATCTACGGCAATGGCGGTATCAGTGTTAAAGTCTGCTTCGGCACCAACCTGGTGTCCCTGTCACTTTCTAATGTAGGCCTACCAACAAAGACTTGAAACTAAAGGATTGCTGTTTAGTTGAATAGGAGCTCTCCTAGGGGGCAGGTCTTTGAGCAGGAAGCAAGACAATTAGCAAAAAGGGGTGCGGCCACACCTGACTTACTGTTATTAAGTCATTAAAACAAGCTTAAACGCTTATTTTTTAAATATATATTTGTTTACCGAATGGGTTCTCATATTGGAGACGTTCTAACATGACCATCCAGGATTTGAAATACCCGTGGAACATTTTTGAAGGGTAATATTCACAAGGGAACTATAGCGTCCATCCACTTCCAGCCAGACTTCACTGACAAAGACAGCTCTTAACTTCTTATCACGAGCGGAAAACATGGCGTATAAATAAGTGTAACGGGGCCTAAAGTGAGGGCCCATAAATCACTTCCTATCATCAATCAGTGCTATAGCCGAGGCCACCAGGTCCTGTCCTCTGCCTGAACAGTGTGTTGTGTTCAGCGTTAGCCGCCGGCAATGAAGGCTTGACAATACACGGAACGGTTTCTGATAAATGTTCTCTCTCCAGATCAGTAAGTGTTTACAGGCTTAGAGGAAGAGCACCCACCCCCGTGGCTTTGGTAAACTGAAGATCTTATTCTCTGTGGGTGTACAGCAGTGAAGTAGTCAGAGGTGGAACGTAAAGTACTACAAGTACTTTGTTTGTTATGTTATTAGGTGTGTGTGTGTGTGTGTGTGTGTGTGTGTGTGTTGTTTGATTCAGGTCCTGCGTATTCAATTCATAATCAGCGTGTGTGTGTGTGTGTGTATGAGTGTTTGTTGTGCATACACACACACGCACGCACCGTTGCACGCACACACGCATTTGTATGTGTAAACAAAAGCATGAGTTCAAACGCACAAGCGCTTACTTTGCATTCCCCAAATTTGCATGTGTTTACATTTGCTCCTCCGGGTGAAATAATAACCCAAAGTCCGTGCCAGGAGTCCTTGGAAGCCATATGCCTTTGGGGGGTTATGATATAGCATAGCATGGGATGATTTATGGTATCTGTGATACTGCACTTCTATGTTTAGACGGTAGAGAATGCCCTCAAGGCATGTCTGTTTCACGTTCACGTTGGTAACAAACTCCCTTCACGTCACAATCAAGTAAGATCACCCCAGTTATGTCGAAAGAATGACACATCTCTTTGTTCCGGGATATGGTGTGTATGTGTATGTGTGTTCGTGTGAGTGTACGTGTACAGTATGCGTGCGTGCGTGCGTGTGTGCGTGCGTGCGTGTGTTGGAAATGGCTTGGATATTATTCCGTTTCCCAGCTCAGCGGTTTTCATGTAGGCAGCTGTTCGGGGTAAAAAGCTGGTGAACAAATTTCCCAGGAGCCTCTCTGTTTGTTCTGTTTAAAAGGAGGGCACATATTCAGTACGTACAGAAGTTAAGAACAAATATAATTATAATTATAACCGTTTGGCTTTCCCCCCGCTATTGGACTTGTATGCAGACACTATTATGCGGCGTAAAGCGGCTAAAGCCACTCGAGGAGATCTTTCCATTTTCACTGTGAGTTGTTATTATTATTATTATTCAGTCTGATAATGTGCAGGGAAAAATCCAAATACGCTCACAATGGCAGTTTTATTCCCAGGTTACAAACAAGAGTCTGGAGTCGCCGCTCTCTTCTATACAAACACTATCAGTTGAAGTCTTGAGTTCCTCTGTCTTCTCCTAATCCCATCAAAAGGATCCCCCCCAACCTTTTTAATTGCTCTCGGTATCTCAAAGAATCCCCGTCAATGGAAGGTTCTCCATGACGAGTCCCAATGACGTTGGCAATAACAATGGAGGTGTTGGGGAGGGATCATGATTCTCCATCTGCTCCCTGCCGTCCCGCATCTCGCCTCGTCAGGCGATAGCGTTCTTATCTTGGCGGTCACCCTTAGCTACACGAAGGCACCAGGGGGGCCTTCGTCAGGAGACAGACACCCACCCCTTCTCTCTCTGCCTTTATCTTAGATCCTCCAAATGATTTCCATCTCACATTGGGAACGTCGTGTGTGTGTGTGTGTGTGTGTGTGTGTGTGTGTGTGTGTGTGTGTGTGTGTGTGTGTGTGTGTGTGTGTGTGTGTGTGTGTGTGTGTGTGTGTGTGCACTAGACATGCAGATCCCTATGAATATCACAGTGGAGTGTGTGCGTATTCCAGAGGTACTGGAAGGTAACTTCCATTAGCGTACAAGCGTTAGCGTCACTGTGCTAAAGTAGCTTTATAGAGTATCTATGTGATAGATAGAGTATCACAGTGGGTATTCTGATAATGCAAACGGGGTTGGATTTTAGTGAATGCAGGAACCCTTTTTTAAAGATGGAGTGCCACAATTTTTGTATTTTTCCAGTTTTTCATGTGTCTATGAGGTGACAGTACTTCATTCAGACACCCTGGAGTTGTTTTTATGTGCAATTGTGTATTAACTTTGTATTTAGGGTTTCTTCCTGGAGGCTGAACCCTTGACCTTGGGCCAATGAAGTAAACAGTAATATAGTGACATCACACTATCAGCCCCTCCCCTAACCCCTCCCCCTATATCATACAACTACAGCTGTGGGTGCGGCTTCAGTTCAGGTGGATCACCACCCATCACCACCCACCAGGCAAACCAGGCATACTTAATGAACTGGTGGGCGTGTCGACATAAGAGCATGATTTTAACAAATACTGTACACTTTTTTGAAAAAAGTTCTTCCCCCTTATATTGTAATAATACCTGATGATCATGTTTTAGGGTGGAAAAAAATGGTGGCACTCCATCTTTAAAGCAAATTTCTAGACAAGCACTGTTGAGCAATGTTATTTTAATGATTAGAATTTCAATAATAGTTTAGTGCTCATTACGTATTTTATATGCACAATAATGAATAAAAAAACGGCAATAAAAATAATTAAGACTCCAGTGGGGAATATGTTTTGGTGTGAAATGGAAATTTTAAATGATGCAGGGACACTTGGCCGCTGTAGTGTGGTGGGTTAAATTATCGCAGTAGCCAGACCAACCACGTAGCAACTGTTTACTCTACGGAAACACATCATGAACAAGGTAAACAAACGTTGAGATTGAGCACGGCATGGGCATGGCCTTTTTGTCACCTAAAACTGAATCAGGAACTGTTTTTGTTGGACTGAATAGGTGCTTTTTTTTAATCCCAGGATGTCAAACTCAAATACACAGTGGGCCAAAATAAAAAGAATTATACAAGTCGAGGGCGGGACTGTGTTTCAACACACGGGCACCGCGGTCATGAGGACGTCACAGGCAAACAGCAAAAAAAGTTAATCTTCTTAGGTAATATTCTTTCATTACAGCCACACTGTCTCCACACAGAAGACAATTACAATTTACAATTTACAATTTAGGCATTTAGCAGACGCTCTTAATCCAGAGCGATTTACAATAATCAAGAACAAAAGCATGGGAATACATCACAAAAGCATTTATCATAAAACATGCGTAAGCTAAGAAAGTAACAGTGGAATATCTATATTATGAGACTATACATATAAACTATATATATATACTACTATGCTATACATATGTACTATGGCGTGCTATGACTACATACAATGCAATTATAGTGCCGTCTACATAACATGCTATAAGTCTGTATCAGATGCTATCTAAGTCTACAGAAATGCTATCTAAGGGGGTGGGGTAAGACACAGAGGTTTGCTCTCTGCCTCCTACCTAGAGGCAGAGTCCACCTTTCTTTTAGACATTTTTGGGGAGAGGGGTAGCTGAAAGTTGACCACAGGCAATATACTTTCACTGCTGATCAATAGTGAAGAGAAGACGCAGGCTTGTGCTCACGTGCCCTCGATATGTGCCAATGCACTCGCAGTGCATTGTGGGACTGGGATGGTGGTGCATGCAATATACCAGAGGGCCAGTTCTAATACTAATTAAATATCATCCCGCGGGCCAAAGATAATTCATTCACGCGCCTGATTTGGCCCCCGGGCCTTGAGGAGGGATGATTAGGCCTACTACTGTCACGTTCCCGTGGTCGTTGTGATGCAGGACAGCAAGCAGACAGAGTTCAAAATCCAAGAGTGGGTGGTTTATTACAAAATAACTGGGAGAACGTCACAAACACTGAACTGAACAAGAAGTGACACCAAACAATGACTGGACAAGGACTGACTGGGGAACAAGACTAATATACACAAGAGGGCTGATTAGTGATTACACATGAGAAACACCTGGGGAAGACGACATAGAACCAAAACAACTAGAACATAACCTAGAAATACAAGGGCTAGACAGGCAAAGTCTGTGACTGTGACAACTACGATTTGCTAGTTTTCAGATTGTATTGTCACGTCACATGTTTTAATAGCTACAGATGTAAAACAGTGGGTGAAAATCATTGTACAAGCTCCCAACATTTGCAGTTTCAAGAAAAGGGTAAAGAACAGATTAAGAAAGAAATGAGAAAAAGACGTCAGGCAGGCAGCCAAGGCAGTAAATAACATGGACTTGTAATGAATAGGCCCTCATGTGTAGTAAACAAAAAAATAATCTAAAGATCAACAATACCAACCAAAATCATCATGACACTCTTGACAAAACAGCCCTCCCTCAAAACAAAAACGAATTACAGTTGTTACCCTGAAGTGATAGCCTACTCAACTGAAAGGAAATACTAAATTGTGTTGTTGCATAGACATGCAGGAGGAGAGACAGAGAGAGAGAGAAAGGGCAGAGGCGGTGTGTGGAATTATCTCCGTAATGGAAAGCAGGATATGAGGCTGTTGTTGCTGTCCTTGGTGTTTCTGGTCCTCCTTCCTTGTCACAGCGCCACTGAGTGATGGAGGAGGAAATCAGCCCGAAGAGTGAAGAGTACATAAGGGTCGCAGGGGTTAAGAACCAATGAGCTCTAGTCGGTAATGGGATTGGCTTTGCTGGGCTGGCTGGCTCGGCACACACGCACGCACGCACGTGCACCTTCGCACACATCAGGCGAATGTCATGAAAGGTGATCGGTGAAAAAAAAGAGTGATGTGTACGGCGTCAACAGTGAAAGATGGAATGGATGACCGTAGCGTAAGAGTGTGGTGCTCTGGGAGTTTGCCATGGAAGGATCAATACGATGATTGAATGACTGACAGTCACCCACCACCATACCTCCTCAGCTGTAATTACTGTGGTAGAATAGCCCCCCCTCCCCCACTCCATGGATCATAAATCCCAATCTTACGGGTTGTGTGACAGCGGTGGTCGACCAGCGGAGTGTGTCTATACTCTGGCCAGGTCAGTTGTGGCATGAGTTGTAACATGGTCCCAACTTTGCCTAGGTACAGTATACACAAGGCATCGCCTCAAAAGTGTTGGCTTTGTGCCTTGCAGCTTATGCTGTCAGTTTCCATAATGTTGGAAGTGTAATGCCTGATTTAAATTTGGCTTGTAGATCGACTACACACCAGGGTTGTTTTTTTAGTGTGATTAATTCAGGCGACAAACTGTGGTAATTTTCATTCTGAACTAGCACCGTGAATGAAATAATGAAGCCTCAGGTAATTGCCGACTTTTGGGGAAAGAACTATCGACAGTAAACATATCCAATTAGCTACCACTCTAATGTTTTATAAGTTCAATTCAACCAAGCCGTGCGTGCCTATACACTGCTGTGTAGACTACATTCAGTGATTGCTCGGGCAAGTACTAGCTCAAAAAATGGTACTGACGACCAGTCCATCGTTACATATAGTATATTATGTGCACCATATTTTACACAATATATAACAACAACGATAAAATATGGCAATTTGTCAGTTGATAGCCCTGTTTTGAACAAGGTTGATTTCTCACAACGAACACCTGAACCTGTATGAATGAGTATGAATAGGTTTAATGCAAAATGCTCTCTCGCGCATTTCATCACGCCCCCCAGTGTGTAAGTAAGTATCCAGTAACTCTGGATTTCTTACAGTAAAGCCTTCTGAATGGAAGGGCAAACTACCGGTACATAAACATCTAAAATGTAGCCTAATTTCATTGCTTTTCTAAAGGTAAAAGCATATCTTATCCAATTTCGGCTTTAAACGTTGTTCCCCAGGGTATTAAACAAGAATAATCATCCTGCGATGTTTAGGCCATCATTGTGTTTCACACACAAAGACGGACTCGCCCCTACGCTTTTCTCTTATAACAAAGGAAGATGACTGCAAACAGATTTACATATCATTCATCTTGAATGAAAGAAACACTACAGGGAGAGTTCAGTAGTGAAAATATGAAAAGGCTATTATTTCTCGTCTTGTCATTATTTCTTTTTCCGGGCTTGGCTTTGCAGAGCAGACTGTCAGCAGCCTTCTTCATGTTCATACAACATGCACACTGTACTGTCGGAAAGCCTGCCGAGTAGAACCCTCGTATTGAGCAGCATGCTCAAAGTGTCGCTCGGTTTCACTTTAACCATTAAAGTTAAAGTCATACTGTGTAACATTCATTGCAGGAGTCTTTTTTTGGCAACAACTCTCATAGCTCTGTTGCCACATTTGTGTCACATATTTGCATTTGTCTGGAGGAACGCTCAGGCCTGGGCCATGGCTCAGTGGTCCAGGCACCTTGGCTGGTAATCCAGTCTGGCAGTGTCCCTCCATTAAAAAAATAAAGGCGAAAGCCACAAAAAAAAACATAGGGACGTTGTCTGCTAAGTACGAACATGTTCGTACCTAAAGCTTTACGCCAAATATGAAACGGTTTAGCCACTTTTAACATTGGCCTGGTTGCTAGGCAATGCCTCCGCCACCCCCAGCACCAGCATCTTTGCACACAGCCCCCATAGACCTCCGTTCAAAGCATAGGCGGAGCTTGAAGTTGACGCTGGGGGGTGCGACTGCTTGGCCAATGACACCCGCGCGCACGCTGTGCGTGCGCGTGCAATTTTTTTAACCTTTATTTTATTATTTTAGCATTTTTACAATGCCCTAACCCCTAAAAATGAGTTATTTAGGTAGTACAGCAGCTCACACACATGCACTACAGCCATACAGCGAGTCATCATATCATGATAAGAGAGATGATTACAAACTACAGTCAGAAGCAGTGCACCCCCTGAACCCCCCCAAGCTCCGCCCATGGTTCAAAGTAGGATTTTCAATGCCTCATATCTCTGAAACTACGAGCGCTGTCCGTGGTTTTGACCATCCATCCGAGGTTCGGGTGTGATTTTGTACCTCTTCGCTCCCAACATGTTTCTGGTGAAAGGTAAACAGCGTGAGCTAATGCTAATATTAGCCAACCTTTACAATTGCGGTCTCGATTGTCGGTAAAGCGGAAATGAAACTACCCGGATATAGAGAACATCCTCAAACTACCTTTTAACTACCTCAACTACCTAACTAGCGAGTTAACGCTAAAATACATACCGGTACATGTACTGTATTTCTGTGGGGGGCAGACACCCAGACAACAACAATAATTATTATTATTATTTGTATCAATATTATTATTATGATTAATTATTAATAATTTCCCCTCACCAGGCGCACCGTGGATACAAATTAAAAACAATCAAACACTCCTTCTTTAGTGTTTAATAATGTTTAGAGAAGTTTTAAAAGCACATTTCTGTGGAATGGTTAAATGTTTAACACCCGCTGTACTTTTCCTGCTCTTATAGTTGGACTATTTTTTAAACCAGGCTTAAGTTATTAATGCATTTCTGTAAGTCTGGGTCCTGGGGAGTCAACTAAATCTTTTGGGTCTCAGCTCTAAAGGCTTGGCCACCCCTGCTGTACGCCTGTGTATACTGTATATACAGTAGCCTCTCACTGTGTGTGCATGTGTGTTAAGACAGAGAGAGAGAGAGAGATTTCTCTCATGTGACAAACTGCATATGTATGAGTGGGCAGAAGCCAGGCAGGCAGGGATGTCTCTGCCTGAAGTCTCTCCCCCTCTCTCTCTCTCTCTCTTCCCTATCTGTCTCAGCGCTCCCTCCCCCTTCCGTGTGATCAGTATTCGCCTTGCTAGCCCATTCTGACCTGAGATCAGATTCTAAAAATGTCTATTACATCCTGACAGTTTCATTATTAACCCATTCTGACCTGAGATCAGATTCTAAAAGTGTCTTCGATTTTTCAAAAATAGCAGACCTACAAGCTCGTATCGCGCCACTCGGTGGCGCGATATGAGCTTGTAGATCTGCTATGTTTCAATAGCTAAAGCATAACATGATGCCAACACCAAAATGGGTGCCCGGTCAGAATGGGCTAGAGGAGACGGTGTCACAGGTTGCCACAGAGCACAGCATGGTTAAAGATATAACATCTCTAACTCATTTCCCCTGCCTGCCCTCCTGTCGGTTAATGCACGCACAAATTATGGATGTGTGCACTGCATGCCATCTTGCACATGCACTTTTGTGTGTTAGAGAGAGAGAGAGAGAGAGAGAGAGAGACAGACAGACAGACAGAGAGAGTGAGATTGAACCATACATGCACCATGTATATTTCCTTGTAATGTGTATGCTATACTGTATATCAGTGGTTCCCAATGCTATATGCACCCCCTGTTACGTCCTGACCTAGCTGACGCACCCCCCACATGGAAATATAAATTGCATAAGCTATATATAGAGACATATAATTCCTATTTATCCACATGCTGTATATGCGCATATATGAACCTGAATATGGCATGCAGCATACAGTAGGCTATATTTGGCAAATACTTGCCATATATTGGCATTATATGTTAACCCATTCTGACCGGGCACCCGTTTTGGTGTTGGCATCATGTTATGCTTTAGCTATTGAAAAATAGCAGATCTACAAGCTCATATCGCGCCACCGAGTGGCGCGATACGAGCTTGTAGGTCTGCTATTTTTTTTAAATCTAAAAAAACGACTGACATTTTTAGAATCTGATCTCAGGTCAGAATGGGTTCATCAGACCAGTGTGTGTCCGGCGGAAACCTCGTATGAATCTGATCTCAGGTCAGAATGGGTTAATATATTTTAAATAAAACCATAGCACCACCATTAGCCTTTTCATGTCACGCACCCCCTAGAAGGTGTCCGCGCACCACAAGGGGTGCACGCACCACAGTTTGGGAACCACTGCCAGTGTATATTGTATGTTCATGTCCGTATGTGTCAAGAGCAGAATCTGAATTCACTGCAGTTCAACTCCAGTCAGTTAAAAAAAACCCCACTGGTCTATATGTAAAGACCCAAATCCAGTAATATTAAATATCACTGAAGGGTGACAGTAATATCCCAGAGCATACATGCCTTGGTATGACTTCTTATTGTCTGTGTTTGATGGATGCTATGGAATACTATGCAGATGTATGTTGGTTTCTTGTTCACATAGGCTACTGCATGCTTGTGCTGTGTCTGTTATTTTGATAGACAATACTGTTCGCTTCTCCGAAAAAGTTTACCTGGTATCCTTGCACTTTATTTCACTTGACCCTTTACCTTTACCCTATTGTTTGTCATACCCTTTACTAACAAAATGATTTACAATTTGTACACCTTCTTAGAGTTTTAAGTTATGGTAACTCAAGACAGTCCTACACAACCCATTAACCGACTATGTCAGTTCCGCAGACCGCTCTAACAGTGTCCATGACCCATAGCAGTCACGTAAAGAAATAAGATAATAATCCTTTGTACCTCTTGACTTTGGATGGTGCTAGAGGTGCACTGCGGTAATCAGAGGACAATCAAATTGTGTCAGTAGCCTAATGCTAAAACCCACAGCCGATCACATTTCCATTTCCATTGCATTAGTGCATATTTATTCATAGAGCACTGTCACGATGAGACCTGACTGGAATGACAGATGCATATACTAGAGCTATAATGCATATCAGCTCAGTGACGGATGGCGCAGGAAGAATCAATATGATCTTAGAACCCTTTCACTTTGTGTAAAGAGCGTGGCTACAGTAGCTGCGAGCTGCAGTCTACATTGTTAGCAGAGATCTCAGAGCCAGGAAGCCTTGGAGTGGTGCTGTCACTTTACACTGCCCTTTTGTGGAGTGATAGACAGCTAATGTCAGTGACCAGAAGAGACCGGGAAGAGGGGAGGATGCTTCAGTCCGCCGAGGGCTGTCGGCTGTGTGCGTGTGTGTGTGTGTGTGACTGTGTGTGTGTGTGTGTGTGTGTGTGTGTGTGTGGTACAGTATGTACAATCATCTACCGTTAACCAATTTTGTATTGTATGGGTTTGCCTGAGTGTGGCCAGTTGGATAAATCATAAAGTGTTTGTATCCTACAATAACTTTTGACACTGTAAACTATCATAAAATAAGTACATTTAATAAATAAAGTAAATATAATAATATAAGTACCATGTCAAGCTGAGGAGGGATGAATTTGTATACACTCTCAGAGTTAAATTAGCACTCATGATTTTGCTGTGGTGAGAATGGTCGAGAATGATTCTCGTGGCATGGTATAAAAGTGCATTTATTGGCACGGTGTTCATTGATGTTGCCCTCCTTCGGTTGGGTCATGACTGGGTCAGCCTGGGTCAGCTGCTGAGCCACCCCGGGGCATGTTTGTGATGTCAGAGAAAAAACTAATGAGACACCAAACAACCATGATGAGCTGGGCAAGAAACTGGTCACTCACTGATGCAATGACCTTCTCTCGTTACCGCATGTTCTTCTTGAATTGATACAGTATGGTAGAACCTTTTTTTACACAGTACAGTATAATACAACTACAGTATTGTATTGTGAAGGGGAATTCAAGCCCACAAACCCCTAAGAAGCCAAACATTTTACAGTAGTTTGAGTGACATTTCTAGGTCAAAGTATGCAGGAGGAGAAAAGGTCCAAAGTTTTGGGAAGAATAATAAATAGTGGAAACAACAGTGGCACTTCCCCAGTGAGCCCACTAATAATGTACTGTATTCTGTCTTTGTGTATGCATACTGGACATTATCTGGCCACAGAGAATATTTAATTCTGATTGGCCAGAGGGTGTCAATTATGAGATTATTATTTTTTAAATTAAAGATTGCGTCTGGTGAATGGAATATGTATATTCATTATGAACGAGACAAATGTCCTCGAGTCTTCAAATCACATACTTTTAAAAAGTCTGGCCTTTTACGTCTCTGCAAACATGAATACTTTTGTCAATGTTTCTGAACATTTCATCAACATTTCTAGATGCAAACCGTGTCGAGTCATACTATGTGCAATTTGCTGGGGCATGTCTCTCAGGGCTGCCGATTCTGTCGGCACATCTGCCTTGATTGGAACATGATTGGATCGGTCTGAACGCGAGGACACCAGTGCTATTTGAAAGAGAGAGTTCCGTCACGCTTTGGTCTCGCCACTCGTTCTATCTTAATGTGGAAGTTCCAAACATTGGAACTTCCTCATTGAGATAGAACAAGCATTTCCATTATTACAATGGGAGTCTGTATGTATTATGCTAGTGACATAACTCTCTCTTCAACGGGTCTGGAGGACAGTAGCTCAGTAATTATTATATCATACATCTTCGCCTGCACTCTTAAGGAAAAAGCAACAACATAGTTAAATCAATTTCTATTTATTGTTTTGTCACTGTGTAGTTGCCATTGTATACGTCCCTCCTTCGTAGATGAGAAATATGCGAGAGGCAGTCAGACAGGAGGCTCCTGGTTGCAGTATTACTGTCTTGCACATTTTCCACTTCCATTTTTTATGACCAGTAAAGGCACTCAAGCTTTCCTTTGCTTGTCAGTTTATTCTCCCCCCCAGCATGCCATGTAAAGTGGCTGAACTGACCCTGTTGTGATAGGGGCCAGTTTAATGCCTTTTGAAAACAGACCTCTGTAGTCCCCTGACAGCTATATATTTATATAGTACATGCACATACACACACCTGCACATAGTTCACAGGATTATGTTCGTGCGCATTAACTCTCTGTCTCTCTCTCTCTCTCTCTTTCTGTCCCTCTGTCTCTCACTCTCACGCACACACACAAACGTACACACACATACCCCCCAGCCCCCACACACACACAAGCATGCACGTACACACATAGGCTATACAGTACGCATAGAAAAGTAATCACATAGTGCTGTAAGTCATGGCTGTGAGGCCAGGGTGAAGGCAGGGAAAAGGGCAAGGCCTCGACGCTCTGACCACTTTTAAGCATTAAAGATGAATTGTGTATTTATTTTCTTTCCTTTATAGAGCCCTGGGGTCTTTTCGCCTGTGGCTGGGGTGTTATTCAGGCGTATTTGTGTGTCTGTGTTTATGGGTCGTGTGCATATGACATCATGTGTGTTCATTTGGCAATCCATAGGCATGAAACAGCTCACACCAGTTAGCCACTAGCCTCTGTGCTGTGTTTTTAACCCATTCTGACCTGAGATCAGATTCTAAAAAATGTCAGTCGTTCTTCGATTTTTCAAAAAATAGCAGACCTACAAGCTCGTATCGCGCCACTCGGTGGCGCGATATGAGCTTGTAGATCTGCTATTTTTAAATAGCTAAAGCATAACATGATGCCGACACCAAAATGGGTGCCCGTTCAGAATGGGTTAAGGGGCACTAGCCCCTTATATAAACACCTTTGTCCCCACACGTCTCAAGATTTGCCATTGACAATGAACATAGAAATTACGTCAGAATTCCGCTAAATATGACGTCAATTTAACATCAAAACATTCAACGCCATTGACATTGAAGGGAAAGTTTACGTAGATGACTATGACTATTTGCAGTTGCAGCTATATTCTTTGGATATTTGAAAATAGATGATCTACAACCTTGTGGGCTTGTAGATCTGCTATTTTCTAAAGAATCTTGAAAAAAAACAAGGAAACATTTTCAATATTTAAAACACAAATCTAATATAACACAAATCTAGTCCATGGCACGAAATATTTTCAGATGAGGGTCCGTAGGACAAATACATGATCCTGGATTTGACCCACCAAATAAGCAGCTGCAGAAACAAGGCCAAAAAAACTGCAACCCGCAGCTAACAACATTTACAAGCAAGCTTACAGAAATACAAGCCCAAAATCACTTTTAATAAGCAGACACTGCTTGACACTGTTATCCCAAGTGACTTACGAACTCTAAGTGCAACAAACATTACAAGGCAATGATGCTAACTAAGTAGTAAAAGGTCAGAGTCCCACAGAGAGCTCATAACATCACTGCAACCCTAGCAGTGGATGTTAAACTGAAAGTGCAATTGTTCACATAACAGGGCGTAGGAGGGCATATGAATTAAAAGAAACATATTGTTTTAGTTTGGGATTGAATCATGTTTGCTTTATATTTCAGAGGTCTTAACCCATTCTGACCTGAGATCAGATTCTAAAAATGTCTATTACATCCTGACAGTTTCATTATTAACCCATTCTGACCTGAGATCAAAAATAGCAGACCTACAAGCTCGTATCGCGCCACTCGGTGGCGCGATATGAGCTTGTAGATCTGCTATTTTTCAATAGCTAAAGCATAACATGATGCCAACACCAAAATGGGTTAATAGACTGTCCAGGTGTCTTGAAAGTGCTTGACATGTGACCATATGGATGCGTCAGTTGTCACTTGTTAGACCTGAGGAAGATCCTGTGTGGATTGAAACGTCTTATTTGGATACAAGCGTGCGAGTTGCAAGCTTTAAGACTGTGCCGCTTGTCTGTTCCTACTGTATGTACAGTATACCAGAGTCTTGAAAGTGATGCTAACATACTGGAGCGCATGCAGGAGTGGATCTCATGAGATGGAAATGTAAGCATTCTGCTGCATTCTGGATGAGTTGTATAGGCAGCGTAATGCTTCAGCGGTCCATGCAGGAGGAGGGCAGTATAGTATCCATGCTGATACAGAATTTCCAGGCTCACTGCATGGAAGATACATTGACATACTGTTCACATATAATGGTCATGACTGTATCCATGATGAAATCAACATTTTATAGCCAGTTGTGCATTGCTGTAAAAAATATAATTGGATGTTGTTTTGGTAGCCCTGTTCCATCTTCATTCTCACTATGTTGTGTGTGGATACTGTACGCACGAATACAAGAAGACTCACCCCGTTTCTGTTTTCCTCCCAGAATTTTCCCCAGTGAGGGGTGGGAGAGGCTGGACAGCATGCAGACGGCTGGATTTTGAATTTCTCTAACTATAAACTTTCATGACAGCAGACAGCCTAAATACAAATATAATTTATGAAAAGCTACTACAGTGAAGTCTGTTCACAGAAGTTGATGTAGGATATGTGGGGATTATCTGACGAGGTACCATTTGAGGGGGCAAAACCTTACATATACTAAATAATACTAAATTGTTTATAGGGTCAATATAAGTAATATAATATAGCCTTTCCACAGGAGTATCTTTTTATATTTTTTCCAAAAAGAATACAAACAGCCAATAGCATATTACAAAGTTATCCCCCTCACTGGGGGAAATTCCGGGAGGAAAAACGGGCACGCACCGGGGTGAGTCTTCTTGTTACCGTACGCACCACAGCCCTATTAAACAGGCCTTTAGTCTATTAAATATGTCTTTCACTTTTACTTTCTCTCAATACACAATGTCATAGCGCCACTCACTCCTCCCTCTGGCTGCCTTTAACCCATTCTGACCGGGCACCCATTTTTGTGTTTAGCATCATGTTATGCTTTAGCTATTGAAAAATAGCAGATCTACAAGCTCATATCGCGCCACCGAGTGGCGCGATACGAGCTTGTAGGTCTGCTATTTTTGAAAAATCGAAGAGCGACTGACATTTTTAGAATCTGATCTCGGGTCAGAATGGGTTCCATCAGACCAGTGTGTGTCCGGCGGAAACCTCGTATGAATCTGATCTCAGGTCAGAATGGGTTAAATTACCCAGAATGCCAACGCAGGGGACAGGTGAGCCACCCTCCCTGCCTGTGCGGAGCTCTCACCCTTCCCCAGTGTACATCCATAAAACTCCCTTTGACTCCTTTAGCTCTGTCCATTAACCCATTCTGACCTGAGATCAGATTCATATGAGGTTTCCGCCGGACACACACTGGTCTGATGAACCCATTCTGACCTGAGATCAGATTCTAAAAAATGTCAGTCGTTCTTCGATTTTCTCAAAAATAGCAGACCTACAAGCTCGTATCGCGCCACTCGGTGGCGCGATATGAGCTTGTAGATCTGCTATTTTTAAATAGCTAAAGCACAACATGATGCTGACACCAAAATGGGTGCCCGTTCAGAATGGGTTAAAGTGACAATGAATCAAATGCTGCCATGCCCATCTTTAGGGGCCATCTTTTTCTTTTCAGGGGAGAATTTACTGTGCCAGCTTTGCCAGGCAGTTATTTGTCTTCCATTCTTTCTTTGTTTTTTTTTGTTGTTTTTTTTTATCTCACGTTTTCACACTTGGCCGTGCTTACCGGCCAGATTAACCAGTGGATGCGACTTCTCTACCCCCTCCGCTACTTTCTGCTCGTCTGCCCCGCTGTCATTTGATTGAATTGGATTTCTGCTGGTGGAGTGGCTGCTCACGCTTTAAGGAAATTAGCGCTGTAGTCAAATAGGATTGGGCACTGTGGCTGTGGCTGTGGCTGTGGCTGTGTGTGTGTGTGTGTGTGTGTGTGTGTGTGTGTGTGTGCGCGCGCGCGTGTGTGTGTTCACGTGCTTGTACTTGCATGCACGACTGCAATCGGGTGTGTAGCTCCAAACGATAGTGTGACTCACTGAATGTTTAATGCTCAATTTACAGCAAAAGAAAATAGTCTTAATTACAATACCGTACCCTTTTTCTATCTCCACAAATCTACTGTCCCTCTTGCAGCCTCCTATTATATTACATAAGCCTCATTGTATTTGAGCTTTTCTGTTTAGGAAAGCGAGGGAGACACGAGGTGAAACGGTTATAGGATTCGGATTGGTTTGCAGGTAGTTTGTGGCGCATGAACGCACATGGGGCGCTGGGTGCGTGTTCTCTCCTCCGCGTCATCAGTGCCCATACCCGAGGCAGGGTTAGAGAAAGGGCCTTTCTGTGTGGAGTTTGCATGTTCTGCCCGTGTCCCCTATAGGCGCTACGGGTACCCTCACAAAAAACAACATGCAGTAATCCTGGTCTCTAAACTACCTCCCCCTAGCCAGCGGGGGCGCCTGATGGAGGGGAAGGGAACTGGTCGGAAATAACGTGTTCCTTCCACACGCTATACGTCCGGCCGGGGAAACTCTCCCCTGTCAGGTGAAAAGAAGCAGCTTGGACTCCTCATGCATAGAAGGGAGCATGAGGTCAGTCCGCTGCCCCCCCAGGTTGGCAGGGGAAGTGTAGCGCCCAGGATTACATTGGATAATTGACACTGGGTGAAAAAATGGGTTGCAAAATCGTGGGATATATATATTTTTTTTTAAGTATAAATTAAGGCTATTAAGGCAATTTGCAACCACTTGCAACAGAATCCCCAAACTGCACCGACCTGCAACAGACCGATTCAGACTGAAATCTCTCTCTCTGCAATATTGCAGCAGTTTCATTGCCTGGCGTTTTCATTCAGAATAGAGGTGGCACAGGGCGTCGGCGATGGAATTCCCCGGATCAATTATTAATTTGAATAAGTGTGCTACCCTAGTGTTCTGTGTGCACAGTGACTGCGTGAGGGCACGGAAGGCCCCCATGTCAATATGTTTGAGGCTTGATGTGCATCTTGATGCGTCCTCATGCAATACAATACGTGTGTGTGTGTGTGTGTGTGTGTGTGTGTGTGTGTGTGTGTGTGTGTGTGTGAGAGATCTAGTGCATTTTACGCATGTTAACGTATAACCGCCCGGTTGGCATATATTATATGCCAACCGGGCGGTTATACATTAACATGCGCACAACTTGAGATGTACACTCTCTCTCTCTCTTACTCTCTCTCTCTCTCTCTTCCAAAGCCGTGGCTATACGTTTCATGTCTCAGTAAAAACTATCATTAACCCATTCTGACCTGAGATCAGATTCATACGAGGTTTCCGCCGGACGCACACTGGTCTGATGAACCCATTCTGACCTGAGATCAGATTCTAGAAATGTCAGTCGCTCTTCGATTTTTCAAAAATAGCAGACCTACAAGCTCGTATCGCGCCACTCGGTGGCGCGATATGAGCTTGTAGGTCTGCTATTTTTAAATAGCTAAAGCATGACGTGATGCCGACACCAAAATGGGTGCCCGGCCAGAATGGGTTAAGGGGTGTAAACTTGGTTGACAGTTGTGTTGCGTTGCTGTCCGTGGTGCTGAAGTGTGCACAGGGGTAGTTCATCTATACACACTGATTATAGGGTGTTTGCATACGAGGAAGTCATTGTGCACCGACTGGTTCCTGAGACGTGCACATTAAGCACCAGCCTTGAAAGTGGATATTTTGGCCTAAAGGGTGACACTAGAGGAAAGTCCATGGGGTCATGCATGGAGCATGGAGCATGAAGGTTATAGGGATGGAGCTCGTTAAGGTTTTATTGATAACGATCACCTTATCGGGGCAGGCTTATTGAGCCGGGGTCCTTATCAAGCCCACTATCGAGCATTTGCTATTGTTTTGTGGAAAGAACAGAACCTTATTTTTATTGGCCAGTTGTGAGAGTTTGTATGCCAATAAACAGTTCTAAGGTGTATACGCACTTACACAGACACACACACACACACACACACACACACACACACACACACACACACACACACACACACACACACACACACACACACACAGACAGGTGCACCGCAAATTCATGACAATCCAGCCATTCGTTTTCAAAATATGTTCTTTTTTCCAACAAGCTTAATTTATTTCCAGATTTTCAATTTTATACTTTATACAATAAAGTGTATAACAATAGATTTCTGTATGAGCCTACAAAAAGATAGACATTACGACATCAGTTCTGGTATTCCACAGGGCTCGATTCTTGGCCCTCTGCTTTTCTCCTTGTACATACTGCCATTGGGCGAACTCATTACCAATCACGGAGTCAATTTTCATTTCTATGCTGATGATACCCAACTATATCTTTCTGTGGCTCCAGATGATCCCTGTGCTTTAGACCCGCTGTTGACCTGTCTGTCTAGCATCAAATGTTGGATGAGTGAGAACTTTCTCAAGCTAAATGAGGATAAGACAGAAGTTCTCATAATCGGTTCTAGTGAGCAGAAATAATCAATAATAAGCAGACTTGGCAACCTGACTGTAGAAAGTAACAGTGCAGTAAAGAACCTGGGGGTTATTATTGATTCTGAATTGAATTTTAATTCACACATTAATCATGTTACCAAGATTGCCTTTTTTCACCTTAGAAATATTGCACGAATCAGAGCCTATTTGTCCTTGGACGATGCAAAAACGCTAATCCACGCCTTTGTTTTTTCTCGGCTTGATTACTGCAATGCACTTTTTTCAGGACTGCCTAAGAAAACAACTGACAGATTACAACTTGTCCAAAATGCAGCAGCCAGAGTTTTAACTAGAACTAAGATGAGAGAACATATTACTCCAGTTTTGGCATCACTGCACTGGCTTCCGGTTGTTTTTAGGATTGATTTTAAAATTATTTTACTTGTCTATAAAGCTCTCAATGGTCTCGCACCTTCCTACCTACATGACTGCCTGCCTAAATATGTCCCAAACCGCCCGCTAAGGTCTTCCACTGCTGGCCTGCTCGCTTTGCCTAAAAAAATGGCAACTAAAAAATACGGGGAAGCAGCTTTTTGCTTCTGCGGGCCGTCGGAATGGAACAAGCTCCCACTGTACCTTCGTCAGGCAGCCTCTGTAGACATTTTTAAAGCTCAGCTCAAGACCCACTTCTACAACATTGCTTTTAATTGATCTTTTATTTCTTTGTTATTCATGTCCTCACTGTATTGCATTACTGCTTGTTTTTTAATGTCGTTGCCTTGCTTTTCTTTTATTCTCCCTTGTTCTGTAAAGCACTTTGAGCTGCATTTCATGTCATGAAAGGTGCTATACAAATAAAGTTTTATTATTATTATTACCTCAAATTCAAATTTCAAAATCCCTCCAACACCCACCCATTGCATTGTGTGTAAAATAGATTATAGTTTTCAAGATGACATATGTTTGAGGACTGACATTGCCGCACTTAAAGCTCTCACGCTATTATGAGAGAGGAGAGGAATAGACTTGACTCGGATAATATAATGAGGGAAACACAAATTCTCTTTAGAGTCTCCCTAAATTCTTAGCAATAATGAACATTCACATATAGGATTCCATCTGGATCAATGTGATGGATGGCATTCGATTCACTCCCAAAAGGCATTGATGAGAAATAAACTACAAGAACAATGTGGCTGAGGTCCGCAATTTACACGTCCTGTGTGCTTGCATGATGGTATATCTATCATTGTTATTATGCTGTGTGTGTGTGTGTGTGCGTGCGTGCGTGCGCGCGTGCGTGCGTGCACTCGAGGGAGTGTAGGATCTGACTGATATCTCACCGATATGTGCATATATATGTATATCCAATTGTCTAGAACTGCCGATCCAACCAAAGGTTGTGCAAATATACAGATTATGGCCATATAAATACTAATAGCATGACATCAGGGATCTCCATATTATGGCCATAAAAGATGTAGACAGACAGACACAGAGAGCGGACGCGGGCTGACTGGTGGCCCACGTCGTCACGCTCATGTCACTATGACTCAGCCATACCCAAGCCCCCCACTGTTTCCCTACTGTGTACACTACACCAGTGGTTCCCAAAGTGGGGTCCGGTGGCGGTGACCCCCAGGGGTCCTTCAGAGAGAGATCCAGGGGGTCAAATTAACTTTGATTTTTACAATATGCATTGGGGTCCCAGAGATGGGGCGCCGTAGCCTAATGCAGGTCAAACCTGGGTTCCTTAATTGAAATGAAAATAGTTGAGAATCACTGCTACAGAAAATATTCTCTTGTGGGGGGTCTTTGGCATATATTTTTGAATGGGGGTCCGCGGGCTGATTGAGTGTCAATTTGTCCTTGACTTGAAAAAGTTTGGAAACGGCTGCACTACACTACCATGTGCCATCTCTGACTGGAGTTTCACCGGGAGAGAGCATGGAGGTCCACAGATCAGTGTGCTGTTGATCCCCTTACATTTTAAAAGGTTAATATTATTTAAACATTTTCTGCATTTCTACATAAATTCATATTCCCTGTGATCTTCACAAGCTACTCAAAACTAATTGCCCCTAGTGGGACCAATAATAAAGTCATTTGAAGTTGATCTTTCAACTGTGAGGGGACCAGCTGCCTGCTGTACTGTTGCAGTCTCTGACATACTATTCTGTACGATGGTATATATGCTCAAAACTGTCCCTGGAAATATCCCCAACATAATTTAATTATTAATTACCATATTATTAAAACATTTTTATTCATGTACTGTAGCTACTGTGAACATACAGCAGTAGTCATGCATCTTTCTGTGCTTGTCTTTGCTCAACGGGCAGGACTCTCATACAGACTCAACGGACAGGACTCTCATACAGACTCAACAGGCAGGACTCTCATACAGACTCAACAGACAGGACTCTCATACAGACTCAACAGACAGGACTCTCATACAGACTCAACAGACAGGACTCTCATACAGACTCAACAGGCAGGACTCTCATACAGACTCAACAGACAGGACTCTCATACAGACTCAACAGACAGGACTCTCATACAGACTCAACAGGCAGGACTCTCATACAGACTCAACAGACAGGACTCTCATACAGACTCAACGGGCAGGACTCTCATACAGACTCAACGGGCAGGACTCTCATACAGACTCAACAGACAGGACTCTCATACAAACTCAACAGACAGGACTCTCATACAGACTCAACAGACAGGACTCTCATACAGACTCAACAGACAGGACTCTCATACAGACTCAACAGACAGGACTCTCATACAGACTCAACAGACAGGACTCTCATACAGACTCAACAGGCAGGACTCTCATACAGACTCAACAGACAGGACTCTCAAACAGACTCAACAGACAGGACTCTCAAACAGACTCAACAGACAGGACTCTCAAACAGACTCAACAGGCAGGACTCTCATACAGACTCAACAGACAGGACTCTCATACAGACTCTCGTGGCATAGACACAGACATAGAGAACAAAATGGTATAAACTACACTTGTGTGATTATTCACTGGCAGCAATCATTGCTGCCACTGAATAATCACACACGTAATTAAACCCTCACTAGTAAGGGAAACAATACGAGCAAATCAAGTCATTATGTATGTCACCTGCAACTCAGTTTCCCTGGCTGGCTGGCTGTCTCCTTTGGCCATAATTGCGAACGCAATGAGCACTAACTATGAGACCCTGCAGATCGTGTCTGTCTGTCTGTCTGTGTGTGTGTGTGTGTGTGTCTGTCTGTCTGTCCCGCTGTGACACCACACGCCCGCCACCAGAGGGCACAGCTGTAGCACACACACACACACACACACACACACACACACACACACACACACACACACACACACACACACACACACACACACACAGTAGAAAACTTAAAAAACTAAAAAGAAAAAAAAAGTAAGTAATTTATTCTAATTGTTGTTATTGCAATTTATGAGCTGCGTTCGCTTCCTGCGTTTGCGCGTCTTACTTGTTGTTATACAGTCACCTGATAAAAATGTTGAGGGGCCCTCCTATAAACAGCTATAGTGTTTAATGTTTGTGTTGTCTGAACAAACATAAAAAATGCCATTGACAATGAATGGAGAATTTATGTCATATGTGTCTGAGCAAATCGGCTGGGTATGTCAGTGGGAAGCCTTTGCCAATAAGGGACCACCATCCTTGATGATGATTAGAGATGTGTTTTTTGTGTTGCTGCCAGCCTCAGCCTATCATAAACAACTACCCCCCTTCCCTTGGAGAATGTGTGAAGGTTTAGCATGAGGGGTAATGATAGATTCATCTTCCCCGAGAGGTAACCAGTGACTAGACGTAGCCGCTAGCTATGAAGGTAATGATATATTAATCTTCCCCGAGAGGCAACCAGTGACTAGACTTAGCCGCTAGCTCTGACGATGGATAATGAGGCACACAATGGTCGCTCGACACGTTCAATAGACTAATTGCTCGGAAAGCAAGGTTTTCTTGTATTTCCTTTGTATTGGGGGTGTACTGTATATTGTTGTATGTTGTATGTTTAGCCAATTATATGATGTATTTTTTACCCTGCTGTGTCGACAGTACTTTTTCTTTTCTGTATCTTAACAGCTGTGCTGCATGCCTTTTGGTGCCTGAATTTCCTTTGCGGGATCAATAAAGGCCCTGCCCTATCTTATCTTATCTTAAAGTTCTGTGCAAGTCAACTACTGTAAGTTAACTAAGTTATCTGAGGAAACTTAAGTTCTATCTTACTGTATATGATATTTTCAACTTAACGTATGGGAGCAGGCATTGATTACCCCGGTGCCTAAAGGCAGCCGCCCCAAAGCTTTTAATGACTTCAAGGCAGTAGCCCTCACTTCTTGCAATAAATGCCTATGAAACACTTGTGAAGACAGAGCTTGTGAGTAAGGGCACACAGAGGAGTTGAGGATGATACAGTCACCCTACTTAACCTTTTGTTTAAGCACCTAGAAGGGAACCCATGCTAGATTGCTATTTATTGATTTTCCCTCAGCTTTTAACACTATCCAACCCCAGATGTGAGCGATAAAGAAAGATATGGGTGAAAGTAAATGGCATTTTTACCCAATTTGTCTTTATTGCATGAATCTAGCCTTATTCCAATCTATTGTGTCATGAAACACAGATTGTCAGGTGGGCTAGTAAACGTATAGGTTAATATTTGCTCACCTATCAGGTTTTACTAGTCACAGTTACGTATTAAAGGCAAGCTCTGTTCTTCAGCATTATTACGATCCGTTATATAGCAAATTCCAGCTGCCAGTTTATGGCCCTTAGGTGGAAAACAACACGATTCAGAAATGCTGTTGTATAGCCATTTCACTACTAAACGGTGCACCTTGCCCATGTGTGTGTGTGTGTGTGTGTGTGTGTGTGTGTGTGGGGGGGTGTTATCATGACTTCCTTAGGCATTCTTATTCTCTATTACTATTTATGATACCATTATACCAACATATTGATGTCTTGAATCTGTATTGTGATGTGCAAAACGTACTGCAAGATGTTGAATTGCTGAATCCCCTATCTGCACAGCACATGATAAAGCAACCTTGACCTTTACCTATCTACAGATGGAGTAGACTAAACAGTCGGTTGGATTGCACCGCAAGGCACTGCGGGCCGCTAAATATTTCAGCTCCCGCATCAAACAACCCAAAGCAATTGCTAGGGGCGCTTGTGTTTCATGCTCACCTTAAACTTAATCCTGCCTGCAATTTTCAGCCACTTGTGGCGCAGGTCAGTGCACTCTAAATTCTTTCTGAACATGCTTGGATTTAATCTCAAGATTTAAGAAGGTTTTATCTGTTCGGCGCTCACTAGGTATGGCCAGAGGATTGTTGGGTGTACTCTGCCAGACTGTGCTAACAATGTCCAACATATTTATATAATAAAAAAAATAAGCGTTAACAGTTATTCCTCAGGCACCAAAACTCTAAATCCACTGCTGGTGTTGTGTGCAATGTCCAGAGCCAATGTTCATTGCTTTTGACCACATGAATTTGGGCTTCCCTGATCTGGGCATGTAATAATAGGCAAACATTTGGCAAAAATAGGCAAACATTTGGTGAAGATATGTGAACATTCAGCAAAAATCTACAAGCTCTCATTGAAAACTATTTTAACACTTTGCCCGCTAGCATTTATTGAAAAATTAGGATCTAATTCACGCCGGCATTTTTCCCATTTGAGCTCTTTATTTTGAAAAGCCACACTTCCAGTCTAGCAGAAGTATAGTATTATCCTTGGAAGCTGAACGGAGCCTAGACAGGCCTTGTTTACAATATGAATCCAAACCGGGGCACTGGAGAGCTCCACATCGTCGGCTCTGTGCCGTCAAAGAAACGCTGTTTTGACCAAAATGCCACCTGGGACAAGGAATAGGAGATACAGGCGATTGAAAGAAACAGATAGAATGGATTATTATGGCGATGACAATCTAAAATGGACGATCCTGCAGTGCTGTGGCAACAACATAGCTAGCTAACCGGCTAACGTAAGTAGCATTATGGCTCGATCGATCGAATGCGAACTATAAATAGCGCAATTGCCATTAATCAACGGCAATGGCGGTAAGCTTATATCAAAAAATAGGCTTCAATTGACCTACATTGAAGCACCCCACCGCGACAGAGGCACTGCTCAACACCTGGACGCCCCAGCATGATTCATGATAGGTTTTCTCATTGCTCATATGTCCCCCAGTGTTACCACATCCAACATCTATAATGCACTGGCTCTCAAACATTTGCATGTCAAGGACACCAAAATGGTGTGAGCTTGTAGATTGGTTATATTTTTTAATACCGTAGCCAAAAATATTAAATAAGGCTTAAAGGACAACTTTGGGTTTTTTCAACCAAGGTTCATGTTTTAGGTTGTTATTAGAGAAAGTACAAGATGAGTGTCAATTTTCATTTGCTGCTTTCTTTAGTTTTAGCGATATTAGCTGTTTTTGACAGGTAGACCCCAGGAAATTCTGTCCACAAAAGATCACAGAATCGTTTGCGTTTGTCACCTCTCCCTTCACATTCAATAGATCCTGTGATCTTTTGTGGTTTATGTAATTTATTGGGGTCTAGTAGGACTATAGTAAAGTATAATAAAGAAATCAACGTAAAATGTTGTAAAGAATATATATATATATACTGTACATATTAGCCACCTACTGTATAGGCTCACATGCATATAAATAAACCTTGATTTAATTCACCTGTTTGATTCCCATTGCTGCGTTGTCCTCCAAACACAGCTGGTTTTGATTACAGAACTACTCCGTTTTTCATGTCATTCAAGATGACATCCAGACAGTGTCAACTCGTTTTAAACTTAATCGTCACCCTAAAATATGTATCTGAAAACATTATAGGTTTAGAAATAAGCCATGAGCTTTGCTGCCCGTCTCTCTGTCACTTTGTAAACGAACACACGTTCTGATTGATTCAAAAGCACACTTTTCAAAGTGTTTTTTGTTTTGTTTTTTGTTTCTCTGAACCCCCCAAGAACCCCTGGGGTTCCCCGGACCCCACTTTAATAACTTATCTAATGCATGCATATGGCCATTTATCATTCCTCTCACATTCACTGTATATCCACAGCACATGATGGAGACAGCAGATTCTGTGCTAAACCTTGTATAGCTAGAGTCATGGAGGCTACCCACAGGGTTCGCAGTGGCACTCGCAGCCTGCAGAGTAGACAACGCAGGCAGAGGCGGCGCCTGCCTCCATCTGATTAATATAGCAAACTCGGTTTCTGTTCTCCAGCTTACTGGCCTCCCTCTCCCATCTGTCTCACCTTTCCAATCAGATGTACATGTTTTCTTTTTCTGCCTCATGTGCACACACAGTCGCACGCACGCACGAACGAACGCACGCACGCGCGCACACGCACACGCACACGCACACAAACACAAACACAACACAATAGTAGTTATAATAACAAAATGCCCCAGGGTGTGATCATGAGGGGGAGAGAGAGACATGTACTGTAATATGACCCTTGCCAGGGCCTTATCAGCATTTTGCAGAGACACAGTCGCAGACAGTAGGAAAATAGAATTTGAATCGCAGCACAGCAGAAAAAGCTTAATGCACTTGGAAAATATCTGAGTGTATAAAAATATCTACCTACTAAAGAAATACAATTGTGGAAGCTCTGTCTCTCGAAAACGTATCATTTATTGCACTATAGCCTTCAGGCTAAAATCACAGAATTTCCACACATCAGCCTGAGCAAGACCTATTGCCCATCTGTGCCAAGCTAACAGATGGTCTGCTGTGGAGCCTCTGATGGCATAGCGTGCCATAAAACCCTCAACCTCTTCACAGTTTTCTGCCATTTTTGATGCCTAACCACACCTCAGCGCCGACGTACTCTTTTTTAGGTTTAACCCATTCTGACCAGAGATCAGATTCATACGAGGTTTCCGCCGGACACACACTGGTCCTGATGAACCCATTCTGACCTGAGATCAGATTCTAAAAAAATGTCAGTCGCTCTTCGATTTTTCAAAAATAGCAGACCTACAAGCTCGTATCGCGCCACTCGGTGGCGCGATATGAGCTTGTAGATCTGCTATTTTTCAATAGGTAAAGCACGACATGATGCTAACACCAAAACGGGTGCCCGTTCAGAATGGGTTAACCTCACGTGCACTGACATTTTGAACCTTGTTGCCCCCCTCAGGATCACACGCAACTAAGGCCCTTTCAGAGCCATGGGCTCAACGACTCAACCCGTGCTCTCAGACGTGCATTGCAGGCGAGCCGAGAGGAAATGGCTCTCTGATAAGCTACATATATCTCACTGGAGATTTTACGCCGGGGCTCCATTGGTCTCCCGGTTGGATTCCGCATAGATTTTAATGTATGTTTTTAAAATTCGAAATGGGGTTAGCACCCTCATCCCTTGCAGACCTTATCTCAAATTACAACCCACCTATAGGGCTTTGAGGTCGGGCCGACCAGCTCAAACTAGATGTGATAGTGACCAACAAAAGATCCAAGGGTGATGGAGCCTTCGCGGCGGCTGCCCACCAGGCTCTGGGACACTTTGCCCCTTTCACATCAGAGCTGCCCAGTCCATCATAACTTTTAGATCTTTGCTTAAAACCCACTTCTTCTCCCTGGCTTAGCTGCCAGGAATAGTTTAATCCAGGTTACTGTCGTTGCTATAAACGACATTCCCGGCCTTTTGTTTTATGTGTTTAATCCGCCGTATTGTAATAAATAAAAAATAAACTCTGCCTTCGCCGCGGAGATAGAGACTAGATGGTTTCGTTTGGATGACGAAACCGGAAATCGTCACATGCTGTGGGCTGCTAGGGCTTCTGGGAAATTGAGGCCAATGCAAATGAATGGGGTGCAACGCCTCATGGAGACGGGTCTCGTGTGCGTCTTCCGGGTGCACCAAGATGGTGGATGGTACGATCGGATCATAACAAAACCGAGGAACCTTTTTTCGCTGGATTTTCACGGATTAAAAGCCCAAATAATTCAGCGTATGCTCTAAAGGTGATACAACAATCTGCGGGTTACGCGTTTTAAACCAGTCAAGCTGTTTTAACGACAGTTGAAGTAGCCCCCTTCACTAGTGCAATAGTCTGCTTTGTTTGCTCCTTTGTATTGTCTGCTTATATTTATATATTTATATACTTTGGTTGACCTGGTCATGTAAAATGTGCTATATAAATAAAGTTGAGTTGAGTTGAGTTGAGTATACAGTTCTATTAGACAATTGTTACAGAGTGAAAGTGTTCTGTCCAATGCACCACTTCAGTGGTTGATAAGATATAAGTGAGAAGAGTAATGGAGGAAGGAGGAGAGAGGAGATGGGGAGGTTAAGAAGAGAGCAGATGAGAGGGAGAGCAGGGCAAAGGAGAAAAGGTCAGAAGAGGAAAAAGTATATAGCCAAAATGTATGCTCTGGGTCGCACGCCGAACGGCAGAGAATAGCAGACCTACAAGCTCGTAGGTCAGCTATTATACATCGGCCTCATGACCGCTGGGAAAACGGTGTGGAGAGAAAAGAGTTAATCAGGAGAGCAATAGCGACAGAAAGGATCAGCTGAAACAATCTGTTAGAAAGCTGTCCCGACAAGCCTCTAGTGCCGTTTGAATTTTCTCTCTCCGTCTCTGCGGAATGTCCATAATGGCCACGCTCACAAAAGCACCGGCATCTCACAGACTCTTAACTCATTTTCTCCAGCTCCCCAAACACATTTTAAGGAAGGCAAAATGGATTGAAACCCCGGAGCAGCGTGCTTTCATAGACGTGGAAGTGCTTCAACACCATGTTTAGGGGTCTGTAGCAGTTGTCAAGCTCAGGGGACTGACAAGCGCAGGCTATAGCTCTGAGACTGGCGGAAACCACTGTACCTAGGCAATTATGTGTGAGATCAACTATAATTGTAATACTTTGCACCATAATGCATCTAGTACAGTACATAGCCATGTTCTTTGTTTGTTTGTTTTTGTTTTTCCAGGCAGGTTTTTGCTTGGCATTTCAAGCTTAAGTGTGCTGGAGTCTTGAGGAGAAATGGATATGGAAGGTATCTTTAAATACACTATGTAGCGGGCAGCTGCTGTATACCACCAAGGGGTTACAACATGGTAGCTGAACAATCAATGCAAGCTAAAGACGTCTCTCCCTGCATTGCAAGCTAAAGCCGTGCCTTTCTCTGGGGCTACTTGGCGGTATAACCAATCGGTGCAGCTAAAGTTGCAAGGCAGGGAGAACTGACACGGTTACTGACCTCTGTCTGCTTAACAGAGATTTGGCTGTGGATATGTCAAATATGGACATGGACAAAAGTTGGCTTTTTGGTCCAAAAAAGGGTCAAGATCAAATGGGTGGGCAGATTTTCAAGTATACTACCCTGGCTGAAAAGATGATTAACTTTTTTAACCCATTCTGACCTGAGATCAGATTCATACGAGGTTTCCGCCGGACACACACTGGTCTGATTAACCCATTCTGACCTGAGATCAGATTCTAAAAATGTCACAGTTGTTCTTCGATTTTTCAAAAATAGCAGACCTACAAGCTCGTAGCGCGCCACTCGGTGGCGCGCTATGAGCTTGTAGATCTGCTATTTTTCAATAGCTAAAGCATAACATGATGCTAACACCGTTCAGAATGGGTTAAGGTCAAAAAGGTAAAAGGACAAGGTCACAATCAAGGCACAAAATTACTTACTGTAGTAATTATCTCAGTGGTAAATGACATTTCGTGAGGATTTCATAGTGTTGAAGAAGCTACTGAGTGCAATCTTTCTAGTTCAGTTAAAGAGTTGATCAAATTGTATTTTCTTGCTGTCTTGAAATGATGTGTATCAGGAATGGTAGTCTATACCAATCAGTGAAAGAGCTCATGTAAGACTATTCTATCAGTTCTGCCTTTTCCATACTTATTGTAGCCACATACATTTAAGAGATCTAAGCATGGAAAATCCCCCAAAAGGGAGTTGACATTAATGCAATGGAAAAGTGAGATTAGATACAGTAGCCCCACCTGAACACTGTGATAGCTTTGTCTAGAAGGCTGGCAGGAGAGTTGAAGGAGTTGTAAGGACTTAAAGAGGAGTGAGAGTGGTAATCCTAAACTGTGTTTAGTTTATTGGGTCACATTTGGTGGCTGTGAAGACAAACAAGGGGACTTGTCTGCAACTGAACTGGCTACCCTTGTAACCCTTTGCTCAGAGGGATTACATCCTGTTTACATAATTATAGCATATGACTCATGACTGTCTACAAGAGTTGCAAGTACTACTTTAATTAGAATGGAAATGTAAAGCTCTGATTCAGTTTAGTTGTGCGTAGCTGATGCATCATGTGTGTGTGTTCACTGTGTTGTGACATGCACGCACGCACGCCACACACGTACGCATGCGCGCACAGCCGCACACACACACACACACACACACACACACACACACACACACACACACACACACACACACACACACACACACACACACACACACATACACCTGTCCAATGGAGTGTTTAGAGTTTATTCTACTCTACTCTTGAGATATACACTGTGTTAGGTATGTGTATAAGTGTATAAGAGTACAAATGTGTGTGTGTGTGTGTGTGTGTGTGCATGCAAACTGAGATTAGCGCACCAAACATAACAGAATAATAACTAGAAAAAGTGCCCTTCTGGGCACAGGTCTCCACCAGGTTATCCACAGATCCGTGCAGTTAGAGGTAAAAACACTTTTCGGCCAGTTATAGCGCCACCTTGAGGCTGAGTTGAAATTGTTCATGTGGCATTTTGTCCTCGGCCTAGTGGGAATGTGGGTGCACAATTTCACGGAAATCACGCGATGTGTTCATGATTTGCAGCATTTTGTTTGAAACTGAGCACTCCTGTGAACTTTGGAAGCCAATCTTAACCAATCAGGATGGAGTGTGAGAAATCTGAAAGACCGGTTTGGTTGAATGGCTCTAGAGAGACTGTGTACCAATTTGCGTGATGTTTGGACAAAATCTGTAGGTGTGCTGTGCAAAAACCTGTTTTGCACAAAGCGGCCTCCTGGTGGCGCTATAACAGGCCGTTCTGGAAAGTTTGGGGCAGAGGTTCATGGTTGGCATCCAGGGAGTGTGTGTGCAAAATTTGGCATCGACCGGGTTAACGGTGGCTGAGATTAGCTGTTCACGGACGGACACACGGACACACGGACACACGGACGGACGGACGGACGGACGGAGTGCAAAACATACTCTCCCCATGCCTTCGGCTGGTGGAGACAATCACTGCGATTTCAATAGGGTTTCTCACTAGCTGTGCAGTGCTCGGGTCCTACATTTAGCTACAGTGCAAGATTTTCGTTAAAAGCTCCACTGCTCAAAAGGTATGTTAGTGTCTAGCCCACATGCTGTACTGCTGCTAATCCTTGAAAGTAGATCGATTACTTAGCGCATTAGCGTTCCTATCAGACAAATACAAAGCTTCAGAGCATGTCGGATACATGGCTGAATGAGCTCAAGGCCATTTTCATCTGTGGATTGGGCCACGTGTAGGCCTGTATTGTCTTTCAGAGTATGACCACCCCCCCACGGCCCCCGCAAAGATTATTTTCTCCAGCCTCACGTTTCAGAGAGCTATGTTTATCAATACTTCCTGGGAAGTCTCTCGAATGCAGGCTTTAATGTAAAATGGTTTCAATTTGACAATTTCACATGGAGATACAGAGTAAAGAGATGTCTTTCTCCTGCAGATGTTTTGAATTGGCTGTGAGCTTATAGCGTGATTACTTTTTTCTAGCAGAAGAGAGACTATTTGTGCAGTGCTTTCCATTTCAGTTCCATTCCCACTTATTCTGCTGACAGGTCTGAGGTTCGTCTGATGCATTGCTTATTTTGGCGCGATGTCTATTTTTGATGGATGGAATAGACCTTTTCCACAACTAAAGCTACACAATACACATTATATTCAGAGCTCTACAGCTTTATTCAGTGTTGTGTGCAATTTCAGCAATTTCAAAAGACACCTCCTCTCTTTTTTTTGCTCAAATGAATTGGCTTTCAGTATCCCTGTATAGAGAATTTGACACGGTGTAGTCAGAAGCCATTGTGAACGGCCTCCCGTGGGTGGGCTGAGATTAGTGGTGGTTTGCCAGGGTTGGCCAAGGGTCTTTGATTACAAACTCTATCTATTATTAGAGCATTGTGTTAATAATGCCTTTTCTTGATTACCCCATAGCCTGTTGACGTCTGCTCGGGGACCTCTCTCACAATCACTGACTGGTGTTCCACAGAGAGCTCTTTGGGTATTCACATACAGCATGATCCTCTCAAAGGTTTAGGCGCCCATTGTTTTGCACTTGGAGCATGATATTTTTGTGGCTCCTACAGGCAAAGCCATCATCATTATTAACCCATTCTGACCTGAGATCAGATTCTAAAAATGTCTATTACATCCTGACAGTTTCATTATTAACCCATTCTGACCTGAGATCAGATTCTAAAAGTGTCTTCGATTTTTCAAAAATAGCAGACCTACAAGCTCGTATCGCGCCACTCGGTGGCGCGATATGAGCTTGTAGATCTGCTATTTTTCAATAGCTAAAGCACGACATGATGCTAACACCAAAATGGGTGCCCGGTCAGAATGGGTTATTATTATTATAACACGTACAGTACACATACAGTACATGCAACGTTTGAAACCACCAACAGTTAAAAAAGGCATGGACAAGTCAATGACAATTGTTTATTGAAATAAATATTACGATGACGATAACTGCGAAGCTTTGCTTGGTACCTCATGGTCTGCATGGGACTGTTGGGACGTCCTGGAAGAGAATAAAAAGGCACAACACATTACACAGATGTACAGACAGTGAAGAGTTTGAATTTTAAGTGAAAAGAACGATTACTTGTTGAGTATTTCTCCATAATAAAGATGGCTAGCCAAAGTTAGATGGCTAACTAGCCATAGCTGCTGTACCATAGAGCATAGTTATAAATAACTAGAATTTCGCGGCCGCTTTGCGGCCGCTCATCCCAGAGTTACTTTGCCGCGCACTATGGGAAGAAGGAAATTGCGGGAGTTGACTCCACATGTAGTAACGGATGGGTTATTAGTTATTATTATGTGTCCTTATTAGTGTAGTGTAGTGTAGTCAACACGTTATGGCTCATACACACTGCCCGGTATTTGCTCCGATTATGCTGTCGGGGAGCATTTTTGGCGCTGGCCGAGATCGTGATCTACCTTTTGGGCACCGCTTAACTCAACCTTTTTTGTCCCAGGGCACACTTTTCATAGCCTAAAAATCTGGGGGCACACCTAGATATACGGTTTGTGTACACTGTATATATACCGGTGTGTATATATAGTAAATATATATAGTACATATATATATATTATATATTTATATATATATATATATATATATATATATATATATATATATATATAGAATATTAGTGGTCCATGACATGAAAATGTTTGAGAACCACTGCTCTAAAACAACATTGGACAATGATGTTTGACAGTTTCTGACTTGATCTGGCCTGTTAACGGTCAATGCCGTGTTGACTGTTCTGTATGATGATCATGATTTAGCTTAGCACACAACAGCTAGGAGGATGCAGCAGGCTGATGCCGTCATGTTTAACAGTATTTTGCGCAATTTATGTCCCCGAATTTATGGATATGGACTTATGGCTCCATCGCTGCCTCTTTCTTTAGTAGAAGTAGAAATGTAACGTGTTGCTGACTGTTTACCTCCCTCTCACACGCGCGCGCGCACACACACACACACACACACACACACACACACACACACACACACAGCTGCGTCCTCTCCCACCGACGTCAGCTGTTCATTTATCTCCTTATTCATACACGCTTTGAGCTGAGAGAAGCTATAAAGCGCCTTTTAAATATGACAATGCTGTATATATATATCAGCTGCACAGTTCAGGCAAGTGTCTGTGGCATATTTAACTTTAACAAAAAAGGTTTGACAGCTTAAATCCGCGCGGCAGTGTTGTGTGTGTGCGTGCAATCAGAAGTACTGGCAGTAGCGCAATAACAAACGCGATCTGTCTAATCGTTGTAGTTAGAAAGTACTTTGTTTGTTCCTAAGAACAATGTTAATGTAACTAAGACATTCGCTGAGCGACCTATATTTTAAATACAGAGATTTAGAAGGAATAAGCGAAATGGTGAGGCGACCTTCCGTGAGGTAAGGTTTCTCTGCGGAGACGGAGGGAGATCCATAGGGGAGATCACATTACAGCAGCCAAAGAGGGAGGGGTGTGTGTGTGTGTGGGGGGGGGGGGGTTGCGAACAGTTTTTCATGCGCACATCTTTTCATTGGCTAGTTCGCTTGCGCCACGTGACAACTTCTCTCTTGTTAATATAGATATACTCTAAAGGTTGTCACCTGTCTTAATGATTGTTGTTGGTCCTTGATCTGCTTGATCTTCTTCCTCAGGAGTTCTCCATCACAGTTTATGATGGCATAAATACTGGTGTAGTTTTGACAACCAACCATGCCATCATCCCTTGCAAGTTGCAACAACAACAACAACAACAACAACAACAACGGGGGAAAAAAGGACCAGATCTATTCACTTCCTGAAAATGCAGCTTGCTTTCTGGGACAGCTTCATAGTGTCCCAGCTGCCATCTAGTGGACGAGTAGATGCTTGCACATTACAGTGATTTATAATCCGACGCTAGACAACGCAAGGACTATGTATGTATAAACTATCCTTGCGTTTTTTGTGTCCGTTTGACTCCCCCACGCAAGGAACAAAACGGACTATGTAGAGGCCTTAAGAGGATGCATGTGTGTGTGTGTGCATGAAGGATGAGGAAAGAGAGGGTTTATTGTCTGTGCAGTGAAATTGGCTCTATTTCTGACTGAGATTTAATTAAGGTGAGAGGATTGGACTGTCACACTGTTCAGCAAGGTTGACTGATGTGTTCCACCACCTCAGAAAGTCAAAGGAAAGGAATCTGTAACATTTCTTACAAGCCATGTTCATAACTCAGGGAAAAACACATTGTGCACGGTGGCTTTAAATTACTGGTGTCTGAAATTGATAATAAATTAAAGCGCTGTTCCTCCAAGAGGTTATTCTGCTTATCGTTACATGTGGCGTCTGCAAGCCCAGTTATTAAATTAGAATTTACGAGGGTTGTTTCCTTCTCGTGCAACCTAACGGTAGGCACAGCTCTGGGGTTTTATCCCCTTTATAAAGTACATGGTTTTATGATTAGCCAGGCATGATGTTTTGCTGTTGTTGTTGAATATGTGTTCCCTGAGACTACTGTAAAACACTTCCTCAGAAAAGACAAAGTGCAGCGTATTCTCCCCTCTCCTCACTTTGCTTTTATCTAATAGGTGTACAAGCAAAATATAAAAACTGTTTTACTGAATGTGGAAACGGCGTTCAATGCCGGTTCCCATTTAAAACCATTGAAATCTCAAAGGTATTCCTTTCCTTTTCTGACTGTAGTAGAATCACATTTAGAGATTAAAGCAGTGGCTGGGCTGATATGCTCAGGACACTTTTGACTTCAAAGGCCGCCTTGGAACTTGAGACAGGAAGAGGAAACGGTTTGGAAACGTATTTCAAAGCGTCTAACTGAAGGCCTTTGTTGCGTTGTAAACGTTGGGAGAGGATACCATTATTAATTAATGTGCTTCACTGAGCATTTTCTTTGTGATCCTGGATATCAAGCCACATCATGTGCATACTAGTAAAATACAGTTTGATTCATCCATTTTAATGATTTAGTTCTACGCGATTGGTGTGTTGTCTTTGACCATCCATGGTGTGGATAAGCAAACCATTGCCAATCTTTCACAGTAACCTATCTTCTACTGTAGCACTACCTGACCTGTCATGTATTATTGTGATTATACCACAGTTCATTATCAATAATTAGCTCTATATTCCCATAGCAGCTATTACTAATAAGAGTGTTTGTTCAATAACGAGGATAAGTGACTATTTTCAGGTCAGGATACAAAGGACAAACAAGTGAAACTGGAAGTGCTGGAACAAATTGTTGAGATGGGGTTCTCTCCCCTGATTGGACGGAAGTGGTAACCCAGCTGAAAATGGACAGTTTTCCTGTTTTATAAAAGAGCTGGAGATGATGGGAAGACCCATTTACCCCCGTTACTGAACAAACATTTTAACAATAAACTTATACCTCATATATATACTTATACCAAAAATAACCAAAAATATCACTTACAGTACATACCACACCATTAATAATTCATAATGTGCCATACATACCCCCACATCAGTGTGTACAAATCATTACTGTCGGGAAGAAACATTGTTATTGTTGTTAAATATTTATAAACCTCACAGACAGACTTAACCACTTTCAGCCTGGCATATGTTGGGCATGTTCATTATAGACGAAAACACATTAAAAATCTTAAAAATAGTGAAAATAGCTGTAAGCTCACAACGTGTCGCATTTTCTAAGAAAAAGTAGTGTTTTTATATAAATGGAAACAAATAATTGATTAAATCAATTAATTACCAGCTGCATTATTATTATCTGCGGGGGTCTGCTATAACTGCCTCTGTGTCAGTTTCAGCGCAGTAGTTTAGGTAGGAACCAAAATTCTCTAAGGCGGAACTATTGAGTCGTTCGTTTTCGCCCGGACATATTTGCGGTGCGCACATACGTCAGCCAATGAGAAAACCAGCTGGACTATTGCATAGTAGCTGGCAAAAAGATGAAAGATGGAGATGCCCGGCAGCGACCCCAGGTTTATTTAGGCTGGTCATCAGTTTTAGTTTAATTGTCATCAAAAATGCAATTAAAACTAATTTGTTCAAGGCCAACAGATTTGTCAATGTCATTCTAATTCATTTTTACTCACTGGCAAACTGATGCTGGTTAACCCATTCTGAACGGGCACCCATTTTGGTGTTAGCATCATGTTATGCTTTAAGCTATTGAAAAATAGCAGATCTACAAGCTCATATCGCGCCACCGAGTGGCGCGATACGAGCTTGTAGGTCTGCTATTTTTTGAAAAATCGAAGAACGACTGACATTTCTAGAATCTGATCTCAGGTCAGAATGGGTTCATCAGACCAGTGTGTGTCCGGCGGAAACCTCGTATGAATCTGATCTCAGGTCAGAATGGGTTAAGGTCACGTTGTTTCTGACAGCCGGCATCCGGCGGCCGTTGCTAGGTTACAGGTATAGTACGGTAATACATAAGGTGGAGAACTGGAGATATATACATTTATAGGAATGTAGTGGAATACTGTATGTATGCCTAGTGTATACACAAATGTCAGTGTTTAACCCATTCTGACCTGAGATCAGATTCATACGAGGTTTCCGCCGGACACACACTGGTCTGATGAACCCATCCTGACCTGAGATCAGATTCTAAAAATGTCAGTCGTTCTTCGATTTTTCAAAAAATAGCAGACCTACAAGCTCGTATCGCGCCACTCGGTGGCGCGATATGAGCTTGTAGATCTGCTATTTTTCAATAGCTAAAGCATAACATGATGCCGACACCAAAATGGGTGCCCGTTCAGAATGGGTTAATGTCTAAGGGCTTGCACTCACACACTACTATGCACAATGCAGTCTCTTTTACTGTATCCATGTATCACACAGGGAAAAACACCATTAGAGAGCTCCATTCACACCCTTATCCAACTGTGTAAGAGCTGTTATCTAGGAGGCTGGGAGGAGAGATGAAGGTGATTTCAGGGTGAGATGTGAGGGTGTATAAAGGAGTCTTAATCCTTACAGGTCTATTTCTAATAATCTGTACACTTTTAGAGTTATCAATTAGAATTTCACTCTGCATGTGTAACTGTAATCTGCAGCAAAATGCTTGGATTTAATTAAACACTGTGTTTATTTCGACAACTGGGTTAATTTTTATCAATCTCAACATCAAATGAACAGTTAACTGTACCGTAAAACAATCCAATTAATATACTGACAATTATAGTCATCCTGATCTCTCCCAGAGCAGCAGTATACATTGACACGATCGTAGACAGGAACACCCACAAACGTCACATCCGGTTTTAGCCCGGGGTAAACAAAATGGTCTTCCCCGTAGAGTTATAATAGTGTACGATCCTTTGGATCACTTTCAGAGCGATTTGTTGGATGATAGAAATATTGACAGCCAAGACAAATCCATCAGAAGGACATATGGAAAGTTGACTTATTATTATGGTTCACATGGCGCTCGTCTGTCATGGCAGAACTTCAACCTGTTTTATGCACTTTTCCCATTTAGAATGTTAACGTATACTGTACATACATGTTCAGATTTCAAATATAAAGTGCTCGCCCCAGAGCCACAGATGTTACAATCCTCCTTGGTGGGTAAAAGTACCCGTGTCTTCCGCATTGTTCAATAAAAAAAGCGTTTTAATCCGATCGGTGACCATTTTATCAGAGTTATAATGCACCAACCGATAGGGGTGCATAGTTGAAAGCGCATGGCCAGAAACTGATTAAACATTGCTTTTTATTGAACAATACGGAAGATACCGGTACCCAAAATTGCAGAATTGTAACATCCATGGCCGCCGTAAGGACTATAAATGGAGAATGTGTGTAAAGCACTTCAGTCCAGGCCAAGGCTACCATGAGCTCAGAGCGCGTTGCGAGTTTGTCGATTTTTTGTTTATGCTGGGGACCTGGGGTTCAAGTGGTTTATAGTCAGAGAGTATCCTTATCTCTGAGTCTTTATACTTTATTGCAGCGTCAAGTTGCACAAGCATAACCACCACTGAAATCGGATATCAATCTCCCTCTCCCTCCCCCTTGCAAAAGTGTTACTGCGGCGCAGTGTTTACTCGCCTGGTAGAGACACTCTATAGATATGATCAATTAAACTTAACGTAATATCAAAAACCAACAGCCATTAAGTCATAAATAATGTTTATAGAACACATTGTAGTGAATTCTAAGTAGTTTTTAGAGACAGTTGGAACTTGGCACGGAGCCATCGTTGTGTGGTCGGTAGCCTACTTGGAATTCACTAAAACAATGTTCTATAAACATCAGATGAATTCATGGCTTTTTAAAATGTATATATTATGATAAGTTCCAGTGATCATATCTATAGAAAAGTATCTCTTACCATGCGAATAAATCATGCAGTCAAGGAAAACATTCCAATCGGCCTCTAGCTTGTTTCATTTTCTAAAGTAGCGTTCCTTGTCGAGTGGCAACAAGGATCTGTGCCTGTGATCTGGCAAGCCATGACGCCTACTTTTAAATTAGTAGTATTTAAAGCATCTGCGTTTGAAAACCCAACACTCCACTGTTTATTTCCCGTTGGGAGAACTCTGAACTTTCCCCCGGCTCCACCCCCCAGCTATATTGACGCTCCTGATGACAAAAGTCGGTGTCGGTGTATTGGTACATTGAGCTTTCCACGCAAATCATGTTTACACAGATCATGTGTCACCGCGTGAATCTCGTTTGCGTCCGAGCATAGGCATGGTATCGCCCTGCCTGCCTGTGATTGGCGTACGGTATGATACCATACCATATCATACCGTAAGTAGTACGGTATGATACAAGAGAACTATAACTTGTAACTTTTATGTTGATTGAACATGCACTCCGTAATATGATTTGATTTGGGTGTGTTCTGAACATGCACTCCGTAATATGATTTGATTTGGGTGTGTTCTAAAATAAAGTGTTTGTGTTGATTATTGTGTAATTTGTTTGTATGTGTAAACTGTGCTATAAAAAGGTCTATTTTCCCTTCATCTTTATCCTTTTTAGTGTAATAGTATTAGTTAACTATTAATTAGATTAATACACAATAATCAACACTAACACTTTATTTAGAACACACCCAAATAAAGTCATAGTACAACGTACGTGTTCAATCATCAATTATTCAATCAAAGCAAACGGCATATAAACAATATTAGTTTGCCTCTTCTACAAAAATAAAACGTACAAGTTAGTTACAAGGCTGCATTCTGTCGCACGTGCCAAGCTGTCATTCTCTTGTATTATTTATTTCTCAAACTCACCACGGAGTAACCTCGCGTCTCAGAGGACAGTCAAGACGGGCAGTGTGTCGGTAGGCCAATCACAGGCAGGTGGGGCGTTACCATGCCTCAGCCATGCCTATGCTCGGACGTAAACGAGATTCACGCTGTGTCACCTACCTACTGTATACCTTGGGACTGGAATGCCGGTCACTTCGGCCTAGCTAGGCCTGCCATCTGCGAGCGGTGACAAAACAGCCCAATTTCAGTAATATAACAATAAAATGGAGGGTTTTTTGCCAGTGTGTAGATCCGAGGACAATTCAAACCGACAGGTGACACGTTGGAAAACAGGTCACTAGCACTTCCTTTTCATCTGAATGAAAGTGCTTTTTATAGAAACCCTTCTCAGCTTGTCTTACTCTGATTGTTCAGAGAAATCCATTAACGGTGCCCCCTTTCGTCTCTCATGTTTGGCCTAAAAATGAATCTGCCTTTTTACTTTTTACTTACTTTTTGTCTCCACCAGGCCGAAGGCATGGGGGGAGAGTATGTTTTGCACTCCGTCCGTCCGTCCGTCCGTCCGTGTGTGTGTGTCCGTCCGTGTGTGTGTCCGTGAGCAGCTAATCTCGGCCACCGTTAACCCGGTCGATGCCAAATTTTGCACACACACTCCCTGGATGCCTGTTATAGCGCCACCAGGAGGCCGCTTTGTGCAAAACAAGTTTTTGCACAGTACACCTACAGATTTTGTCCAAACATCGCGCAAATTGGTACACAGTCTCTCTAGAGCCATTCAACGAAACTGGTCTTTCAGATTTCTCAGACTCCATCCTGATTGGTTAAGATTGGCTTCCAAAGTTCACAGGAGTGCTCAGTTTCAAACAAAATGCTGCAAATCATGAACACATCGCGTGATTTCCGTGAAATTGTGCACGCACATTCCCACTAGGCCGAGGAAGAAATGCCACATGAACAATTTCAACTCAGCCTCAAGGTGGCGCTATAACTGGCCGAAAAGTGCTTTTACCTCTAATTTTCATTGTTTTGTTCCACTTTTGCTGTGGCAATGTAAACGTCACACACACACACACACTCTCCTATCCTCCTGGTGGAGACCTGTGCCCAGAAGGGCACTTTTTCTAGTTTTTACTGTTATTTGTGCTAAATAAAGAAAACACCTGCCGATTAATGGTGAAATTCATGTGTTTGGAGTTTTCTGTGAGGAGGACAATGTGAATTTTGGATCTGTCCCTGTCATTATCCAAACAATACACAGCATGGATTGTAGAGAGACCAGTCCCCAGGCAGCCCAGACAAATTGGCAATTTCTTGCACACAAATGACTTTCCACTCCTTCCTGTGTGATTTTTCCCCACCACCTTTTTACTCTGCTCCTGCTATTTGCTTCAATTTTAAAAGCTTCGGTGCATGACTAATAGTTTGTGTTTTACTTTCACAAGCATCTATTTTTGGCCTGCTGTTCCATTAGCTAGCCAACATCAGAAAGAACACAGTTAAATCCGAACTGTTAATTTAACTCTGGAAGTGTGAAAATAGATTTTTTACGCTTTCAGCTTTTAATTAACACTGTGAGGGAGTTTTGAAAGGCAAGGGGTTGAGGTTGTTGTTAGGGGGTGTGTTGTTTACAGTAGATTGGCGTTTCCAGTAACATGAGATGAGAGACCACTTACTTGACTCACAACTCCTACAGCATGTGTCGACATTTCTTGGATGCCTTGATTGAGCTGGTTCAGTGACCCGGGGAAATTGAAAAGAGAGAAGCCTATTTATTTGAGTGGAGCCTTTTGTGTTCTTGTTGTACAGACCGACCTCTCTTTGGTTAAACAACGCTGCACTCAATAACCCCGTTCTCATAAATGGCTCGGCTGCTTTCCAGAACTAATTGATGTATTATATTATATATTTAGGCAATTTATTTTACAATTTCCTGTTGTGTTTTCTGAAAGAACTAAAGTTGGAAATGACTTTGAATGAGTTTCTGCTCTGAAGTCTGCATTCTTGGACTTCAGGCATGCCCATAGAATAGTATATATACCCCTTAAGATGTCCAAAGCTCTCTTGGTTGCACAGTGTAGAATCATTCCGTGTAGTAGTAGCGTGCTGTGTTAACCCAGTGGCATATCTAACAATAACATCAGGGCCTCGGAAGCCCTTGAATGCACAGATTCTTTCTTGTCCTTCTCCACACCCATTAGAGGTTGATGGTCCTTCCCACCTGCCGGTACCCACTGGGCCAGATGGCCATGTTGAGGCTCTTATCTGATGGACAAAAAGCCACTCCAAGCCACCGTCCTGCTGTGTGGCCTGTGCTCCATCTGATGACTGTATGACTGGAAGCGAGAGGCGAGGTGTATCTCACAGTTGGAGCTATCGGTGGGGGACAGTGCCGCACACTGTCCTCCTGATCAATGATGGCATAATCCATTGAGATCACACCGCACAGAACAATAGTTAGGGTAGTAGCACAGGTAGTTACTTTAAACGTTGGGGCTGCCGGGTTGGCCGAGGGGGCGTGTGTGTGTGTGTGTGTGTGTGTGTGTGTGTGTGTGTGTGTGTGTGCGCGCGCGCAGGGACGCACACACACACACACACACACACAATTGGCCAAGGTTCCGGCAATCAGTATTGTCTAAACATTTATTTTATTTGCCACTGAAAGTGATTCTGACCGCTATTTATTTTAATATTGTTGTACCAGCAAGCTGGGTCAGGAGTCAGAACTCCTGTGTCATGTCTTTAACTCTCTCCTCATTGGTCGTCAGTGAAGTCTATATGGGCCATTTACACACCTGAGTACTTGAGTTCTGTCTCCTGAACAATACGGGACCTGACTCCAGACATTTTAATAGGCTCCTCATGGCTATATCTCCTGGCATGAATCTTTCATGGGATGTTGCACGAATCAGCCCTGGCAGACAGACTCAAGAGAGTGCTTGGCACAGGCCACACACACATAATGATGATGCATTCGGGAGAGAGTCCAGGTAATGCATCTGTTAATTCTTTCTGTGCCCCTAGGTGGCAGCAGAGTGTATGTAGGTAAGCCTTTCCAGGGCTATTTCTCCATATTTGTCATTTTAATTTCCGGTTTCCAAGCTTGCAGACCGTCATTGTAATGACCGGCTTATATTAGTATCCGCTAACGCTGTTTACCTTTTGCCAGAAATGTTAACGTCATAACCACGGACGGCGCACATAGTTTCAGAGATACGAGGCATAGAAGATCCTACTTTGAGCGTCTATGGAGGCCGTGTGCAAAAATCCTGGCGCTGGCGATGACGGAGGCGTTGCCTATAGCAACCCGGCCAAAGTTAAAAGGTGATTTTCGGCTAAACCGTTTGATATTTGGTGTAAAGCTTTAGGTACGAACATGGTCGTACTTAGCTAGCAGATAACGGGGAGAGGGGGTTACGAATATGTTCGTACTTTATTAACACATGACTACTCAAGAACACACTAAAGTAAAACAAATTTAAAAATATATTTACATTTAGCTTAGGCTTGGGTGTTATAAAGGTGTTACAGTATAACAGTGTTTATAGGTATCTCAGGTATATGATTTTAAATACCATCGAAAATACAGAAATCTCCAAGCTAATCAATTAACCTGGACCACACATGTAATCACATATTGATTAAACTAACATTAACAACAGGGCACGCATCCGCCTGGGTGATGGCAGATGGCAGACTGCTGGCGCTTTGGCAACTGACCCCAGTTCAACTGGAATGAATTCTGTACTGGCCATACAGTATATGGAGATCTAAGGGTTTGAGGTTTGAGGTCAGATGTAGAGTTGCCCTGCGCTGTGGCTCAGCGGTCCAGGACACCTTGGTTATGGCTTGTAATCCTGTCTGGCAGAGTGCCGCGGGTTCGACTCCCGATCCCGACGGCCTTTACTGTCACCCCCCATCTCTCTCCCCTTTTCCTGTCAGCCCACCTTCTATCTATCCCTCTTTAGATGAGTCAGTGTTGTGATCTTACAGTATATATGGAGATGGCCATATATGGTGGCATACAGGGCACACAGGCGTATACAGGGCTCCAAAACTGTGGAATGCACTTCCCATTGCACTTCCCATTGCAGTCAGAACTGCAGCATCACTCCCAATCTTCCGCCGTAGCCTGAAAACCCACCTTTTCAGACTCCATCATGGCCCATAGCGCTTACCCTACCCCCTTAGATAGCATTTCTGTTGGCTTAGATAGCATTTGACACAGACTTATAGCATGTTATGTAGACAGCACTATAATTGTATTGTATATAGTCATAGCACGCCATAGTACATATGTATAGCATAGTAGTGAATATGTATAGTTTATTATGTATAGTGTATGTATAGTTTCATCATATAGATATTCCACTGTTACCTTCTTAGCTTACGCATGTTTCATGATAAATGCTTTTATGTGATGTATTCCCATGCTTTTGTTCTTGCTTAAATGTAAATCGCTCTGGATTAAGAGCGTCTGCTAAATGCCTAAATTGTAAATTGTAAATTGTATGACCTGTCACGAGGCATGATGTCACGAGGCGTGACCATATATAGAGATGTGATGTCACGAGGCGTGATCACATATGGAGGCGTGATGTCACGAGGCGTGGCCATATATGGCGTGCGTGACTAACGGACGGGAGATCCGGGGTTTTCATAGTAAATGCAACCTACAGTCGCAATGCAATTGGGGTGGTTGTATTTTGTCCGTGCTCTTATCTTTCAGACATTCATATTGTGAGAAAGGTCATGTCTCACCTAGACACAGGATCTGACACGAATTTTGACCTGATGGTCAGTATTCAATGTATCATGAGCAAGCAGGCAGACTCTATTAGCTCAACGGTAAAAATGTCAGCAACAGTAGAAGAGGAAAGTAACATATTTCTGCTTTTTACTGACATTGCCATTTACATTTTTCTTTTAATTAATTCAAATTCACATTAATTCATCCGGATCCCATGTATATTATGAACATTATTATTACCAGTCTCGTTAAACAATAGATGCGTGTTGTATACTGCGTGGACTAGACTAGAGTACCGAACGAGCTGCAACCATTCGGAACGGATCAGTGTATATGTGGTCATCACACTAGAACACATGAAAATCACTATATAAAAAACTATAACTTTATCTGGAGTTTACTTCTTTGAATTACAAATTACAGTTTATTTAGCCACATGATTTTATTCAACTGCCATTCTGTCACCATCCCCATCCTTCAGCCCACTGGCAGGCAGCCCACTGTCGGTATCCGTCAAGGCAGCAGGTGTCTTCAGACACGCTGTACAGTATCTATGGAAAATGGCGCTTATTTACTGTTGATTCAGTATTATTCCATGGGCCTTGACTTGAGTATATGCTGTGGTGTGCAGAGACATTTTGAGGGGCAGGTGCTCAAGTGAAAAAAGATGCACATTGTGCAGCGCGTGGAACTGCCGGCTGCCTTAATAGTGTGCGAGATTTATAGATTTTGGGGCATAAATAACATATTGGCAGCTTTTAATCCAGAATTGGTAGATGTCACCATGTACCACATACTGTACACTGTACAAAAATAAATAAAACGAACAAACCGTACAAAGAAATAACTTTCAAAAGGGCACATTGCTGTTCAGAGGGCAAAAGACCAGGTACTCTAGCACTACCTCGTGTCTATCTGTGCGTGGACCTGAGTATAATGGCAACAATAAATTGTGGCTGTCATTTTTTTCATTTACATTTTCATTTTCATATGAAAGCAGAGAATCGTAGCAATTCAAGTGAACCTCTGCGCTGTCTAAAACTATACTTTATCGGCAAAACCCCCCCCCCAAAAAAACAACATTAAGTCCGCGGGTGTAATAGTGGCGGCAGCAGGATTTGAACCCAGGAGGTGTGGGGTGGGAGTCTAATGTCTAATTACTGTAGGCTCTATAGTCTTAATCACACAGTACATTGTACTGTAGCAGATACATACTACAATGACTTCCATCACCAGCAGCTCGGCTTGTATTTATGTATTTATTATTTGATAGTTTTAAATACTGTCATTATACCATATACCCCCATTGAGATATGTGAGGAATGTATGAAGGTACAGTATGAAAAAGATACCTAATTTAGTTCTGCAAATTTAGATATTTAAATTTAAAGCGACAAATACCAAATATGAATTACAGTTACAAATCACGCTATTACACCAAATCATAATGATTCACTAAGAACTGAAAGACAATACAATTAGTCCCAGGGCTATAGCTCTAAATCTGGTGTCTAAACCAGTTGTATTTAGCACAACTGCACACATTATGCACAGCCCAATTAGCAGCTGGGTGATAGTATTGTCTGAATATCAAGTTTGCTGACTCCCAATTACTTTACTTGTACTGTAATTATAACTATGTAGACTTTTTTTTATTTCCAAGTTTATATACAGTAATTGCAACATTAATGTTTTGTGGACGGGGTGGAGATTTTGAATTGCTTTCTTGTTGTACTATTGATCACATTTGACAGTGAGCTGCTCTCCAAATCAAAATCACCGGCCCTTATTTCAAAAAGGGCACCATTTAAAATGATTAGGAAATTAATTTGATCAATCGTGTCTGTAAGATCCTGTTTTCCCCTTCATGACTCCAACATAATAGCCTCTTTAATACTTAATGATTAACCCATTCTGACCGGGCACCCATTTTGGTGTCAGCATCATGTTATGCTTTAGCTATTGAAAAATAGCAGATCTACAAGCTCATATCGCGCCACCGAGTGGCGCGATACGAGCTTGTAGGTCTGCTATTTTTGAAAAATCGAAGAACGACTGACATTTTTTTAATCTGATCTCAGGTCAGAATGGGTTCATCAGACCAGTGTGTGTCCAGTGGAAACCTCGTATGAATCTGATCTCAGGTCAGAATGGGTTAAAATCGTGTTTGAGATTGATTCAAGGCAGCTATTATTTCCATGCATGAATGATCCGTAGCCTCGCCTTTTTTCTGTCATCGTGGCCCTTGTTTTGGGGGCTTGCTCGTAATCGACAGCAGTGCGGTGCTGACTCAGGATGAGACCGCAGCAGTGGCCTTGCGGGATTGCAAGATTCCATCGCTTCATAAATGTGTTTTTAACAGGCAGGAAATGGCTCCGTTCTGCAGGTTTGGCACTGGAGGCAATGTAGGAATAAGAGGTGTGTGGGTGTGAGGGAGGTAAAGGTGGGAGGTTCAGGCGAGAAGGGGGAAAGAAGGACTTAGGGTAGCTGATTCTGTGTTTTCTCAAAGGTCCCCTCGGCTTCAGGTGATGACACAGCACCTCGTTAACGCAGTGGCGTCTCAGGACTGCCGTGCTGAGGTGCTGGGGTGATTCATTACCACGATCCACGCTAACATCTTCAGATTAACCCATTCTGACCGAGCACCCATTTTGGTGTCAGCATCATGTCGTGCTTTAGCTATTTAAAAATAGCAGATCTACAAGCTCATATCGCGCCACCGAGTGGCGCGATACGAGCTTGTAGGTCTGCTATTTTTGAAAAATCGAAGAGCGACTGACATTTTTAGAATCTGATCTCAGGTCAGAATGGGTTCATCAGACCAGTGTGTGTCTGGCGGAAACCTCGTATGAATCTGATCTCAGGTCAGAATGGGTTAAACGGCGACTCGCCCGTGGCACCAAACATAACAATTGTATTGCAAGGTGTGGACGGGAAGGAAGTTGCCTAGAGCAGATTGAGGGGCGACTCTGGATGGGAATATTTATTATATTTCTAATATTCTATACGACTTCTCCTTGTGTGGTGTGACATGGTGCAGGATGTTTTGGTGAACGGAGAAGTATAACATTTGAGGTATTGTGATAGTCATTGTGGTTCAGACAGGATTTCATTGATACCTCCGGGAAAAGAGACACTGAGACAGCGCTCCTTCATTGCCACCCCCAGGAACTGGGGGTGGCAATATCGAAAAATGATGATGATGAGATTTGTTTTATCCGTTATTTCTATTGGCCTATCTTTATATAAGGACATGTGTGTCACTGTCTGCGTCCCAAGCCACACTGTACAAATATAGCTGTGCCTGCCCTGCATATATATATATTTTTGTTAAGGTTGAATTGTAATGCTTTTTAAAGCACATATTGATTTGAAGAGTCTAGCTGAGTCTAGAAAAGATTAATTAAATTCAACATTGACTCAAGTAGGCTACTCGGGGAACACAAAGTCTACAAATATGTACAACATTTGGCAGAAGCTGTGAATAAATAAATATATATTGGCACCGGTACGCCCCTTTTGAGCAGTGCCGTCATAGCCAGCGACTGAATTAGAAAAGTGCGTCTCAATACTTCCTAACTGCAGCAGTGACGGCGAAGCACAAGGTCAGATACAAATTAGAAGACCTCGATGCTTTTTCAAATGCATTTTTCAGTCTTTTTCAGTTTTTTCAATATCTTTCTAACTGAAAGCTTAGCTTTTATTAAAGAAGCATACAACCTGCTGACTGAGCCTTGGGTGACAAGGACCCTTACTGTGCAGTAAGTGGGATATAGCTGTATTTAGAGTAGTTGTCCAGGAAAAAGGCCACAGAGTCCTAGCCCAGCTTGTGATGGCATGTTTACTACGAACCAGCTTAGTGATCTACTCAGAGGGTATTTGTACACGATGCTCAGTGTTGCTGGCTCACTTTTCAAGTCCACTATTTTGCCTCAATTTATCAACGGCTTTCCTGTTTAGTGTGGCTGTAATATATTTTCCTTTTCATATTGCATCTGAGATATTTTCAGTAAATCCTTGTAAGTGATATTTTTACGTCTCCAAATCGGATTATGTTTAGACTGTGGTATACAGCAACATGCAATACAGCCTGTAGTGTAGTGTATATTAGAGTAGCTTGAACAACAATCATAAAGAGACCCATAATTCCTTTTATGTAAGTGCATAGAATCAAATTTATCTCCATTTGGACCCTTTTAGATCACTTCTCGAGGCCATAACCCATAATTCTCTGCGTCCTTTGTCCTGTATCATTGCTTCTTGGTTCGGGTTTTGTTTTATACAATTGGCTGGGAGAATGCTTGATTATGATTGGCTCATCTCCATAATCATTCTGCAGTGGATGGATGTTATAGGCTCTGCAGCATACATTTAAACCATTAAAAATAGACCTCAACAAGCTGTACTCTAATTCTACTGTGAATTATGCCCCCCCCCCACGCTACGGGGGGGGGGGGGGGGTCTTTGGCAACAGCTCTTTCTCAATGTCTATTGAGAAATGTTTACTATTGTCTATTGTCTATTGCAATGTAATACAAGTATATTAAACTACAATAAAATATGCAAGTATAATGTAGCCTATAACCAATGTAGCCTGTGATTTATATTCTCATTAGCATATTATCTTATATTCACAGTAGTTGCATTAACCCATTCTGAACGGGAACCCATTTTGGTGTCAGCATCATGTTATGCTTTAGCTATTGAAAAATAGCAGATCTACAAGCTCATAGCGCGCCACCGAGTGGCGCGCTACGAGCTTGTAGGTCTGCTATTTTTGAAAAATCGAAGAACGACTGACATTTTTAGAATCTGATCTCAGGTCAGAATGGGTTCATCAGACCAGTGTGTGTCCAGTGGAAACCTCGCATGAATCAGATCTCAGGTCAGAATGGGTTAACAACATAAAGACGAAGAAGACATCCTGCGCAAATCATTGAGTCATTTCAAAATTGTGACTACAACAGCAAAGTTAACAAATCAAATAATGCTCAAATGTCTAATCTTACAGCATGACGTTGGGCTTGAAAATGTCTATAATTTAATTGTAGTTCAAACCTTCTTCAGTTTAGGAGACATTTCAGTGTTTCAGTGAAATAAGGGCCTGTGGTTTTGAGGGCATGAATTGCTGCCCTGTCCGTTCACTTGGTCAGGTTCTCAGGTCAGAATGGGTTCATCAGACCAGTGTGTGTCCAGTGGAAACCTCATATGAATCTGATCTCAGGTCAGAATGGGTTAAGCAATATCAGTCGCCTAATCACAGCGACAGCACTCTTTGACAGAAATGTACATCCGATCCAAAACTGTGGACATGTTTGGAGTCGTTTCTGGCGGGAGGGATTTGCTCCGCATCCATCTATCGTTAAGCAGACATCGGGGGACAAACCTTTAATTTTTTGGGGTCAGTCTTTCAGCCCATGGCTGTGCTCAGCTAGGCAGCCTTGCCTGCTTTGCCTCTACGGTGGCTCCCCCCCCCCCCCCCCCCTCCCTGTTTTGTTATTTTGCAGTGTTTTCCCACTAGTACAGCACACAAATTAATGTAGGCCTACACATTATCAGCCCACCCATCATGTCTATCTGTGGGTGAGGGTTCAGCTCGAGAGTTTTCATTTTCACAAATCAGTAATTATTAAGTGGAGCCAACTAACAGAGAAAACTAATAAGTATATTTATTGGTTTTTTAGACATTTAAAGACAACAACAACAAGACATAACACAACAAGAACATAATAACAAACAGCAAAAGAAAAGAAAGAAAAGAAAAACAGCTCAGACACAACACCATTATAAATAAAAAGATTGAGTATACAAAGACATGGCAGGAACAATGAACCATAATGACAAGTGGCTTGATAGTTCTGATAGACTCCCATTCAGGAAATACATCCATGCAGTATATAAATACATATCCCATTCTGACCTGAGATCAGATTCACACGAGGTTTCCGCCGGACACACACTGGTCTGATTAACCCATTCTGACCTGAGATCAGATTCTAAAAATGTCAGTCGTTCTTCGATTTTTCAAAAAATAGCAGACCTACAAGCTCGTATCGCGCCACTCGGTGGCGCGATATGAGCTTGTAGATCTGCTATTTTTCAATAGCTAAAGCATAACATGATGCCGACACCAAAATGGGTGCCCGGTCAGAAAAAAAAAGGCAGACAATACAGTCATCACAGGCACCAAATCATCGCAACAAGAGCAGAGAGAAAACATTGATTTAATACTGTTTTGAAAACAAACGCATACATTCGTTGATGTACAATGTAAAACTTTGATTGATGTGAATCATTTGATTTGGTCAGTGTAAAAAAAGAAAAGAAAAAGAATAATAATACAAAGATTGTGATTTAGCTTAAGCCATTCTGAATGGGAACCCATTTTGGTGTCAGCATCATGTTATGCTTTAGCTATTGAAAAATAGCAGATCTACAAGCTCATATCGCGCCACCGAGTGGCGCGATACGAGCTTGTAGGTCTGCTATTTTTTGAAAAATCGAAGAACGACTGACATTTTTAGAATCTGATCTCAGGTCAGAATGGGTTCATCAGACCAGTGTGTGTCCGGCGGAAACCTTGTATGAATCTGATCTCAGGTCAGAATGGGTTAAGTGACCAAGCACTTTTTGTCACCCTCCATATTCTCTCCGTATACACCCCTTTGTAGTTTTCCCTGAAAGCCAGCATTTGAGACCATGTCAGGGTGTTTAGGGAATAAGAAGGACCAGCACTGAGATAATGATACTCTGTCCTGCTCATCTCTTATGGGCTCATCTCATTGAATCCCCTACTGATCAATATGCTTTTTGTCTCCACCAGGCCGAAGGCATGTGGGGAGAGTATGTTTTGCACTCCGTCCGTCCGCGTGTCCGTCCGTGTGTCCGTGTGTCCGTGTGTGTGTCCGTGTGTCCGTGTGTCCGTGAACAGCTAATCTTGGCCACCGTTAACCCGGTCGATGCCATATTTTGCACACACACTCCCTGGATGCCAACGATGAACCTCTGCCCCAAACTTTCCACAACGGCCTGTTATAGCGCCACCAGGAGGCCGCTTTGTGCAAAACAAGTTTTTGCACAGTACACCTACAGATTTTGTCCAAACATCACGCAAATTGGTACACAGTCTCTCTAGAGCCATTCAACGAAACGGGTCTTTCAGATTTATCAGACTCCATCCTGATTGGTTAAGATTGGCTTCCAAAGTTCACAGGAATGCTCAGTTTCAAACAAAATGCTGCAAATCATGAACACATCGCGTGATTTCCGTGAAATTGTGCACCCACATTCCCACTAGGCCGAGGACGAAATGCCACATGAACAATTTCAACTCAGCCTCAAGGTGGCGCTATAACTGGCCGAAAAGTGTTTTTACCTCTAACTGCACAGATCTGTGGATAACCTGGTGGAGACCTGTGCCCGGAAGGGCACTTTTTCTAGTAATCTCTCTTTTATTGTGGTTTCTCTATCTTTATCACTGCTATTTTTGTGAGGCAGACCAATGTTTCTACTGCTGGTCTTCATTTTGTTCAGAATGTTATTTTGAGCAAATGCAATATTGAAAAGCTTGTACGCATGATTTCCATTACCCGTCATACAGTGACTGATGTCAGACATAACCATGTTTGCAGTGATATTGCACCTCTTAATGGATTTAATGGTGTGCAACATAATCACTCTTGCGGAGACACTCCTGTCATGGGATGATCCGACCTACACGCCATCGACCATGGCTGGGCATGACCTTTGACCTCAGGCTTCGACCTTGGCAATTGGCAGGTTGTATCCCTGGTCAGTCCCTGATTCATTTTAAATCACCTGCTGTGATCTGCTATTGATCTGCTCAGCAGACCAGCCAATTAGTGAAGAAAAGAGTGGTATACATGTCTGATCACACTGGAACCGTGTCTGTGTCTGCTTGATGTGTCCCTGGATACGCTTCATGCGTTTGGCCTCTTTAAAGGGCTGCCGCGGGGGGCTTCGGGGCTCGCCTGCAGCCTGTGGTCATTGATCTGTGCTGTAGTGTGTTATGTTTGCATGTCGTGTTGATGATGGGTTGTTACTGTACTTGTTAGGCCCGGCGATCCAGGAGCTGTGTGATCTCGGTCCGCCCACACTTTGACCCTTGCACTGAGCACACATACTGTACACAGTAGGCTGTGAAGATCACAATAGATCATGTTTTCATGGAAAATTATGCCAGCGTGAAGCTATAATAGTGGAGAGGAGAGCTGACTTGCATACTGGTCAGGGATGTGGGCTGTATTTTGGTACAGCTGGAAGGCATTTGATTTGCATGCAGTAAAACGGAATTTGTTGTGCAGTGATTCTCTAAGCTGAAAGGCGTGAATATCTAAATAGCCAAAATCTTCCGAAAGCTTAAAAGATAGCATCTGGAAGGTTATAGTTATGACATTGTGATTCATGCTGCCATTATCCATTGTCTTTGCCTAATAGCCATGCTGTCTGTGCATACCATCTGCCTTTGTTTTCTAGTTTTCCTTGCTTTATTTGATGTTGGTAATAAAACTATTGCTGTTCTGGCATGTTTTATATCCATGCTATATGAGATTTTGTGTTGCACAATGTCCTTCATTCCTTTTAAACACAATACTTTTGGTCCGTTTCTTTTAAATGCTAAATACTTTTGGTCTATGTTTCTTTTTATGTCCCTAGAGAGCCTACGTACGCTACACTACTGCCTCAGTCAAGGAATGGATAGAGTTTCAAATGAAACTTGAGACATTTGAAATCAGAAGTTTTTCATTCTGTAGGGAAAAGAACATTGCACTCCAATATTGTCTGATGTAAGCTCAGGCTGACAGGCTCCATCCATACTGACACTGTGGCCATTTCTGTTCTTTCAACACTGCCCTGAGAGAATGATTACCTCACAGAAGTATTCGCAACATCAATATCCTTGCTGCTATAGTCCCGAATACTCATGCTTTGTGCTTATTCATCCACACTCTGTCTCAGCGCACTCCTGAATAAATTGCCACCAATTATTTGTAAGTGGGAATGTGAAAGAAGCTTTTGAAATGGTGATTTGATGGCACACTGGGAATAAAGAAAGTTATTGGTTACTTTCAAACCATAACCATTTGTTATTTTCCCTTAACCCATTCTGAACGGGCACCCATTTTGGTGTCAGCATCATGTTATGCTTTAGCTATTGAAAAATAGCAGATCTACAAGCTCATATCGATACGAGCTTGTAGGTCTGCTATTTTTGAAAAATAGAAGAGCGACTGACATTTGTAGAATCTGATCTCAGGTCAGAATGGGTTCGTCAGACCAGTGTGTGTCCGGCGGAAACCTCGTATGAATCTGATCTCAGGTCAGAATGGGTTAACCCATTTAGACCTGAGGATGATTCTACAAATGTCTTCTGAAAATCTGTCAGTGGTTCTCAACCTTTTTCACATGGACCCCCAGAATTATCTGTATTTGGCCTCCGACCCCCATCTGAAAATATGTTTTCCAGGGACCCTCCCAGAAGCAAAAGATTTGAGTTAAAATGTTCTGAAACAACACTGAAATAATTGATTTGTGCCACAAAAATAGCATACCTACAAGCTCGTAGCTTGTAGATCTGCTATTTTTCAATAGCTAAAGTATTGAAACACCAAAAGGGTTTCCCTCCCAGAATGGGTTAAAGACCCAGTGAAACGAAAAATAAATGTTCACACTTTTAGACCACATCCGTGGTCATCATACCATACCTTTGCCAAAATAATGGCAAGATTTACATTTTTGTGTATTTTTGAGTGGTGCAACCACTCCCTTACGGAGCTATAGTGGCTGGGTGACTGGCTGGCTGGCTGGGTGGGTGGGTGGGTGGGTGCATCTGAGCACGAAAAAAGCACGGTTGTTTTTCACCACCTGTGTGCAACCTAACACACACACGTACACACAAGCACATATTAACTGTATATATGGTGATTTCGGGTGTGCCAGTATAGTACAGTGACAGTACAGTAGAGGGACCGCCACACGGTAACTCACATTCATTTCTCAACTGTTTCGGACGCAGGGCGGCTCGCCGGAATCGGGCCGGCACCCTGGGTGCGCTCTGGAACTTCCAGACGCTAAAATATGTATATAGGTTGTGTATAGGTTAGAAATAATCCCCTGGCTTTGCTCCACGTCTCTCTGTCACTTTGTTTACAAACGACACTGCACGTGAGAGAAAGTCACGGACTTAACGTCCCATAGCCTGGAGGGATGTGACGCTCTGATTGGTTCAGAAACTGAGGTCCTAGCGTTTGAGACTAAAACTTCAAAATAAAATGCCCACCATTTCCATTTCACCACGTCTTTAAGGAGGCCTATTTGAGTGTTAGAAGTTGGCAATTGCTAGGAATGAACTGAAAACCGAATAATTAGATCATATTATCGATGTATGTATTTTGACGTGTACTGGGTCTGGTCTCATAGGCACTTGCCCGCGGACAAGTAGTACAGGTCATGTTCTAATTGCCCTCAGGTCATAGGCAACTAACTGTGCTGTAACGTGACGTACCCATATGTGTGTTGTCAACAGCGCGCATGCTCAGTGATGGCGAAAACTTCAGTGCTGGAGTTAAGCAGAGTTGTCGAAAGACGCTAACAAACGAATTTGTTAAATTAAAAAAACGGCCTCGTTACGCCCTCCATAATTGTAATGGTCAATGTCTGTGTGGAAATTCAGAGCCATTTGGTACAGCCAGTGAGGAGTAGAGACATGTCTACACTCTACAGACAGACAGACAGACAGACAGACAGACAGACAGACAGACAGACAGACAGACAGACAGACAGACAGACAGACAGACAGACAGACAGACAGACATTCCCTGGCTTAATTATATGTTAGATAACCATGCATTACATAAAATACCCAGGAACGTCCACATTATTAATAGCTTTCAGCGATTTCAGTTTTCTGACCTCTATTTATGCTCACCGGCAAGGTGCCATGATCCATCTGATATGGAGAGTGTGGGTTGTTTTAGAGTGAAAACAGGCCGCATTGTAGATGTTTCAGCCAGGCGTGTTTTTCTGTGATATCTGCTACAGCCTTGTCAGTGGTATAATGTTATGTTATTTACTGTATGTTGACTAAGAGTCCCAGACTCCTCAGGACCCCTGGGAGTCTCATACGGTATTGATGACTGAAATGACACTGTGTAAAACTCCACAGCTCAGCAGTACAAAGCTAAACACAATAATTTTGTCCGTGTCTGTTTATGCACCTTAACCACCACCTGTTTTAAAGATTTTCATAACGAAACATACAAGCCACACTTTTATACCAGCTTTCAAGTAGACCATTGACAACAAGTTGTTTTGTTACAAACCAAGCATCAGTGAGCATTAAGCCTTCATAAGATGTACAGTTATGCCCTTTCTGAAATTAATGGGCATATGAAGTAATACTGTGTATACTGCAGTAATCACTCTGCAAAAGTGAAGAGGAAAAAACATTGGCAAGCTTTGGATTGAATGCTAATTTCTTTGACATTTGCATGGAATTCACAAATGTATTCGATTAATATCAATCAACTTCCCCCATGTTCATCTAAGATAATTATAAGTGTGTTGCTCCAGGCAGCATTGATCAATTATGTCCCTTCTAGCTGAAATTATAAAAAATCCCTTTTTTTCTCGTTCATAATTTACCCCATGTCGCTCTCCCTTCCACTGCGGCAAACAGTTTTCGTCTCTCTTCACTTTATCCATCTCACATCATGGAGAGGAGATCGATATCACTTCAGAATGCCTTTCCTTCCTCAGATGCTTTATAATCTATTTATCTTGCGTTTCGTCCCGTGACATCATTCAAAACTTTAATTTTGCAGGTGCTAGCTGCAGGAGAAGTGTCAATGCCATTGTTTAGCAATGTGTTTTATGTGTGATAATTGCATGCTCGTCCTTTAATCCAGTCTTGATCAATAAACCATCACTGACATTGCCCAGGGCCACTCTGGTTTAATTACGTCTCGGTCTGGGGGCAGGTTGTTTTTCTATCAGCCTTGATGACCGGTGTGTGTCTGCCCTCTGTTTGTGTTGCAGATGATGAAGTTTGCCTGGGACAACTACAAGCTCTATGCCTGGGGCAAGAACGAGCTGCGGCCTTTGACAAGGAATGGACATATTGGCAACATGTTTGGTGAGTGGCAGCACCTGCCCACGGGCATCGAAAGACAACACAGAGATTCGTTTCTTTTCATTTGAATCATTTGGTATGTGAAATATGATTTATTGAGAGGTCTGATGCACACAAAGGTCTGTAAAACCGAACACTTCAAGAAACAATATTCTTCATTAACATTATTGTTTTTATAAATAAAGCATGTAGCAACGGTTGCGTTAGGCTGGTAATTTCTGGTTTTGACCTTTCTTCATTCAAAGGCTGGAAAATATCATTCCCCCCAGACATCCTGGACGGTAAAAAAAACAACAACAAAAATGTATTAGTATTATTTATCATAAATGTAAATCAGAAAGGGCAGCACAAACTCTAATAATTATGTTTCTGTAGTTTGGGGTATTTTGGGGTTGCTTTCGGCCTGGGCTTTTTGGGGGTATTTTGGGGTTGTTTTGCTTTGTGTTATTTGAGCTGTTTTGGGGGTTGTTTTGGGTATTTTGGGGGCATTTGGGAAATGTTTTGGTTTGTTGTGGTTACTTTTGGGTATTTGGTTTTGGGTGATTATCATAACCCTCTTACCATAGTTGTTCATCTCTGCATGTATTCCTGTGAATCTTGTTGACATTGTTGTGGTGAATTAAACACTGTAGAGATCATTGGTCAAATGTTTTAAGATTGCGTCAACAAGAGAGACCATTAACATGCGCACATGTGCATGTTCCGTGTGCACTGTGCACAGTTAAAGCCTAACACCTACTGTATTTATACTTACACACACACACACACCGTACACGCAGAGAGACAGAGAGAGGGAGAGACACACCGTTTTACTTAACTTCTTTAGACAGTATACCGTAAGTATTATTCTTGTGGTGTGCCTCCTGGTGGAGATTGTCGCTCCATTGAGCACCCTTTTTGTGAGTGTCATACAATTAATTTAGCATAGAATTTGTGAAACTATATTTATAATCACTATCACTGCCAGGCTGTCACAAAAAGGTTGCAGAAGTCACACTTGTAGGCGTCTCAGCTAACACGTACACTCGTACAGTACCTGGTGGGAGACATAATTGGAGGCATACCCAGAAGGTTCCTCAGGTCTCTTACAAAGAACCATATATGAGACAGTTCTCATGCTGCCGAGCTCCAGAGAAACCTCTTGATAAATCTTTTAATAAAAGGCGGATCAGTTCTTAATGAGGGCTGGATGGGCGCTGTCTGGCACACCTGAGTTCTTTATCGCATCCTTGGGGAATGAGGATTATTGAGTCGGTGATGCAAGACCTCTCAGATATATTCGATCGCCTTGCTTCTTTCAGCACCTGCAATATGGCAGCGTTGTTCTTAATAGGTCCCCGGTTTGGATTTGGAGAAGATCTTTTCTAAAGGGCTCTCCACAAACCATAATATGCTACGCCTCACCTCATATTACACACAACACAACACACAACAACACAATACAGCTGGTATTATATTCAATACATTTGTAACGGACTCGCCATATTTGATTCACCCCCAATTTAGAATACTTTCAAAAGGCTTGATTAGAACTTGAGTTGATTAACCCATTCTGACCGGGCACCCATTTTGGTGTCGGCATCATGTTATGCTTTAGCTATTGAAAAATAGCAGATCTACAAGCTCATATCGCGCCACCGAGTGGCGCGATACGAGCTTGTAGGTCTGCTATTTTTGAAAGAAATCGAAGAACGACTGACATTTTTAGAATCTGATCTCAGGTCAGAATGGGTTCATCAGACCAGTGTGTGTCCGGCGGAAACCTCGTATGAATCTGATCTCAGGTCAGAATGGGTTCATCAGACCAGTGTGTGTCCGGCGGAAACCTCGTATGAATCTGATCTCAGGTCAGAATGGGTTAACCTTGAAGTCCTTTTTTACTCAATCTGACAGCGTTGGATATCTTGAAACAGATAGTTCTCCTTCTTGATTATGAGTGGTTGAGTTGCGGTCAAAGCCATTGTAAAATACTCTGAATTATGATTCTCTGAGTGTATGAATGAATGAACCATTGTAAAGCGCTTTGAGCACTTGGAAAAGCGCTATAAAAATTCAATTAATTAGGCTGAGCATGGATGACAAATGGACAGGATAGAGAATAAGTTAGACTATATTAGACTATAATGTTATACTACATATATATACACTATATTTTCCGTTCGCTGCTTACAGACCTGCTGGGTGTGCTGAGAATAGTCAGATAAATGTTAACAATCACCCCAATCTTTAAATATGCTTTCCGCTGCATCTGTATGTTGCTGCGTCTGTGTGTTGCTTGGCAACCATTCTGCTAAATGTAGCTTATAGGAACTAATAAATTATAGCAAATTATATATGCCTTTATTTGATGAAAGGTATATGTGCTAGTTTTAGAACAGCTAAGGGGGTTTTAGACACACTAAAAACACCCCTGTAAAACCACTTTAACCCATTCTGACCGGGCACCCATTTTGGTGTCAGCATCATGTTATGCTTTAGCTATTTAAAAATAGCAGATCTACAAGCTCATATCGCGCCACTGAGTGGCGCGATACGAGCTTGTAGGTCTGCTATTTTTGAAAAATCGAAGAGCGACTGACATTTTTAGAATCTGATCTCAGGTCAGAATGGGTCATCAGACCAGTGTGTGTCGGCGGAAACCTCGTATGAATCTGATCTCAGGTCAGAATGGGTTTAAACCACAGCCACTTTTAGGGCTTAGTGCTTTATATTGGAACACTCTTCAAACCATTGCCTCTAGAAAGAAAGAATGGCGTTATCAAGGCAGAAGGTTGTTCTGAATGGTCTGGTCTAATCCTCAGTTTCTTTTAGCCTGTCGTCATCTTTAATCCATGCCGCACAGCCATTCGCTGTTCATGTGCACCTTAACGCGGTAAAATCTACAACAACATCGACCTATATCGGCTGTTGAGAAATAGCTTGTTCTTCAAGCACGAGGGAAGTGGGAAGTAGTTTCTCCAAACAAATCCCATAACCAAATTAATTTCCATTCGGTTTGAATCTGGTATGGCGTTCCTCCTTGCCACAATGCTGTTTACTATACACAGTATAACAGCAGCATAGCATCTGCGAGGGAGAGGGAGACGCGCACGCACGCACGCACGCACGCACGCACGCACGCACGCACGCACGCACGCACACGCATTGTGAGCAGGCATCGTCAGTGAGTAACCGTCATACTGTGAAAGTGTGGTGGAGGTAAGCAGGGTATGAAATTGGATGTTGTGTTCTTTAATTTAACCCCATGAGCAAACAGAGATGCGGTGAGATTGGATCCACGGTTAGCCTACTTGTCAGAAGCATGTCAATATGTTTTGCGATTCAATGGAACGTCCCTTCTGCCACACATAGAGAGAGGCACAACGTCACAGCGACAACGGAAGCATCTGGCACTGTTTCTCTCTCCCCCCTCTCCATACTACGCCGTTTTAATCCTTCTTTTTCTTTCATCGTCTCTCTATTTTTACTCTAATCCATGTCTTCCCTGCTTTCCCTTGTTATGATCTACACTGTAATATTCTGTGAGTGTTGATTGGACCCGAGAATCACAGTTGAGCGTCACAGTCAAAGTAAAGTCAAATTAATGCTCATGTATTTTGCAGTGTGGGCTGAAAATAGCATTTCTCTCAATTAAAGAGGACACTGACACACTTCTCTCCCTCTGTTTTCCTGTACTGTATGTTTATGTTATCTGAACCCTTAGCTGAGGAAAAGTATGAGTATGTATTTTTCTCCAACGCTCCTCACCCTTTTTCAAATTTTCATATGAGGTTTGTTTGAATAGCAAATAGCATGTTTTGGAATTGGACTTATGGTACCAAAATGTCATCTTTACTGTCAGTAAGACAGTACAGAAACAACAATCAGCTATGGCATGACTTCATAAGAGCGTCATGCTCATAATTTTGTTTTAACTTGTAAACCTTAGATTTTCTGTGACATAGTAGCCTAGTTATCTTACTTAAATGGTAAAGGTGCATTTATATAGCGCTTTATATCCAAGGTGCTTTACATAGATTGTGCATTATACACCGATGGCGGCGGAAACCATGCAAGGCACCAACCAGCACATCAGGAGCATTTAGGCGTTCAGTGTCTTGCTCAAGGACACTTTGACACTAACTCTGGGGGAGCCCACAGGGTTCGAACTGGCAACCCTTGCGGTTGCCATCCAGCCACTCTACCCCTGATCCACCGCCGCCCTTTACTTACTCATCACTAGTTGGTATAATTTTAGCAAATTGCCATACTACCCTCACCAATCCTGAAACAAACGTTGCTTTTAATTTATATTTTTCTGTACAGTTCCAGGAAACGTTATTAGTAGTGTTGTGTTGTGATAGTGGCCACTTCCATTTTTCAGACTAGGCTGATTGACCGATCTATCCTTTCAAGTTGTCCACAGCTAAATGCTGTTAATCTGCCACATAAAATATCTGCAAAATAAAGTTTATTCATGACGTTAAAGTCAAAAAGCAACGTCAGTGAAAGGAAGATAAAAAACCACACACGTGTGAACTGAGTGGTGCAATTCCCCCCCCCCTCCCTCTCTCCCTCTCTCTCTCTCTCTCTCTCTCTCTCTCTCTCATTAGAGACACAGCACTACCCCTCTCACTGTTTCTGGCGCCCCCTACTGCTATTATTAAGTCACATACTCGTGCTCACTTATACATACAAACAGGTACACACACACACACACACACACACACACACACACACACACACACACACACACACACACACACACACACAGGTACACGGACACTTTGCTGCTACTACCCCTCTCACTGTTTCTGGCGCCCCCTACTGCTATTATTAAGTCACATACTCGTGCTCACTTATACATACATACATATACACATACACATACACATACAATACAAACAAACAGGTACACACACAGGTACATACACACACACAGGTACACGGACATTGCTGCTTGTAGGAGTGGTTGCACCACTCAAAAAGAGATTAGCAAGGGATATTATGTAGCATAATGAGACACATCACATGCATTAGATTGATCTCGTCTTTGTGAGTAAGTAATAGATGTTAGCAACATGTTCACTGTTCTTTGATAGCATATTTCTCTCTTTGGATTTTCTTTGATACTTCCTCCTTGTTTTCACTCTTTGTTTCAATAACTGTCTCTCTGCTGCACATCTCCTTCCTTAATTCTACGACTTTTAGACAATTCTCTGAAAAGCTGTATTTAAGTTCGCATGAGAGGCACTTGTGCCAAGACTATTACAGATGGAGACAGACAGGCAAGTCAGTTTGGGTGGGACTGAAGAGTAATTACCAAGTCTGAAGTCTCTCTCTGGAAGAGAATGAGGTTTAGGAGCAAGAAGAACGAAGGCCAGTTTGAACCAAAGTGTGCCCTTGCTTTAGGATGGGGAGCTTTAATTGGAAATGAAGCATTTGTCGAATATTCGGCAGATGCTGAACAAAAACTCGTACAACGATGATTGAAGGCAGTTCACGAGTTTGCACACTGGTCTGTATAGCTCCCAGGCACAGTATTTAGAGGTACTAGGGACCATATCTGTAATTGAGACCATAATAATCTCTGCATTTTTCCAGCATATTTCTGAGCAAGCCTGAAGACAATGATTTAAAGTGAATTGAAGTCCTTAACCCATTCTGACCGGGCACCCATTTTGGTGTCGGCATCATGTCGTGCTTTAGCTATTGAAAAATAGCAGATCTACAAGCTCATATCGCGCCACCGAGTGGCGCGATACGAGCTTGTAGGTCTGCTATTTTTTTTTTTATCGAAGAACAACTGACATTTTTAGAATCTGATCTCAGGTCAGAATGGGTTCATCAGGACCAGTGTGTGTCCGTCGGAAACCTCGTATGAATCTGATCTCAGGTCAGAATGGGTTAAAAAGGGAATCCTAACCCTCCACCGGTCCACCCTCTGCATATAGCTGAGTGAAGATATTAATGAAACGCACTGGGCAATGCAAAACTACCATCCATCCATGTTCATATTGCACATCCAGAGTCGGGTCGTCACATCCTGCCTTGTCCTGCTAAGGCTCTTAACCTGGCACCAATATAGCCAGTTCTAACTGGGCGATCCTGAGGTTTACCCAGCAGCATGGAGACTAGAGAGGAGATATAATACCCTCAGTTGTTCCTTGGTCTGCTACGTGGTTGCTTGTGCATGTACTTCGCCCACCTTGTAGTTCCAGCTTTGGCCTTAAGCGTCACTGTTTCCCAGCTGTTCGGGGGCCTGCTTCTATCTCAGCTCTTTTTTTGTCACAAGAGCGTGGTAGAGTTGCTGGACAATATAGATGACATCAGGGATCTTCTCCATATATGGGATTAATTGCATCAGCAGGTCGCATTTACTATGACATCAGGGATCTCCATCCCTGATGATGTCACGTGATGTCACAAGACCATCTATGGGGATAATAAGTGACTGACTGACGGGAAATGGACGTTTTCATAGTACATTAAATGCGGTCGCAATAATAGTAGTTCAAACACAGTGTTTTGGGTCATACTGTGTAACTCGATTGTCTTGTAAGTTGTCTTCGAAGCACTTAAATGAATGTGAATCAATAGTCTGAAATTAACAGTCAAGGCGTGTAAGGACCTTGATTCAGAAAGAAAAGCACGTCAAAACAAAAATGGAAAAATAATCAATGGAACTTTTAAAATATTGATGACAGCACTTCATTTTTCATGTACAAATCAAATTCCAGCTACGTTTTTAAAATGTAACATTATGAAATAAAGAAGATGGCTTCACACTAGTTATCACTATGTTTATTTGTCAATCCAACACCACAGAATAAATATATTGCACATTGCACAGATAAAAGTGAGGAAATTATCCAAGCAGGTATTACTATAGTTCAGTAAAAAAAAATAAAAAAAATAATGAATACAAATAATAATGAGAAAACGATGGGAAAAAATTCACTCTTGCAGAAAGATCACATGAAGATGAAATCCAATTTCACGTCAGCTTCTGTGGTGTGGATTGGAACCCGGGAACTAGCTTGGCAGCCCATTAACGTCAGGTTGGTAGCTGATGGTTGCAGTTCTCACAGGCAACAACCTTCATGACAACATCCATCAATCCCTTCATATTCACTATTATATTGCTGCACAGGGCTTGCTGGTGAAGAATGTAACGATGGAAGGAGAAATGGGCGGAAATCAGAGCTTTGTGGTTCATCGTGGCTGGGGTGCCGGCCGTTGTTATGGAAACACTTTTTAACACCGGGGAAAGTTCAGTCGGGGGGCAAACTTCAACTTAACCCATTCTGAACGGGCACCCATTTTGGTGTCGGCATCATGTTATGCTTTAGCTATTGAAAAATAGCAGATCTACAAGCTCATATCGCGCCACCGAGTGGCGCGATACGAGCTTGTAGGTCTGCTATTTTTTGAAAAATCGAAGAACGACTGACATTTTTTAGAATCTGATCTCAGGTCAGAATGGGTTAATCAGACCAGTGTGTGTGTCCAGTGGAAACCTCGTATGAATCTGATCTCGGGTCAGAATGGGTTAAGGTTTATTTTCACTTCACAGGTTGCAGGTGTAAAAAGAGCAGGGGGAAATGTGTTCTGCACAAGCTCCCAACGATTTGCAGTTACGAAACAATAGCCATAAAAATAGAGAAACAAACAGAGTAAAAGTCAGATAACAGATAAAACAATATAAAATATTCATAGGGTGTTTACCCAAGTATAGAAGAGGCTGAATATCACAGTATCTTGTGCAAGTATAAGAGAACTCTAGCAGCAGATATCAGCAGCAATAGCATAATTATTCATAGTCACATACAGTACATAGCCTATATATTAGGGCTGTCAAACAATTGCACATTTTAATAATCACTTAATCACTTAAAAACAATTAATCGTGATTAATCACCCTTCAAATGATGTCCCAAATATGCCCTTTTCTTGTGGGAACTGAAAAATAAGTGACTCTCTATCTCTCTCTCTCTCTCCATATCTCTCTGTCTCTCACTCTCGTTGTCGTGCTATGTGAGCCGCTACCTAAATTGCATTAACCCATTCTGACCTGAGATCAGATTCATACGAGGTTTCCGCCGGACAAACACTGGGTCTGATGAACCCATTCTGACCTGAGATCAGATTCTAAAAATGTCAGTCGTTTTTTTAGATTTTTCAAAAATAGCAGACCTACAAGCTCGTATCGCGCCACTCGGTGGCGCGATATGAGCTTGTAGATCTGCTATTTTTAAATAGCTAAAGCATAACATGATGCCAACACCAAAACGGGTGCCCGGTCAGAATGGGTTAAACTGACTTTTTTCCTCAGATAGGGCTAGATAGGGCTTTTATTTCCATCAGATACCAGAGCGATGACTAGTGCAGAGTGGATGGGATTATGGGATGTACAGGGTGGGTCATCTTAAGCATGCATTCATTTATTACTTTCACAAATTAATTAACTCAGCTAATTTTGAGCTCTCGGGAACGATGCAACTCGGGAACCTAATAATACCCATTGTCATAGCACCCGTTTTAACCCATTCTGACCGGGCACCCATTTTGGTGTCAGCATCATGTTATGCTTTAGCTATTGAAAAATAGCAGATCTACAAGCTCATATCGCGCCACCGAGTGGCGCGATACGAGCTTGTAGGTCTGCTATTTTTTTTAAATCGAAGAGCGACTGACATTTCTAGAATCTGATCTCAGGTCAGAATGGGTTAATCAGACCAGTGTGTGTCCAGTGGAAACCTCGTATGAATCTGATCTCAGGTCAGAATGGGTTAAATATCTCTATTGTGTCAATACTGTATATGGAGATCTCTGTAGTATGCAATACCCGTTGTCATAGCACCCCATTTTAACTGTCTCTCTGTCTATGTCCCACATGGAGATCTCTGTATCTGTCTGTCTGCCTGTGTCTGAAGAGTGCAAACTGACTGTGAAAAGTTGACGGGTCAAGTAATCAATTGGCAGGTGTGGGGTTACCATGGCAATCAATTGGCTGAGGCAGAGGCTGGAAATTGCACAGGTCGGTGAGAGGAGTTGGCCTCATTAGACCCACTGGCCGAGCCTGACCAGAGCCTTTTGTGGTGTTTCTGGACAACGGTGTAATGCCACCGACTCGAGGCCGGGCACTAGTGTCGAATTTGAAGTCGGTGGGGCAAACGGTTCTCGAGTTACGTGCATTACAACCGTACGCACACACACACGCACACAGACAGAGACGTGATTTATAGTTGGATGACGTCACGTGAAGTGATATGCTTGTGTGATGGCCTACGTTGCCAAGACTCACATGGTGAAAGGGGCTTAGCTCTCTGTCACCATGTCTTTCAACAGCCTGATGGTTGACAGGTGGAAACTTGCCACCACCCCCAGTCTGGGGCTGGGGTGGTGAGTGTCCAGTGATCCGCTCATAGCCTTGGCTACGCACTGCTTCTCGTATAGCCTACAGGCATGTAGACACTTAATCCTGGAGGGAGGGAATCTCACCAATGTGCTCTGATGCCCTGATACGATTCCTTGGGCTTCACAGTCAAGGGAGCAAAGCCTGAGCGTGATTGAATGGCGACAACGATATGAATGGATGTTTTTGTTTGGGATTTCACATTCAAACTTTTATTTTCCTCCGCTCGATCTTAAGGACATGGTTGCCTGAAGTCAACGATATGACCCAATTGGAACTAATATTACTGAACACAAACCGCATCACCTGTGTGTGCACAGTTAAAGGTATATTCAGTGATTTCACTTAATTCAAATATCACTTATTTTTTTTATTTTTTTTTGTGATAATCCTCTCTACTATAGAGTGTGCTGACCATATAAGGAGTTCCTCCCTGTCCCCAGTTAATCCCTGGGGGTCAAAAAACCTTAGGTTTAGTTTTTGACTCTCTATCCTGATTGGACGAAAGGCTGGGTCCCACAGCCAAAAACGAAACCTAAGGTTTTTTGAGTGAAATCACTGAATATACCTTTAAATACGCATTCATCTACAGTGGTGTAGACTGAGGGATATTGTGAATCCATAGACCAGCTAGTTATAAATACTGTAGGTTGCCTTTTAAAATGATGGCAATGAACAGAAACCATGACAAACATGATCAAAGGCGCTGTAGAAAGTATCCCCTCAAATTTACAATTTTGCCTGTGTGTCTGGACAAAATGTGCTGTATTGACATGACTGAAGTCACAGTATTACTGACGGTGCTGACTTCACCACTTCATTCACTGCCTGGATAAGGGAGGCCAAGCTGTTATTAGACTAGGCATTGTGCAGTTAAATTCATAGTCAGGAATTTACTATGAGGGAAGTAGCTGGAGAGGCAAGAGATATATATAATATTCTTTAAGACAGTCGACCCTGCCTACACATAGTGTCCTTGGAAATATTAGCCTTACAGTATTTTCCCATCTTTATTTCCAACAAAGTGGCAATGGGGGGATTAATGGGCGACGTGTGCCAGCCTCTTTTATGGAAGATGGTTAGGCTGGCTCCAAGAATGATGGGCCCCAAAGAATCCCCCCCCCCCCCTCCTCTCCGCTCCTAAAACTGCTTTAACAGCCATGTTAAACCAACCAAAGTCTAAATCCTCTCTTTGTTGTCTTGATGCACACCAAGAAAAACAAGGTGAGCTGAACGTTAACCAAAGTTAAATCCATGTTTGGAATCGAATGTGCGTCTGTAAAAATGTGCATGCACACCGTTTTCCAACTAAAATGTATTCATAAATCAGACCGTATAACATTATTATTGCACTCCATTATATTGTATTTAGGGAAGTCATGGCGTGTTTTTAATGAGCTCGCAATATGATCTGGTCTGTACTCGTCAAGAGTATGTGGAAGCCAGCCTATTACATAACACTTTGATGTCAGCACTATGAGTGCGTGTCTACAAAGTATATCACTACCAAGTGTTGCCCATATTATTGTGCAATATATTTAGTCTATGACGGTAGTAATCGTTTATGTCAGGCATATCCATGTGAGCATACTGTATGTCTGACGCTCACAGGCCGATCTTAACCCATTCTGACCTGAGATCAGATTCATACGAGGTTTCCGCCGGACACACACTGGTCTGATGAACCCATTCTGACCTGAGATCAGATTCTAAAAATGTCAGTCATTCTTCGATTTTTCAAAAAAATAGCAGACCTACAAGCTCGTATCGCGCCACTCGGTGGCGCGATATGAGCTTGTAGATCTGCTATTTTTCAATAGCTAAAGCATAACATGATGCCGACACCGAAATGGGTGCCCGTTCAGAATGGGTTAAACCATGTCTTGAACAAATTGTCATCACTAGCACAAATGAATGTATCTCTATAGGATTGAAAGTTGAAACACTATAGTCTAGTGTTCTTCTGATAAGTTTGAGCTGATATTGTTTTAATGCTGTTGCTTTGGCTTGTTGTGGCAGCTTACAGTACAGTACAGTGCACATCCTCTTTAGACCCTCCCTCTCTGGTACTGTTGTTGTGGATTTTAAAATGATGTGATGTAACTTGTAGCTTCCCACTCTCATTATGAGTCGCCTGTACTACACAGCACATTCTCCTCTCCCTCTCTGAAATGAGAAGCTGCTCCCAGAGCCTTAATGGCACATTAAAGATGTTCATCCCTCTGTGAGCAACGCCATTACCCCTGTGTCCGTATGTGTGGGTCACTAACTTAACCCATTCTGACCTGAGATCAGATTCATACGAGGTTTCCGCCGGACACACATTGGTCTGATGGACCCATTCTGACCTGAGATCAGATTCTAAAAATGTCAGTCGTTCTTCGATTTAAAAAAAATAGCAGACCTACAAGCTCGTAGCGCGCCACTCGGTGGCGCGATATGAGCTTGTAGATCTGCTATTTTTAAATAGCTAAAGCATAACACGATGCCGACACCAAAACGGGTGCCCGTTCAGAATGGGTTAAGCACACCGCGCGTTGTACTGTATATGGCCGAGCCGAACCCCTAGGGTGTTATACAGATGCCCGTGATTGAGATGGAAAAAAAACAGACCATTACATTAGTAGTCAAAGCAGCCCCTCCTTCACCCTAGCCCAGTATATTGCGCCCCAGAGAATTCCCCGGTAACAATAGATATTCTTTAGCCAATAATGGGATTGGCTACAGGCAACACTTTTTTGCATTTCTGCATCTGTGCACAAAAAATGAGCTGCTGCTTTCCAGAACACGTCTCACACAATTTCCCCTTATCTCATGGCTAATGTAACTCCTCTTCAAAGTCTTACTGTTTCTCCCTTTTTAATTTTTTTCAATCGTTTTCACACCACTCATTTTTCTTCCTTTTCATCCCGAGAGGCACAATTAAAAAGCATCAGGTCGCCAATTTCTGCAGAGAATTCTCTCCCGGAATGGAAATTGAGCTTTTGCCAGCGAACACGGACCGACCCCATCACCTTTTTCTCTCTCGCGCGGCGGCACACCTGGGGACCATTTAAAGTCAGCGACGCTTATTGAAAGAGCCCGACGGCCCTTCAAATGATGTAAAGTGCAGCCCCCGGTTCCTCTCGCACGAGAGACCGGGAGCGAAGGGAGCTGTGTCAAAACCTTGATTGAGCTACGATCGATGGACCCACGTGACGAAGCCCTTGGCATTTATTATCCCATTCTGACCTGAGATCAGATTCTAAAAATGTCTATTACATCCTGACAGTTTCATTATTAACCCATTCTGACCTGAGATCCGATTCTAAAAGTGTCTTCGACTTTTTCAAAAATAGCAGACCTACAAGCTCGTATCGCGCCACTCGGTGGCGCGATATGAGCTTGTAGATCTGCTGTTTTTCAATAGCTAAAGCATAACATGATGCCGACACCAAAATGGGTGCCCGGTCAGAATGGGTTATTCAGAACACCTCTATGGCGGTGGAGTTATATAGGAGTGAAAAGTTTAAAAAGCGGATGTTTTATGGAATGGCCTATAGGATCCCTTCGATCTGGCGGGGGATTTTCAAACGATTTTCACTGTAATAAAGCTTTGTTATCGTCTCTGTAAACGAAGGACCTGGAGACATCCACTGAGAGCATATAGACGGGAGACGGCTAGACGCGCGCGCACACACACACACACACACACACACACACACACACACACACACACACACACTCATTGGCATCAGGGGTCTGAATGTACAGTAAGTTGACCTTGAGCAATCCTTCTTTTGCAAGTCTTTTTTTTTGTCGTCCAGGGAACATTATTAAAGGTATCCAACTGGGAACCATTCTCTCTTACACAATTGCCTTGCCCTATTCTCCGCCCCCCCACATTTAGAGAGATCGTGCAGTTTTCCTCCCTCCCTGCAATTTTGTCCCAGAGTGCTTTGTGATTCCTGGTCTTGGACTCTTGAATGGGAGGTGTGCAGAGGAAGGGGGAGTGCATGGGTTCGGGGCGGGGCACGAAAGTGGGGAGGAGACGGCCCTCCTCGTTGGGGATTAAACAAAGGGCCACACAAACGAAGCCCTATCACTCGCTGTCATATTAGAGTCACAGGAAAAGTGAGGGGTCATTATCATCATCCGCCCACTCTCCATTCACCATCCCATCCATTTCCACGTCCCAGAGACTGTGTCTTGGGGACCCGGGGTGAGAGAGATATCATTTATCTCCATAGCGACCCAGAGCCAGGTGACAAATCAGTTTCTCCAGTCCCCACTCGCCCAGGCTTGTCCCCAGCCTTTTACATTCTATATTGTCTATTTGTTGTGGAACCAATAAAGATTCCCGACAGATACTGCCTGCAGGCTAGAGCATAAATCACCGACTGCCAACCTGTGGACTGAGAGGCCCACTGGTGGACTGTGAGGATATTGCAAGTGGGTTCCAAAATGATTAGCAAAACACTTAAGATTTCCATAAATGTTCAAAATTATGTAAACTAGAACTGCACTCTGTAGAGTGCATACTTTTGCTTTGCACACAAGTAGGCCATAAAATGGCCTACTAGAGCGCAAGCAGAGCGCGCAAATACTGTCGACCGCTACGAACGTTCAAATCTCTGCCTCTCTGTAAAACATTGAAATGAAATGCTAATGTCGGGTTATAACTGGCCGTCAATGGTGACGTAATTCCAATATGTTTCAATATTAGCTAACAGGTAACATAAGTATAATATGTAAGTTGTAAGTTGACAAGTACTATACTGGGGTCGGCTGGGATTAAAAATAGCAGATCTACAAGCTCATATCGCGCCACCGAGTGGCGCGATACGAGCTTGTAGGTCTGCTATTTTTGAAAGATCGAAGAGCGACTGACATTTCTAGAATCTGATCTCAGGTCAGAATGGGTTCATCAGGACCAGTGTGTGTCCGGCGGAAACCTCGTATGAATCTGATCTCAGGTCAGAATGGGTTAAACCCTGACATTGGTACATGATCTTCATTACGTCACTCTCAAAATCAATACCACGGCATACGCATCGAAGCACCGGACAAACCACATTACTTAATTAAGTAAAAACTAAACAAAAATAGAGATGCACTCTCTCTTATTATTATTATTATTATTATTATTATTATTATTATATACAGTATGGCCTACTTGTGGCCATATATGGCCACTTGCGCAAAGCGCAGTGGTGAGCGCATTAAGTGCACTCACCACTGCTGGTATGACTGCTGCTCTGAGTCCTAGAGCTCTCTGCTGCTGTCTGCAGGTACGACTGCTGCTCTGAGTCCCGGCCTATAGAGCTCTCTGTCTGGGTACGACTGCTGCTCTGAGTCCTAGAGCTCTCTGCTGTCTGTCTGGGTACGACTGCTGCTCTGAGTCCTAGAGCTCTCTGCTGTCTGTCTGGGTACGACTGCTGCTCTGAGTCCTAGAGCTCTCTGCTGTCTGGGTACGACTGCTGCTCTGAGTCCTAGAGCTCTCTGCTGTCTGGGTACGACTGCTGCTCTGAGTCCTAGAGCTCTCTGCTGTCTGTCTGGGTACGACTGCTGCTCTGAGTCCTAGAGCTCTCTGCTGTCTGGGTACGACTGCTGCTCTGAGTCCTAGAGCTCTCTGCTGTCTGGGTACGACAGCTGCTCTGAGTCCTAGAGCTCTCTGCTGTCTGTCTGGGTACGACTGCTGCTCTGAGTCCTAGAGCTCTCTGCTGTCTGTCTGGGTACGACTGCTGCTCTGAGTCCTAGAGCTCTCTGCTGCTGTCTGGGTACGACTGCTGCTCTGAGTCCTAGAGCTCTCTGCTGTCTGTCTGGGTACGACTGCTGCTCTGAGTCCTAAAGCTCTCTGCTGCTGTCTGGGTACGACTGCTGCTCTGAGTCCTAGAGCTCTCTGCTGTCTGGGTACGACTGCTGCTCTGAGTCCTAGAGCTCTCTGCTATTCTAAATCCTTTAGACTCGTTATTGACCTTACCAACCTTGAAACGTACGTTAGTTAACGTCACCAAGAATGGTGGTCCCTTATGTTTTCATTGTGATACCGATATACAGTACTTAAATTATACTATATAGTTATCAACAACAAAAAAAAAAAACCCAAAACATTGATTGATTGATCATTAAAACACATTTAGTGCCGGAAGTGCATCAAAATAGAAGCTCCGGGGTGCCAGAGTTGTCTGATCGCTTTTACTCTGAAAGCCATGAACCGGAAACACTTTCCTAAAAAAGTTGACTTTAGAAAGTGACCTCACATCCCCGATCATCTTAATTTATTTTTTTACGCTCCAAAAAGCGTTCATATTTTGCGGGAGAGACGGATGAGGAGCAGAAATGAAGCGCCAGCATATCGATCCATTCATCACCATGGAGAGCGCCCTGGATTAGGAGATACGAGTCATTCTTTCCACAGCGCTAACATGGGAGTCAATGACAAGCTATTAGTTGCACAGAGCGTTTGCGTACGGAAATCGAAAAGCGAAATGCCAAAAAAAAAAAAAGGAAAAATTCTGAATATTCTTATCTCGCCCCGCGTCGCTAGGACGTCGCTAGGACGCCACAGACGTCATAGGCACAAATTTTTCTGAATCCTTATGACGGCCTCATGCGTCGTATGAACTGAAACGGTTAAAATCCCTACAAACCCTCCCGCGCACTCAGATCAGCCAACGCAGGGAAACTGGAAGTACCCTCACTAAAAACGCCGGGACAACGCTCCACACGTCCCAAACTCTTCTCCCTTCTGGCTCCAAAACTGTGGAATGCACTTCCCATTGCAGTCAGAACTGCAGCATCACTCCCAATCTTCCGCCGTAGCCTGAAAACCCACCTTTTTAGACTCCATCATGGCCCATAGCACTTACCCTAACCCCTTAGATAGCATTTCTGTTGGCTTAGATAGCATTTGACACAGACTTATAGCATGTTATGTAGACAGCACTATAATTGTATTGTATATAGTCATAGCACGCCATAGTACATAATAGCATAGTAGTGAATATGTATAGTTTATTATGTATAGTGTATGTATAGTTTCATCATATAGATATTCCACTGTTACCTTCTTAGCTTACGCATGTTTCATGATAAATGCTTTTATGTGATGTATTCCCATGCTTTTGTTCTTGCTTAAATGTAAGTCGCTCTGGATTAAGTCTGCTAAATGCCTACATTGTAAATTGTAAATTGTAAATCAATCATGGCCCACCCACCTGATCGCTTAACACGGCAGCTTAAATGCCTTTTTCAAGTTGACCCTGATCCAGAAAAGGTTGGGAACCACTGGCATAAATCATTCAAACGGCAGGCTGTAAAACAACTCCTCTTATCTCGTACCTGAACAGATGGATGGGCACACGCTCCACACTGTTTAACCCATTCTGACCTGAGATCAGATTCATACGAGGTTTCCACCGGACACACACTGGTCTGATGAACCCATTCTGACCTGAGATCAGATTCTAAAAATGTCAGTCGTTCTTCGATTTTTCAAAAAATAGCAGACCTACAAGCTCGTATCGCGCCACTCGGTGGCGCGATATGAGCTTGTAGATCTGCTATTTTTCAATAGCTAAAGCATAACATGATGCCGACACCAAAATGGGTGCCCGGTCAGAATGGGATAATATTGAGATATACTGTACCCGTATGTACTCATGCATGTCTACACGTTTAAAAAAAAAAAAACAACAACAATTATAATGTGTAATCTAACGGTTATGTAATGCTATCTCTACGGTGACACGGGGGGGGGGGTTTGGTGTAGGGTGAAATTCTCGTTAATGTAATGAGTATTACGATTCTGTAAGTAGGATAGGCATCTATAAGCTTTTAGCTTCTGCCTACTCCTTTTGATCATCTTCATGTTTTTCGGTTTTTTTGTTCTGTTTTCTGTTTACATTCATTTTCTTTAAATATTGTATTTGAAACTGAAGGATGATCAAATAAACTAAAACTAAATAAAAAAAAAAAAAATTCATCGAATAGCCCAGGTGGGTCGTTACAGTTATTATTGGTTAGTATGGTGGTCTATGGTGGTCATATCTTCACAGCAATTAGCCCATTCTGACCTGAGATCAGATTCATACGAGGTTTCCGCCGGACACGCACTGGTCCTGATGAACCCATTCTGACCTGAGATCAGATTCTAAAAATGTCAGTCGCTCTTCGATTTTTCAAAAATAGCAGACCTACAAGCTCGTATCGCGCCACTCGGTGGCGCGATATGAGCTTGTAGATCTGCTATTTTTCAATAGATAAAGCATAACATGATGCTGACACCAAAATGGGTGCCCGTTCAGAATGGGTTAGTATGTGTATCCTTTTTTCCTCCTTTCTCTCTTTTACCGACAGCATCTGATTTGGATCCCACAACCACCCATAGACCATATGTTTGAGAGAACGTACCACCTGTTCAAATCCACTCTTCAGCCCACACGCAGCAGCCACGTTATGCATGCCAAGAAGGAAAAGCGTAGCGTTTAAGTACAAAGGAGTATTAATACATTTTCACTGCATTCTGTAGGTAATTTAGACACCAGGAGCTCTACTTTCATGTCAGCCTTATGCTGGGGTTATGCCCCACCAGCACAGAATATTTCTTCAGCATTGATTTAGAAATCACACTTAAAAATCCCACGTCCGAAACGGTCGAGAAGTGACAGCGTTACCGTGTTGCAGGTTTCCATGCTCGTACACACACACACACATACATACATACATACATACATACAAACATGTTACTAACTTTGATACCAAGACTTCTTCACAATGCAGTGAGGTTTACCCAACGTTTACTCAATAATACTGGTAAGGTCTGTCATTTTTAAAGGTATATTCAGTGATTTCACTTAGGTTTCGTTTTTGGCTGTGGGACCCAGCCTTTCGTCCAATCAGGATAGAGTCAAGAGAGAGTCAAAAACGAAACCTAAGGTTTTTTGACCCCCAGGGGTTAACTGGGGACAGGGAGGAACTCCTTATATGGCCAGCACACTCTATAGTAGGGAGGATTATCACAACAAAACAAAAAAAAATAAGTGATATTTGAATTAAGTGAAATCACTGAATATACCTTTAAATGTATGGAGAAAAAAATGAATACAGTATGTCTCTGTTTTATTGACACCTTTTCTGAAATGACGAACAAAATGTACTTATGTGTTATGACTGTATGACGCCCACACTGACCTGTATAGACACACACATCACCTGTAGTTTTGGTATGGGTGTAAACACAAGGTGGAAAGGAAATCATTGTGCGTAACACCGGCTGGATGAGGAACTCGACAGTGAGCCTCTGAGAGGGAGCTTTGAGAGCAGTCCACCTGTCAGAACAGCTTTTTATCTCCTGTCCTGGCTGCATCGGCCCTGCATCTGCCGACGTTGGAGCATAGACAACAGTTTGGAGCTCATAGGACCCAAACAGGCATGACACACAACATCCCAAATGAGCCCAGTATTTGCCTCCTCAGCTGGTTCCCACCCTACCTGTGCGGACACCCTGTCACCGAAAGCAATCAGGCTGAACTATATGCTTAGTTAGAGCTAGAGGCTGGCCACAAGCCACAAGAGACGTTAGTGTAGAAGCAGAAATGGAGCAGCGGAATGCGAGCAGTGCACACACAACTAAAGCATAAAGGTTTATCAGAAAATAATCTGTTGAAATTGCCACGTCAACGGAGGGAGGAAGCGGAACACATCCCGGTGCGTTGTAAATCTTTAGAAATCGATGTCTTGGATTTACCACTTATGGAGTCCGTGCTTCTTGGGCTGATATTTTGAAACGGTGGCTTATCGGCAAAGGAATGTGGTCGTGCTGCCTGTTAAATATTGTTTGCCAAGAGTTGATGGAGGAAAATCATCTTATAGCTAATATAACCCATTCTGACCGGGCACCCATTTTGGTGTTGGCATCATGTTATGCTTTAGCTATTTAAAAATAGCAGATCTACAAGCTCATATCGCGCCACCGAGTGGCGCGATACGAGCTTGTAGGTCTGCTATTTTTGAAAAAATCAAAGAACGACTGACATAGAGACATAGCTTTATCAGAAAACTGTCAGGATGTAGAAGACGTTTATAGAATCTGATCTCAGGTCAGAATGGGATAAAGTCACAGGCAAGATGATGGCTCGTGGAAAACGGAGCTACCGTTGGTTATCAGTCGTTGTCCAATTTCTGTTGTGCCCTCCTATAGGATTGAAACCAAGTCTCTCCTCACTAAGAATGATAAGCACACCCATCAAGCCATTACAGGGATTAGACTAGAGCCAAGATGATGAAAGACGGAGGTTTATAAAATGTATGAAGAAATGGGAGGATTAAAATGGATTGTAGCTAGTATTCTATACTGTAATGATTCAAACACGCTGATGAATACGAGTGCTCAGATCCTGTGAGCACTGGATCAAGTAATCTACCGACAGTGACGTAGTTTGCGAGTCATGGTGGGTTTGGATTTCCGGGGGCGATGACATTGTTGCAACCTGTGACATGCCATTCTGCACATTTTAACAAGAAAGAAACAAACAAATCAATACAAAAACAAAACATGAATCCATAATGTACTGCAATCAGTAGATCCCAAGTCTATCAATCCTATACATTTGAACACATTGATACATTTGGTCAATGAATCCATCAATCATTCCATTCAGTATTTTGTCCAGTATTTTTTTTTATTGCATAAAATGTATACTTTGCTTAACCCATTCTGACGGGGCACCCATTTTGGTGTTGGCATCATGTTATGCTTTAGCTATTTAAAAATAGCAGATCTACAAGCTCATATCGCGCCACCGAGTGGCGCGATACGAGCTTGTAGGTCTGCTATTTTTTGAAAAATCGAAGAACGACTGACATTTTTAGAATCTGATCTCAGGTCAGAACGGGTTCATCAGACCAAGTGTTTGTCCGGCGGAAACCTTGTATGAATCTGATCTCAGGTCAGAATGGGTTAATAGTCTCAGACAAGCCATTCCACACCTTGCACCACAAACAGAAATACACATACTATACCTTCTTTGTATGTTGCAAGGAAGCAGTTTATGTCTTGCTCTATAAATTATTTGTGCCATTTTAAAACCGACTAAAAAAACGTTAATATTCTGTTGGCTCCTTTAATCACACGTTTTGCTTGCCAAGCTCTTAAGCTCGCTGTGTCATTAAGGAGCAGATCTTTGCTTCATTGACTTTTTTTTTAAGGGACTATTAATATACTTAAACTTCATTGTCCGCTTGTCAGCCTTCCACTCTCACTTAGAAGTTTTACTAGCTCACAATAGCTTGCCGTCCGCTAATAAGCGCTAACGTTTTCTCAACCATCATCTGTGACGTTAATCCACCTTTGCTCACCTGTTAGCGTTTTAAATTCCCCCTCTGTCCTGCGTGCTAGGACACAAAAGGAACATTTAGGAAGGTCTGTGTCTCTCGTCTCCAAACTTAATTTTCAGCACTCTCAGTCGTGCTCGGCAGAAAACGACACCGCTAAAAACCTATGCTTCCATTCTGAACTATCCCATTCTGACCGGGCACCCATTTTGGTGTCAGCATCATGTTATGCTTTAGCTATTTAAAAATAGCAGATCTACAAGCTCATATCGCGCCACCGAGTGGCGCGATACGAGCTTGTAGGTCTGCTATTTTTGAAAAATCGAAGAGCGACTGACATTTTTTTAATCTGATCTCAGGTCAGAATGGGCTATATTCCCTTCCCGCCTGGGCCTCACTGCTGTTCTCACAGTTCTCACTCCCCACACATTGGCAGCCCTGAGCCCACACAGCAGAGACCTTTCTGTGGGAGCATCATGCTTGGCAGCCTTAGAGCCGCAGTGTAGCGAGGGGGGTCTGACTGACTAGTAGTGTTCCACCTCTGCACACTGCAGTATCTCAAACACACACACGTACTTTACACTAGACTGCACACACAGACACACACACACACACACACACACACACACACACACACACACACACACACACACACACACACTGTGGCCTTGGCCAATTGTGTGTGTGTGTGTGTGCGCGCGTGTATTTCTGTTCTCCCTCCTGTCCTCTTTCTCTCCTGGCTGAACCAGTCAGTGTCAATCTCCATCATCCCCCAGCAAACTCATGTGCAGAGAAGGTCTTTCACCTGTCCTGTCCCATGACCGCAGCTATCTGTAGCCAATCAGGCTGCTCTCTCAGTCTGAATGTGGGTAGAATGTGGATGGCATTGGAGGGATGTTTCTCCACTCAGAGTGGGCAGGAGTGGACCACACTTAAAGGGAAACTTCACCCTTTCTGCAAAAGAATATATGTTTATGACGTTTAGAAGATTTATAACACTTTCCTGGGGGTCTTTATGTGTGTAATATGTTAGTTTTAGATATTTTAGATTTTAGCAGTGAGCCCAGTGTCTCTGATGTCATGGACACTGGGCTCACTTACTTCCTGGACTACATCAAGGAAGCTCTTAGAAGGAAGTGAAGTGGTCACGTGACTGGGCTGCGCCATGACACTTTCATGGACACTTTCACGGGAGCCAAACTACATCTAAGAGCTTCCTTGGACTACATGTCAGTAAGACAGCCTTCTCCCTATCCACAAGGAGGATCAGTGCACCAAAGCATTATGGGAATTGTAGTCCAGGAAGGAAGTGAGCCCAGTGTCCATGACATCAGAGACACTGGGCTCAGTGCTAAAATCTACAATATCTAAAACCACATATTACACACATAAAGACCCCCAGGAAAGTAAATCTTCTAAACGTCATAAACATATATTGTTTTGCAAGAAGGGTGAAGTGTCCCTTTAAGATGGAGAGAGGGGAGCAGGCCTAATAGAGCAGACAGCCCCCGGCATTCCTGGAACAACAAACAGCAGATGGAGTGACAATAGAATAGAGGTTGATATTGAGCTTTTCAGGTCACCTATTTCAAATTCAACTCTGCAAGTCCAAAAGTTTGAATTCTCCCTGTAATTGACTGTAAAATTGCAGGTGAGAAAAGGCCAATAAAGCCTGTTGAATTGAATTGAGAGAGAGCATACACATACTAGACTAGAGTGCATGCTAATAGATAGGTAAGTGGTCAGTAAATGGTCAAACAGTCTCCAGATTGATTAGGACAGTGTAATGATTCATATTACCCCAAATTGGAAGATATTGGTAGATCATCAATGCCAGCATAATTACTTGCGCAACCAGAGCGCGCACGTACTGTTTTCGGCTGCGTATGTTGGCGACCGCCTCGGCCAATCGGGGATTGTGCATTTTTGGTGGTCCCCTTGGCCAACCAGGGATTGTGTGCGAGATCTGACATTCCATATGTTGATCTGACCTCATCAAACCCTATACACAGGATACCTACCTAAGCTACTGCTACCGGGCGGCATTGGAGGTAGATCCGCTGCTTGGGAATTGGAAGGTTCCCGAAGCGCACTCAATGAGCAGGTTGGATGCCTTGCATGGTTTCCTCTGCCGTCAACATGTGAATGTATGTGTGAATTGGTGAATGTGAAGGCCACTGAATTTTCTTTCGGATGAAGGCGCAATATAAATACACCATTTACAATACCCACATGAACATGCTTTTGCACACATACGTATTACGTAGGCTACCGCATACTTTACAAGAAACAGACATAGTGTACAGTATACTAGTATACCTTACACAAACACATACTCTTCTCTCTCTCTCTCTCTCACACACACACACACACACACACACACACACACACACACACACACACACACACACACACACACACACACACACACACACACACACACACACACACACACACACACACACACTAATGTACTAATGCACAGATACACATACAGGTATAGATGCAGATGACATACAGCACAAACCCTTTCCTCAAAGCACCACCAGTGTGCCTGTGCTAATGATGCAGGGAAAGGCTGCTCTTTAAAGACGGCTACTTTAATTTCTCCAGCTGACGGTTGCTCTTTAACAACAGGTTATTCCAGCTCCCTTTAATTGGCCGGGTTGAACATTTGAACATTACTCAGGTGGCAACGAGCAAACTATAGCCAGCTCCATGCAGATGAGATGAGAAAGTCTGCCTGACAGGATGGCATGCCTGCCTGGTTTAATCTCCGGGATAAATGGCAGATGCTACAGTATGCTCGGATTTATATAGAGGCTATAACTGAAGCCCCGCGGGCCAGCAAATCAATGCAGGATTCATCCTTCCGAACTTGGATCAGCATCAACGATGGCCTGTCAATTTACAGAGAATGTGGACTTAACCCATTCTGAACGGGAACCCGTTTTGGTGTCAGCATCACGTTATGCTTTAGCTATTTAAAAATAGCAGATCTACAAGCTCATATCGCGCCACCGAGTGGCGCGATACGAGCTTGTAGGTCTGCTATTTTTGAAAAATCGAATAACGACTGACATAGAAACATAGCTTCATCAGAAAACTGTCAGGATGTAGAAGACGTTTATATAGAATCTGATCTCAGGTCAGAATGGGTTAAATATCAGCATTTTGTTTCTTGTTCTGCCTCGGTTATTTTCCTTACAAGTCGTCACGGTTCGTTAAAATCTGTCCGCACGGCATCACGGCTGAGTGTCTTTATTAGCTAGCCAATCAGGGCCGGTAGCGTCTCCTGTCATTTCCAATCAGGTTTGGTGGTCTCATGGAGCATCACGTGTATGATGAGTGATGACTTTGCCACCGCCACCACCACCACTGTGCTTGAGTGCGTATCGACCGACGCGTCAGAGGCTTTCGGTGAGGGTGGGGTCTGAGAATGCATGCTGTGTGCGGTCTGCAATGTCCTCCGAGAGGCTGTCATATCAGACAGGGCTATACGGCGCCATCACACCACCACGCTCCCTCAGAGTGGCAAATTAGATTTCATCAATTAGATTGACGTGACCCTGTGTGTGCGTGTGTCTGCAAGACTGGAACTTCTCTAATCCATTCTGACCTGAGATCAGATTCATACGAGGTTTCCGCCGGACACACACTGGTCTGATGAACCCATTCTGACCTGAGATCAGATTCTAAAAAATGTCAGTCGTTCTTCGATTTTTCAAAAATAGCAGACCTACAAGCTCGTATCGCGCCACTCGGTGGCGCGATATGAGCTTGTAGATCTGCTATTTTTAAATAGCTAAAGCATAACATGATGCTGACACCAAAATGGGTGCCCGTTCAGAATGGGCTAATCATGTCTGCACAGTATGTATCCACACGTTGGATCAAAGTTTGATGATCGGCTGTGCGTGTGTGTGTGTGTGTGTGTGTGTGTGTGTGTGTGTGTGTGTGTGTGTGTGCGTGCCACAAAGGATTGATTACACTCTGCATACTTAATTACATATGGTCTTAAAGCCTTAAAGGGTTCGGTTGCACTAAGTCCTCAGCCGTATTAATCTACAATAATCAAAAACACAGCCATGGTAACCTAGCTAATTTGAATCTTAATGACAGTTGATGGAGTAAAAAATAAACTAAAATATAACACCTAGAAATGAAAAGAAGAAGAAGAAAAAAATCAATATAATAAGGGAGGCAATTAAAATCAGCATTCATTAAAGCCTGCTGCATGAAAATATTAATTATCCCATTCTGACCGGGCACCCATTTTGGTGTCAGCATCATGTTATGCTTTAGCTATTTAAAAATAGCAGATCTACAAGCTCATATCGCGCCACCGAGTGGCGCGATACGAGCTTGTAGGTCTGCTATTTTTGAAAAATCGAAGAGCGACTGACATTTCTAGAATCTGATCTCAGGTCAGAATGGGTTCATCAGACCACAGTGTGTGTCCGGCGGAAACCTCATATGAATCTGATCTCAGGTCAGAATGGGTTAATTATGCTGCCAGGGATGTAAATGAGAAGTCGGTGTTGTTGTTGCACGCTCTCTGACATGGTTTTGCCTGTAGCCCTGTGTGACATGCGCCGTCAGAGATGAAAAAAAAATGCTTCCTAAACTAAAGCTCCTTCACTCTCCTCCAGGTTCCATAATGGAGCAAATATATTTTACTCTGAGCTTTAATGTAACTTGATTTATCAATTCACTCTCAAGTTCCCATTCCTTCCTCACTAGTGCCAGGGCTGTAGTGCTGTCGGACCCGAGGGCATGGAACACCATTTCTGTATATTGGCCACATCTTGCTTGTGTGATTAGATGGTGCGCGGGTTTGTGTGATTACCATAACTTTGGCGAGAGAGGGAGAAGAACAGAAAAAAGAGCCCAGTTGGCTGTTAATGTCCCCTGGCCCGTGGTTCCAATTTTTTACCTCTGCATTAAAAAAGGCATGGTTTCCATAGTTAATCCCTCTCGCAGGCATGACTTTGACTTTACTACACATTGGTATTTTGCAGAGCTCGCCACCAGAGTGCCTGTTTCAGGCACTGCAGTGGGGCCGGGAAGCGTCTAGCCCATTCTGACCTGAGATCAGATTCATACGAGGTTTCCACTGGACACACACTGGTCTGATGAACCCATTCTGACCTGAGATCAGATTCAAAAAAATGTCAGTCGTTCTTCGATTTTTCAAAAATAGCAGACCTACAAGCTCGTATCGCGCCACTCGGTGGCGCGATATGAGCTTGTAGATCTGCTATTTTTCAATAGCTAAAGCATGACATGATGCTGACACCAAAATGGGTGCCCGGTCAGAATGGGCTAGACAGGGATGCTACATCAATGTCACAGACACATACACACACTCTCTCTCACAATGCCATGCACACACACTCACACCAACACATGTACTCGCAATAATGGGAAATTGAGTATGTCGTGTCTGTCTTTATCTGACAAAGATGTGTGTAAAATAATAATAAAAATCTTTTTGAATGGAGAGGTAAAAATGTGAACCATATATATATTGAGCAAGTGCATTTTCACTGTATACTGTATCATATCTGGCATTACATTTTGGCATTACCAGTCCATTATGGGAGACTCAATGACTCAGTAACTTCTACATAAATTCACGAGTTGTTAGCGACGCATGACGGAGGTAAACTGGCTTGAATGTCCATTTCGTCCACTGGAAAGAGAACAAATGTGGAGACAGGGATTTAAAGCAACGGCTCAATGACCCTAATGAGCTTCATACAGTATGTGAACCTTTATTCTTTGAGGGCAGTGGGTGGTAAAACACAGGTTTAGAATGATAATCGGAAGGATTAGGCTCCCCTCCTCGCAGCCCGCAGCAGCTAAGTAGCTTTTATGTGCAATGTCAGACAGGAGGTTTGTCTCTGATAGTGCCACTGCCTCCACTCACTGGCCTGTCTTTTATTTGGGCGCCTGCCAAGACCCTTTGAGCCCAGGAGTCACAAAAGTGTTGATGACTTTGAGCTTTTTTTTGCACACCCAGAACTGCAAAAGGTCTGAAAAGTTCAGAGAAAAACCTGGCCCGACCTGAGTGGGTATACGCACGCATTCCTGAAGGGAGCGCATCATCAGTCGTATACTCAATCAAGCTGACTTTCCCTCGTCGTCCGTTATCGACACCCCTCCATGTGTCTGCCGTGGGGCTCATCAAGGTGACTAAAGTGCACCATTGGTATTCCACCCTCCCACCTAAGTCAGCCTTGATTGATGGTCATGACACTTATAAATAGTAAATACCACATCTCTGTTTCCCTCATTAACCTTTTGTCCCCCTTGCCTGTGATGCTCGCTTCACTGAACTCACTTTCTAGCCCTTCGCTCCATCCCAGTGTTGTAGTGAGTGGTACTTTTAGAAGTGGGGGGGGGGACGCCCCATAAGACGCGTGCGCGGCTGCGGGCACACGCACAGGCACACACTATTAAAATATGCAAATATGACGTGTATTGTATAGCCTATTTAGAAACAGGGTTTATAATGTCTAACCCATTTTGGGTGGGAACCCCTTTTGGTGTCATGCTTTAGCTATTGAAAAATAGCAGATCTACAAGATCATAGCGCGCGCGCTATGAGCTTGTAGGTCTGCTATTTTTTAAAGATCGAAGAATGACTGCCATAGAAACATAGCTTTTTCATGAAACTGTCAGGATGTCAGGAGCTCCCCCCCCCCCCCCACTACACCACTGCTCCATCCATGCTCTTAATCAGAAGTCCACTCAGCACTCACACTAGTTGATCGTTACTTCTGCGTCTACTACCCATCACCAATATGCGAGTGGACACATGGGGTCCTCAACCCCTACCCCCTTTAGCTGCACACACACTTAAACTGTCTCTGGTGCCAGGTAGTATTAGCAGTAACAGTTGCCGGGGTGATTGATAATTGCATGTACGTCGTAGACAACTGTTCGTAACAGAGTGGAATAATTAGTGAGATTCCCGGAGTCTCCAGTGATTATAGCATCACCTCGATAACGTCGGTGGAGAGGGGTACGTGTCGGCGCTTCATCGACCACCTCCATGCCGTTTTATTTGTTCCGCAGATTGGGCTCAGAGAGTCAGAGGGCCTTAATTACACAAGATGGCAGCCGAAATTAGCAATGTGTGCTTCTGATTTAACTCCCTCTCCCCCCGGGGCTGTCTCAAAATGGCCCCGTCACTCAGCGCTGGTTATTGCGGTTTGCCCTATATTGCAGTATATTGCATCCGTTTACAGACGGTGGTCGGTGGAAATCATCCGATGGCGTGTTATCAAAGTCAGCCCACAGTATGTCGGCTAAATTAGATTGTGTGCCTTCTAGGTAGAGGTGACATCTCAGAATGATCTGCTGAGGGGCTGAGGGAAGGTAGACTAAGGTCACATTCTCACCAGAGAGCTTTGCTGCGATTAAAACGAATCCTGCTGCGCATTTTCAGAAAGTGCGCTTCGTTTGGCAGGTGTGAAGGCTCATTCGAATCCTAATGCGCAGCAAAGAACCGCATTTTACTCCGCCCAAAAACGGGGGTTTCGCTTCGCTTCGAATCGCACTTGACTACGATTCGGTGCAGGTGTGAATGCAATCCGCAGTAAATAAAGGAAATTAAGCAAACATAATGTGGCGGGTGAGGAGCTGAACACAGTTCGGAGAAGGCATATTTTACGCAGTGCAAAGATGTCCCGTTACTGTGGATAGACGTGGTCGAATAAGGAGACTGAAGCCCTGATCGAAATGAGGACGTGTATATTAATCAATTGCTTAAAGGGATTGTGACATTAAAAAATAGGTTTTGGAATTGTTCTTGTTTTTTTGGTTTTCTAATCTCAATTGCACCCAAAAAACATGAACATTCAGTAGATTTTCTATGATCTGGGGTTTTCTGGCTCAAACAGGTGCTCTGATTTGCCGGCAGTAAGTGACATCACTTACTGCAAATCCCATATATGTCAATGGGATTTGGCAGCAGATGTCACTGTTTCACTGTGTTGCCTGTTTTCATTGTAGCTCAAAAGGCACAAAAAACCCCAAAGAAAACTTCAGACCACAGAAAATCCACTGAATGTTCAAAGTTCAGGTTTTTTGGATGTAATTGAGGTCATAAAACCTAAAAGAAAAAAGAAAAATAAATGAAAATGAATGTCATAAAACCTTTAAGAAAACACATAAAAACACTGCAGTGTAGCCTATTATAGCCTACAGAATATTCTGTCTGTCTGTCTGTGCGTGCCGTAAACATGGAGTGCTGTCACTGTGTGGGGACTGGGGAGTTATATCAGTGCGCTCATGCAGCGCTGTGCCTCCATGCCCAAAAGAACAGTGTGTGGGTCCCAGACGGCACGACACATGCACGTTATGAGTGTAATTTTATCACCATAGATTTCACTGTGTAGGCTATAGTTTATGAATGGAACACATTGATAAAGGTCCCCCCTGCTGCGTTTCCAATTGCTGCGAATGACAGTGTGAAGGCAAACCGCAGTCAATTAAATATGCAAGATCCTCAAATTTCCCCGCCCATACGCATCCGAATCTACCGAAGTATTAGGTGAGAATCTGACCCAAGATGAATAGATGTGGGAAAGTCTTGGTGTAGATGTTTCATCGAAACAAGCAGGGAATGGTATATATTGCAACAGATACATCGTGCGTGTGTGTGTGTGTGTGTGTGTGTGTGTGTGTGTGTGTGTGTACTGTACTGTACTGTACTGTACAGTATATAAGTGGAGGGGAGTGAGAAAAAGAAATTGAGAGAGAGAGCAGGGCCTGTAATATGGCGACACACAACATACACGGAATTGAGTGATTGATCATGTGGACTCATGTCTGCACCTGAGCCACACTGACTACCATGTGATAAATGAACAGCCAACGTCTCTGAGATGGCTTTCTATGTGCTCTGTACTGTCTGTGTGCTCCCCCCGCCCCCCAAACACACACACACACACACACACACACACACACACACACACACACACACACACACACACACACACACACACACACACACACACACACACTGAAGAGGAGATATTAGTTTATTCATGTCAGTCGAAATGAACACTGAGATAATTATAGTGTTCTTTCTGCGCCACTATATTTTTAATCAGCTCTGAATACTTACAGAATGCTTTTCAGACCCTCGCGATTAGAATGTCTGATCTGCCGTTTCATTCTATTAATCCTCCAATCATGTTATGTAATATCCACAAGCGGAGGAAACACAACAAATGTGACTGCAGATAAGCAATTTTTTTTACTGAATAATCCAGTTTCTCAGTTTTACTGTTGATGTATTTAATTATTTAATTACATTTAATTATGGGCAGGATTGGTGTGGATTTTAGGTTCTTTCTCCTGTTAATTCGAAGTCTGTAATGGCACATAACACAATCTATAATCAGTCTAAATTCTGTACATTATAGTACTGTAACTCATAGCTTTAAACATCTGAGAGATCCCAAGCAAACTGTGTGTTGAAGATGCAAGGTGCCTGAGCGTGCATGGTAACTGTATTTCTCCACTGATGCTATACTACTATTCTTTGACCCATTCTGAACGGGCACCCATTTTGGTGTTAGCATCATGTTATGCTTTAGCTATTGAAAAATAGCAGATCTACAAGCTCATATCGCGCCACCGAGTGGCGCGATACGAGCTTGTAGGTCTGCTATTTTTGAAAAATCGAAGAACGACTGACATTTTTAGAATCTGATCTCAGGTCAGAATGGGTTAATCAGACCACTGTGTGTCCAGTGGAAACCTCGTATGAATCTGATCTCAGGTCAGAATGGGTTAACCCATGGCCATGATGTACCATAATGGAGAGTAATGTTCTTAAAAAAAGAAAGAAAGGGGAGAGAAAACCTGTGAACTTCCTGTTGTCAGACATTACAGGGAAGGGACTGATGCTTTAGAGTTCAGGGAGAATCTTGTGTTACGATACATCAAACAGTTCAGTATTCCTCTGCGTGATAATCGAGTGAGATCTGTCTGCAGCGGTTCATTGCACGAGGGGGTACTTGTGCAGTGGCTGCATGGCCACCACTATTATATGCACAATAATTCCTTCCTATTACCCTTTTTCTCTTGGCCCATCAGCCAGGGTTACCCCCTGGGCAAACTGCTACCGGCGCCGGGCTCTTGAAATAAATAAGGTCCCTGTTTGGGGTTTGGCCCGTGAGAGAGCCAAGGGAGTACGCCATGATGGATTGATCTGCTCCTTTCCTCCTCACAGTCAATCAATCATCTGTGCTTTGGTGCTGCTTTCAATAGGAATTTTTCCACGCTCTGCCACCTCGCTGACGACCGCAGATAGCTACCTAGGGTGTGGGGGAACCAAGGGGCATTAGCTATCTGATTACGCCCCTCCTCTCGGTCCCCAGCCAGGCCATTTGTCTTCAAATAGAGACAGGGTTGCACATTGGGCAAAATAAAAGTAATTTGCCAGGCCAGGTTCATATTGGCTGACAAGTTATTCCCCCCACCCGTTTTTTATTTTCTCCCTAATTTAGTCTTTGCCAATTTCCTCCATTTTCATACAGTCTCTGTAGTATCCTACTCTTGGTCTTTTTGAGGGTTTAGACCAGGGGGTTCTCAACGTTTTTTGGCTGGGGACCCCCGGAAATGCTTTGGCCATGTCTCGCGGCCCCGCCCCGGTCCCCGCCCCAATACAAATTGACCTCTACAATAACCTTAATAATAGAGAAAATACATAGATAAATACTGAAACCTTAATAATAGAGAAAATACATAGATAAATACTGAAACCAGATATAACCATTAACAGTAACACCTTTATTGCCGTAATTAACTTAATAAGTTACGGTCACTGCCGATGTTTACAGTTACCTTTGGAGAGTCAATGCGTCGTAATTGTCTCCACCAGGCCGAAGGCATGGGGGGAGAGTATGTTTTGCACTCCGTCCGTCCGTGTGTCCGTGTGTCCGTCCGTCCGTGTGTGTGTCCGTGAGCAGCTAATCTCGGCCACCGTTAACCCGGTCGATGCCAAATTTTGCACACACTCCCTGGATGCCAACGATGAACCTCTGCCCCAAACTTTCCAGAACGGCCTGTTATAGCGCCACCAGGAGGCCGCTTTGTGCAAAACAAGTTTTTGCACAGTACACCTACAGATTTTGTCCAAACATCACGCAAATTGGTACACAGTCTCTCTAGAGCCATTCAACGAAACGGGTCTTTCAGATTTCTCAGACTCCATCCTGATTGGTTAAGATTGGCTTCCAAAGTTCACAGGAGTGCTCAGTTTCAAACAAAATGCTGCAAATCATGAACACATCAAGTGATTTCCGTGAAATTGTGCACCCACTAGGCCGAGGACGAAATGCCACATGAACAATTTCAACTCAGCCTCAAGGTGGCGCTATAACTGGCCGAAAAGTGTTTTTACCTCTAACTGCACGGATCTGTGGATAATTTACTTTTGTTGCCCTTTTATCCAACCACCAGATGAAGGCAAGCTGCAATGTCCTACATTCCTATCCTGGTGGAGACCTGTACCCAGAAGGGCACTTTTTCTAGTTCTAGTTCTGTATCCGACTGAAAATAGTCCCATCGTTTGTTATTGAGCCGACACATAAGCCACTTCCGTGATGCGACTCACAAACAAAGAGCAGAGTGAGCCAAGATTGTCCATACCTCCTTGTTCACTTTGCATTGGAGTCAGTTTCCCAGAAGCCCTTGCAAGCCAGTTATAGGTCTATTTCCGGTTTATGTTATCATAACGCATCAGCCTCGTCACCATGTCTGCGAAAAAAGCCTGATCTTCATAAAAGTCACACAAAAACGGCGAATTAAACATTTAAAACAAGTATAGCGGGTTTAGCGTGTTGGAAAGACAATTATCTGGGGACCCCCCCAGAATCATTTGGAGGGGTGACACACATGGCTGGTGACACACATGGAGTCACCAGCCACTTCCTTTCACCTGACAGAGAGGAGTTTCACCCGGAGGACATAGAGCTATCAGTCGTAATGCTGTCCCCCGGCACCCTAACGGGAGCCCCAGCCAACCAATAACCCATTCTGACCTGAGATCAGATTCATACGAGGTTTCCGACTGGACACACACTGGTTTGATGAACCCATTCTGACCTGAGATCAGATTCTAAAAAATGTCAGTCGCTCTTCGATTTTTCAAAAAATAGCAGACCTACAAGCTCGTATCGCGCCACTCGGTGGCGCGATATGAGCTTGTAGATCTGCTATTTTTAAATAGCTAAAGCATAACATGATGCCGACACCAAAATGGGTTCCCGTTCAGAATGGGATAAGCATGCAGCGACAGAGAACGCCCTCATGGGCTTCGTTCCCACCCGGCGAACATGGTCGATTATGTTCATTGGAGCACTCGTCCAAGCCACCGTGGTGGAGGAATTAAATCCAGTCTCCACATTTTTATTTTATTTTTATTTTACTCCGTAGCATAAAAAGCTCATGTTGAGTGAGTGTACATGTGTTGCATACTGATGTGTTAACAGCATGTGCAAATCATTCTGGTGGTGTTCATGTTCACACACAGTATATCAGGCACCGGGCTAACATTGTCCTCTCACTGTGTGTGAGGTGAAATGCCCCTGTCAGGCTAGGGCTCAGCTGAAGTTGAGTAGCTGGAGCAAAGGGGGAGCAGACGAGTTGGGGAGATGTTTAGCACTCTTGGCGCTTACCCCATTAATGGTTTTACCGTCGTAAAGGTGCTAATCGAGTGTCACGGCACCCTCTGTGGTGAGAAGAGTACGTCTGTGCTGATAGGTATTCATTATGAAAGGCGTTGGTGAGATATAGAAGGCTTTAGGCCAATGTTTTTCCCCACACACCATTACATAAAAAAGCCTGACTCATATCCATCCATCACGTGTGATGGATATCACGGTGTGATGCAACGCGTTATGAGCTCGTAGATCGGCTATTTACGGCACTGGACACCATCACACGACGGGATATGAATCAAGCGGAAAAGGTGCTGCAGTAGTTGAACGTTGTTGCCTTCGTCCTTGTTCCGTGTGAACTTTAACCCTTGTCCAAGGCTCCCTGCTGACCTCATCAACGGTACTGTGGAGGTGACGTACAGTGGGTGTACTGTACAGCCGAGAGGGAGGGGTCGTTGGCGGGGGTGGGAGGTCGCGTGGTGGGGGGTTTTATAAGGACAGGAAGTGATTACGTAAACAATACACTTGAGAAAATACAGGAATGAGAATTGAAACTTTTGATGGTGAGTGTTTGGTGTCTGTGCTCATCTTCCTAGAACACATCATACAAACTTCAACCGTCTACCCAACCGTGATCAAACTGGCAGCTTGTAAAATAGAAAGAGAGCAAAAAATAAGACATGTAATATTGCCCCTGCGCTCCACAGCATTCTGATTCTTTGTTTCATCTGTGTTTGGTTGCCCAAAGGACTTCCATTTGCATACGTGAGCATCAAAATTATCCCTCATAGGACTTGGATACTTTGATATGCCAGGTTGCTTGCGGTTACATCATGGCGGTGCAGCCAGACACAGTATCCAACATTTGGTTGCGTCGAAAGTTGGATCACAAAGGTGTTTTTCAGCTCTCTATAATTTCAACCTGCTGGCTTAGCGTGGTTTCCGATATGCAGCATGTGTCTACTTCACAAGTCCTGCAGGAGTTTGATTCATACAGTCCCACTTTGTCATCGCTCCCTGTTATTAAACTTCCAAATGGTAATTTGCCCCAGGACGCTGTAATTCATTAAGGAGAGCTGCCTTTGTGCAGAGATACACCACCTATTAGGCGCAGCCAAGTTTGCATATTATTTGCTCATATGAGGATGAAATAGGCCATTCATTTTCACATAAGGCCACTGGGATGGAATAAAAGCGTCTGAACACATCTCATCTGGGATGAGGTGAGGGAATTGAATAGCTCCAAATGAAGTGCATTTAGCGTAATGAGTCACTTGAAGGAGATATGAGCAAGCAAATGCATGCATGCATGCACGCACGCACGCACACACGCACGTAGGCTACACACACAAACACACACGCACACACACACACACACACACACACACACACACACACACACACACACACACACACACACACACACACCATGGTGAAATATCTGAAGATCAAAGCAATACATTTATTTATTTTTTACAAAGTATTACATACACCTGTGTTTGATTTCATAAATACTTGAGTGTGCGATTGATCTGATGATGATGATGATTATGATGATGATGATTATCATTATATCTCAGACAGAAGATATGTTTTCTGTGCCATTTATAACTTTAGTATCCCCACAGAAGTTAAGCACTTCATCGTTTGATGTTTTGGATTACTGGGAGATTCCAGTAATAGAGAGCACACTTGAAAGCTGTGTGTGCGCACTTATCTAGGGTCTTATCTCATTTAGCAGTTAAATAGCCACTCGTAGAGTCACTGGGGTACGTTTGATACTTAAGTATATTTGGATGTCAGTACTTTTGTACTTTTCCTTACTTCCTTACTTGTCTTCTTACAATAAATTCACTGATTCTCCACGTACTGTATATATGTACTGTATCATATGCATGTAGTGCATTGGACTGAACGACACACGTGTCACAGACGACCCGAGGGAGTGCAGTGCCCGGCGTCGAGTCCGTCGGATAGCCGGTTGTCCAGAACCACCAGAAAAGGCTCTGGCCGTGCCTCAAATGAGCCTTAGCTTGATTTAGCAAATTCCCCACAAGTAGGCCTGGCTGTTAAGGTTCTGCTCCATTCTGGTAAAACAGCATGTTGGCTTTATTGTTTATTGTTTATTGTTTATAAGGATCCCAATTATCTTTTGCCTTGACAAAAGCTAGTCTTCCTGGGGTCCGACACAGACAAACATTTAACATAGGCAATACTTACAATTGTTTACAAACACTAACTCAACATAAAACATAGTAAAATAAAATATAAAATAAGAAAAAAAACAAAAAACATAGGAGAAATAAAAAACAAAGAAACATAGCAATAAAAAAGAAATCACTTTCAACACATTATACATTTGAATTGTTCTTTTCCCAGGGTTACTGCAGTATGATTTACATAAGGTGTTCTTTTAACTTGTATTTTAATTTTGTATTTGTATTGGTTATACACTTTGGTAGTGCATTCCAACCTATTACTGCTCTATAGATAATATAAGATTTAAGAATATTTGTTCTTGGTTTAGGTGCCACCAATATGTCTAGTCATATGATTATGTTCGTCTCTTACATGTGCTACCTGTTCAAAGAAATACTGTGGTTTTTTTAAGCAATATTACACGAGAGGGTGTTGTTTAACGTGATTATTGCCACGACAGGGATGCGGTCAGGAACGAGACGAAGTCGAGTTCCGCAAGCATCACTATTCTCAACAGTAAGCCATGATAGATTTCTGTGCATTTCTGCAATGTGTGTCCTGTTGGAACACTGGCTTACTGGAAACACTGCTATACCAGTGGGTCTCAAAGTGTGGTTTGGGTAACCTCATGGTTCCCCCTCACAGGTGTGTAGAACTGAGTAACACACCTGTAGTATAGTACTCTCAGTAAGAGGCCCAATTTCTTTCCGAAAGGGCTGCTGTGCATAATATAAGCTTATTTGACAACATTATGCAACTGATCCACTTGACACCCAGACAGCGTGGGGTTTCTCTCGCCCCCGAGTATGACGTAAGCAGGTCTATATAATTGCCTATAATTTGACAGTATTATGCAACTGACGCAATTGTTGTGTGTGTTTTGCACAGGTGGCCTAAGAGGAGCCTCCATCATTGACTCCCTGGACACACTGTACATCATGGGACTGATGGATGAGTACAATGACGCCAAGGAGTGGGTGCAGACCAGTCTGGACCTGAACACGGTAAGATGACGCAAGCTGACTCCCCTCGACACCTAATTGGACATGCTCTTCTGTTCCTTAGATCCCACACCCACTCAGCATTTCCCCCAAAGATATAATTGCACCCTGCGGAGATTTCACAAACTCAACGCTGTCTGCCGACTGTACGTTCACTGTGGGCCAGCTACGAGGTGACCTTAGTAACACTGTCAACATAGAGACTCCGCTGATTTGCATAGTAGAGATCTCGCTGGTATAGCCCTAACATGCTGGGCTGATTTTGAGCTGCGCCATTGTGCCCTATGCCAATGCCTTAGACGTTGCCAAAGCTGGGTACATTCCAACGAGAGTGAAAAGCTTCCTGTGTGGCTGCTGCTTCATTCTGGCCAACGCTTTTGTCTCTGTGAGATGGGATTCTTTGCCTTCTTCTCAGCGGTCTCCACGTGCTGGGAAATGAGACAGACAGAGGAGTCACAAAGACGAGAGAGACACAGAGACGGCAAGGCGGGAATAGAGACAGGGGGACGAAAGAAACAGGGTCACAGAGAGTCAGAGAGAGAGCGAGAGAGAGAGAGGAACAAAGAGTACATCTCAAGCCGAGACAGACAGCCAGAGATAGAAGGAGGCGGGGGAAGCAGGGAAATTGAAGTAGAGAAGAGATGAGTAGAGGTCCCAACCCCTTCATTGAATGATTCTATAATAATGGACTTTTCTTTTTGCCTTTTTATTTTTTTTGTTGGGGGTGAGGGGGGAGACTAATTTGGACGTTATGTGAGGAGTGAGCTACTGTAGCTTGCCAAGGAGTGAGCCAACAAGGCCAGCCTCCGCCAGACTTTGGTGCTTCTTATAGTAAGCGAGTCGAGTGGATCTCCTCCAGTTTGACAGCGTTTGTGGCGAGTTCCTCATTGAGCAAATGCTTTTCTGGCCAACTTGCGAAAAGCCATGTGCTTTCAGTGCCTTTCACAATAGTTTGGAATTGGAACTCATCCAAACGTGACATTGCCATTTTAGAGTTGTAACAGTTTGTAGTCATCAACAACTTAAGTGAATTGGCATTGGGTTCCCTTGCCAGATTCCAAAGCTTTTTTACGATAGGGTTCTATGAAATTTATTTCTATGAATTTAGTTATTTCATAGAACAAAATTTGGGTTATTATGGGTTAGTTCAAATAACCCATTCATTTCTAATCTGTGATGTTTGAAGGCATTATGTCCATTTTTAAGCTTATAATAAGTCTATAAAGCATTGCTTCTCAAAGTTTTTTGGCTCAGGGCACCCCTATAAATAACTTTATAAACTACGGTACCCCTGAATTACACTAATAGACTTTACATTTGTGGTACGTTTCCATTAGGACTGATATACTTAAAGTGATTGATGAATTCCAAATATAATCAAAGTATTCTGCGGCACCTGGACTTGCATCACGGCACCCACGTTGAGAAACCCTGGCCTAAAGCACTGCAAATACCTTTTATGTATAACTCCATGTCATGGTTTGAATTAGACCGGAGTGTCTTCTTCCAATTCCTTTAAACTGCCTTGCAATGGATACTCTGGTGCAGATCAGTATGATCTGAATCTCAATGCTGAGCCTCTCTGTAATGTCATCTATCTATGTTGAACACGAGTGATGTGTTGAGTTCAGGATAGATTTTTTATATCATTATAAGTTATAAGTTATAAATTATAAGTCAATCTACATTATGGGCCCTATTTTCATCAGTGCTAAACCCCTTATCCCTACAATACTTTGTGAGCTTGTAGATCGGTTTCTGACTTTACTCTACTCTACTTGAGATAGCAATGCACCAACAATTTGGCTGACCATCAAACATCACTTCACTACTTGTCAACTACAATATGTTACACTATTATTAAGCACTAATAATGACAAAGTTTAAATTTGAGAAGAAGCAAGCTACTCTAAACTATTAGGTTGGTACTTGGTAGCATTGGAAAGATGCATTGCACGCAATAGTAGTTCCTTCATACAAATGTGTGTATATTTCACTCACACATCAACTGTTAAAATTCATGTGACCATGGTGTGGTTTGTTGCCGTGGATCCAGGCTAAAAAGATTTATGTAAGGATTTTCTGAAACGTCTGCAATATAGATTATTGGCAAATTCACTTTCGGAAACTCAGCTGTTGAAAATGTGAGTATAGTCACTGTTAGGCAGTATGGTTGCCAGACTATATAAAAGCCTTCACCACCTGCCTTGACAAATTGTCCATTGAGATTTGTGGCAAGTTGTTTGCGAACAGAATGTTGTTCAAAAATCCTACGACCATTTCAAATTGCTGTCTTGGGGAACATTCCTCTCATCTGAAGACACGGCTTTGTAACTATGAGTATGCCCACCAGCAAATGTACACTATTTTGTGTGAATGTATGTTTCCTTGCAAGCTGTTGCAGTCATGTATAAATCTTCTCCACAGGCGTTCAGCTCCTGGGTTGCACTGGCTTTGTGTTTAGGATGAGCCTTTTACCCTGCGGTGTTCACTATCGCGCCATCGCATCATCTTGAACACTGTCATTCTCGAGGCTGTATATATGAAATGCACGGCGTGTGCTAATTTCACATCACATCAAAGGAAACTAACTTCCAGCCGTCCTCATCCACCAGGGAATAGAACCTGAAAAGATTTCCATACACTTCTACAGTATGCAGATGTCGTCTTCATCAAACTCATATACATACATCTACTGTACACAGAGAGAGAGACACACACACACACACACACACACACACACACACACACACACACACACACACACACACACACATGCACAAGTGCATGCACAAACTCTCTCTCCCTCACCCTGGAGCCAGGTCTGTCCCTCGGTGTGTAAATTCAGATTAGTATTGATGCCGAGCGAGGCTGTAGCTCCTGGCTCTGGCAGCCCTCAGAGCCCAGAGCAGAGTTAGACAGTAATGGCGGCCACTGACAAACAGCCACCTTGTCACCGTCGCAAGACACCTGCCACAGATTTGCACTGATTTACCCTGCACTTCATCATGGATCTGCGGATGGTAAAGAAAAACGGCTCATGCGCACGTCAGCGGCAGTGCCCCTGATCATTATCTCCAAGGGTTTAACCCATTCTGACCTGAGATCAGATTCATACGAGGTTTCCGCCGGACACACACTGGTCTGATGAACCCATTCTGACCTGAGATCAGATTCTAAAAATGTCAGTCGCTCTTCGATTTTTCAAAAATAGCAGACCTACAAGCTCGTATCGCGCCACTCGGTGGCGCGATATGAGCTTGTAGATCTGCTATTTTTAAATAGCTAAAGCTCCAAGGGTTTAAATCGGAGTGGCAGAGCTCTCCTCCGGACCTTTAGTTTGTTTCTCCCAAGGTTCATTATTCATACAAATTGTGGTGGTTTTTGCTTTAGATTTCGTCATCTTTTTCCAAAAACAGATCAGCCTATTAATTCAAGCGTTTGTCCCCAGTCACAGTTTGTGTGTGGCTGACACACACACACACACACACACACACACACACACACACACACACACACACACACACACACACACACACACACACACACTCACTTAAACTCCTGACCTGATGGGGCTGAGGCCCTGCAGAGAGGAGTAGGCAGACGTGGTGCCCTTTCGCCGAACACATTTGTGCTTTGCAGCAAACCTGCTTGATGTTATTGAGCTTTAATAGGTGCATTGTTTTACTTGCAGAGCACCAGGAGCTTTTTGTCAGCGGCCCTAAGATTTTAGTGTCCATGCTTTCAACAGTGACTTTGATATTTGAACCAGTCTTTCAAGCGTTTCCGGGGTGCACTTCTGTCACATTTACCCTGCCACACAGCTCACTGTGCCTTAAGGCAGCTGGGCGTCCTACCATGCGTGAGACATATGCCCAGTCCAGCACAGCTGATGAAGCAGCAGGGTGGATTCTATGCAGGGCAGTTGAGCTCTCTCCAGGACTCCGTTGTTGGTGATGTGATGTCGTCCTGCCATCTAATATTCAAGATGGAACGCGGCGGGCAGCGTTGATAGAAGCGCTCGAGCCGTCTAAGCCGATTCCTTCTTAATTACATTCACACAGTTAACAAAAGCAGTCATTTACCCAACGGAGCAACTGGTTATTCAGCTGAACAAGCCTGTCACTCAGGACATGATGACAGCTACTCCATAACATAACGTTGGGGTGAAAGAAGGACTGTTTTAAGCCAGACTTCAAGCTCTCTTCTAACTAAGAAGCAGAAAGGTGTATTAAGTGGTTCAGTTTCACCCAGACCAGTATCCACAGTACCTGCCCGCTGAAGAGGATAATATGGACAAATGGATATACTGTACAGTATATATACCAATAGCCAAATTACCCCCCACCCCGAAAGAAAACAATACCTGGCATGACAATAGTCACACCAGGGGCCACATGTGGCCCGGGCCATTATTGGGGGCCCTGTTGCTCCAATCCTCACGGCACAAGTTGGCCACAGGCCATGAGTGGTCCACAGGGGCCACAACAGGATCCCCCAGGGGCCACAGGAACACCGCAGCAAGCGTGCCACAAACACTGTTCAGGGGTCGGCTGTGCAAATGTTCACACCAGGGGCCAAATAATAATAAAAAAAAGCTATAAAAACTATTTAGTTGATTGACTTTGATACCACAACAAAAACAATCCATATGTTAAAGTCTCAGCAGCCTGAATAATGAAGCAGTGGATGTGCGTGCACGCCTGCCGTTTAGCATTTAGGTGGTTCTCAGGTCACTCGCAGTGCTTCTCTAGCTCAAAATGTATTCTGGTCAGTCAGTTCAGGCAGCATAGAAAGGTCCATATTTATTTAAAAAAAAATGGGTAGACATACATAATCACCGTAATCACAGTTATCGATCTTGTCTGCCTCAATGAAAGTTGTATAGGGTCAAAGGAGGGGGGGGGGGTTATCAATCTTTATACCAGGCCCACGGTGCAGGCCCCAGACTGCCTTGTCTGGAGATAATGCTTGATTTAAACTTAGTTACGGTAATGTGCCAGTATCACACACATAAATAGACGATCTACAAGCTCACAATGTGTCATGCTGCGACGTGTTTGGCACACAGATTACACAGATTAGTGTCCACCAGTGAGCAGTAGCCAGCAACAGGCAGCCCTCTAGGCCTGGTATGGTAGGTATACTGTTATGGCATACTGTAATGACAGCCAATGTCATTACACACAGACAGACAGCTTACTGCAAGAACAGCAGTCTCCCAGTAAAGTTATATTGTCCTTGGAAAGTGTTCCCACTGCAGTTTGAATTATTTCCTACAGTGGATGTCTCTTAATCAACGACGTACTACGGTTTCCTTTTTATAGTCTGTCAATGAAACTGAAAACGATCCGTTCTCCCTTAACCCATTCTGACCGGGCACCCATTTTGGTGTTGGCATCATGTTATGCTTTAGCTATTGAAAAATAGAAGATCTACAAGCTCATATCGCGCCACCGAGTGGCGCGATACGAGCTTGTAGGTCTGCTATTTTTGAAAAATCGAAGAGCGACTGACATTTTTAGAATCTGATCTCAGGTCAGAATGGGTTCATCAGACCAGTGTGTGTCCAGTGGAAACCTCGTATGAATCTGATCTCAGGTCAGAATGGGTTAATGTACAACCAGCAACATTTTATACAACATGATAAAGTTTGCAACTTTCTGAGTGCAGTTCAGGCCGTCAATCACTGGGACAGAGGGCACACAGCGGACGTCAGCACATCTAAGCTGAGAAGGGTTTGTTAATTAATGGCTGAGAAAAACATTGAAAAACGAAATGAGTATAACACAGTTGATAAAGGGAAGAAGTAAGAACCAATCTTACAGTTTGCATTATGTTCACACACACACACACAGAGCAAATATAATGAAGAATGATGAAATAAAAACACCTCTTTTCGACTTCTTTCTGTGGGCGTCGACCTTAAAGATGGAGAGCCACAATTTTTGTATTTTTCCAGTTTTTCATGTGTCTATGAGGGGACAGTACTTCATTAGACACCCTGGAGTTGTTTTGTGCAATGGTATATTAACTTTGTATTTAGGGTTTCTTCCTTCAGTTCAGGTGGATCACCACCCATCACCACCCACCAGGCAAACCAGGCATACTTAATGAACTGGTGGGTGTGTCCACATAAAAGCATGATTTTAACAAATACTGTACACTTTTTGGAAAAAGTTCTTACTCCTTATATTATAATAATACCTGATGATCACGTTTAAGGGTGGCACTCCATCTTAAGTTTAGTTTTATTCGGGGTTTTTTTTCCATACAAAACATTCTTAGTTCATCAGTTTATTTTCTTTTTGTTATTCTGGAAAAAAAGGGTATAGACTGAAGCCTAGGCTTATTACGTCTACCCTTTTGTCCATTAAATAAAAATAATAAAATCTTTAACTTATCCCTAAAAGTACAACTATGCCTAAACCTAACCTCAGAAAAACGATATGCTTAGTATATAGCACCTGTGATGCGGCTCAGGATGCAACTGGCTGGCACTAGACCCCTGGGAGATGGAGTTCTGAGGTGGACTACAACACCTAACAGCTATTATACCAGTCTCACACCTGAGGGTGAGAAGCGAACTCGCCCTTGCATCCGCAGCTGCACTAATGACTTTGGGGCAGGGCCGTCTAGAGTTTAAATGGACAGGTATCAGTCAAAAGGGAGACATCGAAGAGGAAGGATGGATGGGGAGGGATCAACATGGAATGTCAGAACAGGTCAGCTCCATATATGGAGATCTTAGGGTTTACCAATCACATACTATTATACTACCCATCACATCCGAGGGCCCATGAGTATACTGTAGAGGAGAACTGGAGGTACAGTAGCAATTAAGGATATAGACAACTTACTGTATTTGTCCTTTGTGAAATCTCAATAAAAACAAATCTTAATGAAGTCACAGTTACTGTATGACATTACAATGTGAGTCAGATGAGAGTTAGAAGACGCCTACTTTCATGATGGTTCCCAGGCCTCTAGTGCATAACAGTACTGCTTGTATAATTCCAGATACGCAACAACAACGTCCCTTTGCCTAACAGGCATATAGGGAAGTGACTTCATAATTATCACACCCTGCCCTTTAATTCCATTAATTGCCTCTCAATTGAGACTCACAGCCAAACGCCGTCTCTCGTCAAGAGATTGCGGGGAGGAGCTGCATTTATCTGTCATAGCACATACACATACTCGCCATACATACTGTACAACTATGGGACGTGGCTTTGACATCACATTTCAGTACTCTATGGCCGTCTACTTCAAATAACTTTATTGCCATTGTCAACCAGTACTGTAGATATTCTCTCCGACACCGGATTCCACCTTTTGTCAATGGAAGGACATTGTGTGCCAAGTTTGGTGAGGATGTGCCTGGGGCCCCCGGGGGCACCTGACCTGGCCCCTGCTGTGAACATTTTGCACAGCCGACCCCTGAACAGTGTTTGTGGCACGCTTGCTGCGGTGTGCCTGTGCTGGCCCCTGGGGGATCCAAAAAATAAATAATACTGGCCAAAACAACGTTCAAATAAAACAAAATGAACACTTGAAAACTATATACACTCCAGAGACAAGCAGGAACTGTTCCCTGGTTTGCAGCAAGGACTGTATAAAGAGGACGGGAAGCGAAGACCGTAAGGGCGCCGCCATGTTGCTCACATGGTGCTCCATGGAAGGAAAGAAACATGCGCAATGGGCTTTATGCAGCCAACACTTCCGCGTTCAGCTTCCTTGGTCTGCAACTGCGCATGTTTCTTTCCTTCCATGGAGCACCATGTGAGCAACATGGCGTCTCCCGTACGGTCTTCGCTTCTTGTCCTTGGTTTGCAGTTATCCCCTGTAGCCTCAAGTGAGATTGAACTGCCTTCACCTGCATCAATCCTGCTTTTAAACAGGTGAGGTCATTAATTAACTCAGCCACACAGCCTACGAGTAATTATTCTACCTTACTATATTTTAGGAATATTAAATATACAACTTCACTCAATTTCACAGGTCCAATTAATTTAGAGAACCTAACATAAATAAGACCAAACATAATACAAACATGAACAAACACCCCTCCTCCTCTACAGTACTTGGCACCCTCCAATCTAGAGAGGAGTGCCAGCACTGCAGAGGAGAGCCAGGTGACAAAACATAATTCAACTTCAGTGTCAATAAATGACTTGGCCCCTGGGGATCACCTATGGCCCTGTGGCCAACTTGTATGGTGAGGATTGGAGCACCAGGGCCCCTAATTTGAAATGTAAGTGTAATTTATTTGTATAGTTAACTGTTAAAAAAAAACATGTATATAGACTTGCAAAAATGGGATTACACTTTTAAATTGATAATAACTCAAGTGAGCATTGTATTAATGCAGTTGAGTGGTTTCAAAAGTAATTTAATCTATCTTTGGTTGAACGCTGACAAATGTTTTCAATGCTTTGCTGTATTCGACCTTGCAGGCATCACGGGAGCTGAGGCCAAAACCGTATACTGCCAATGAAGTTAGACATTTGGCTTGCTAACTTCCTCACACTGAGGATTGAAAGTCAGGAGAGAGTAGACTTTAGAGAAGCACTTTATCAGGTCTCAGCACATCACCTAATGATATATTGAACAATATTGTGTGCTTACTGAGCTGACACACCATGCAAAGCGTGCCTCTTCCCCTGAAAATGGAGAAATGTATTGGTATCAACTTTGAGAAACATTGCCAATGAATGACATGAAGACTCAGTTCAACTTTGCATATACCTCTGGCAAATGTAAACAGTATATCTTGAATGAGTAGCTTGCTCACATTTTGTGTGACAATGCGTAGCTTTTTGCAATGAGAGGTACGGTATAATTCTTTAGTGGCAATTGTTCTAGCTGGATAAACACCCATGGACATAAGCCCTCTGTATATTTAAAATGTAAACACTCGCCTGAAGACGTTGAAGAGCAGCTAGGCCCGGAGCAAAGCTGCTGTTTATCTCTGCATAACTATGTTGTTTGCCCTCGCCATGGCCTCCTGCTCATGGTAAATGAGGCTCCAAGTCACTTGTATGGTTAAGAGATGCTTCACTGAAGACTTGGCACCCGCGCCACGTTGAGGTCAAAACCAGTTGACGGAGGCAAAATCAAGGGCCCACGTTTTGTGGGTGGTTCATTACTGATACTTACCAGGGTTTTTTTTATGCCTTATGGCTAATGAGCGATGCTTATGTTGATTCTCGGATATTATCATGATGACAAGTAGAATTAGCGTTAAGCCTAAGCATTTTCTGATCATTGGCGCCAAGTGCAATACAGACATTAAGCAATACCAGAGTGTGACTCATGGAAATGTAAGATGTCCATAGAAGATGACTATTGCAGAATCAGAAACATTCTAGATGGCAAATGTCATGTAAAATACATGTACAGGAATATGTGTCAATATTAATTTCACTAATTTGGCTTATTGCTAGTGAGCGATGCTTACACTGGTTCTTGGCTATTACCATGATGAAAGGTTGATTTAGCGTTAAGCCTAAGCATTGGCGCAAGTGTGACTAAGTGTGACTAATAGAAATGTATGATTTCCATAGAGGATGACCATTGCAGAATCAGAAACATTTTAGAAGGCAAATGGCAAGTAAAATAAATGTACAGGACTAGAAAAAGTGCTCCTCAGAGCACAGGTTTCCACCAGGTCAGGAACGTTTGTTGTTGGCGTGCATTGTTTGGTATTTGAGTGATCATAGAAGTAGCAGTCAATATAGTCAATAGCCTATACAATGACTTACAGTAGCATAGAATAATAATAATAAAAAAAAACAGACAGCTCCGTCTTGATCACATGACTATAAATATCACGTGTACCAATTTGCATGATATTTGGATAAAGTCTGAAGGTTGACATAAGTTAGCCTCCTGGTGACGCTATAAGAGGTAGATTTTGAAAAATGCAGGATAGACGTTTATTCATGGCCTCTAGGGAGTGTGAATACAAAGTTTTAGGCAGATTGGTGCACTTCTAGGTAAAGATGCAACTTGGCCTGTTAATTAGGCTGATTTGAAAAATGTCAAGTGGCATTCCTTCTTCTTCCTCTTCTTCTTCCTTCTTCTTCCTCGGACGCTGCGTTCATGATTTGCAGCATTTTGTTCAAAACGAGCCACACAAAATCAAACAGATCCGTCTTGATCACTTGAGTCAATGTGTATTGATTCGCGTGAAATTTGGATAAAACCTAAATAAGTAAAAATGTCATACCGATATAATAAGTGGGCCTCCAGGTGGTGCTATAAAGGGGCAGATTTGTTTTTGGAAAAATCTAGTATGAAAAATCTGAAAGACCTGTTTCGTTTAAAGGGACACTTTAAATATATATATATATATATATATATAAATATATGTTAATGGCGTTTAGAAGCTTTAGATCACTTTCCTGGGGGTATTTATGTGTGTAATATGTGGTTTTAGATATTTTAGATTGTAGCAGTGAGCCTGTTGTCTCTGATGTCATGGACACTGGTCTCACTACCTTCCTGGACTACTATTCCCATAATTCTTTGGTGCACTGCTCCTCCTTGTGGATAGGGGGAGAGCTGTCTTACTGAGACAACATGTAGTCCAGGAAGGAAGTGAGCCCAGTGTCCATGACATCAGAGACAACAGGCTCACTGCTACAATCTAAAATATCTAAAACCACATATTACACACATAAAGACCCCCAGGAAAGTGTTCTAAAGCTTCTAAACGTCATTAACATATATTTTTTTGCAAAAAGGGTGAAGTGTCCCTTTAATGACTATAGAGATACTGTATACCAATTAGCGTGATTTTTGAAAAAAAAATAATCTTGCAAAAATCTGCGTCCTTGTGGCACTATAACAGGCCCATGTGACAGAGGTTCTGATCTGCCATCCAGGGATTGTGTGTCCATAGTTTCACTGAGATCAAGCCAATGGTGCTGGACATTCGCTGATCACAGACGGACATATACACACGGACGGTCTCTCCCCTAAGACTAAGAGGCAAATACAGTACAGTACAGTATGCGTCACAGCTTTTTAAAGAAAAAGAAAACCAAAAGAAACGCTTAGTCCCTACACTTTTAGACGTCCAGTATACTGTACATTGAGTAACTCAGCATTCAATAATTCCAAGGACCACGCTGTACAATACCATTGTTTATTTTTTTGATATTTTGTTTTTTTTGCGGCTTACGCCTTTTATTGGTTTTTTGAAGGGACAGACAGTATAGGCTGACAGGAAACGGGAGAGAGATGGGGGGGGATGACATGCAGTAGAGGCCGTGTCGGGCTCGGGAGTCGAACCCGCGGCGGCACACTGCGACTGGATTACCAAGTCGGGTGCCCAGACGGTTACGCCACCGCCTGGGCATATACAATACCATTGTTAAGATTTGTATTGGAAAGTTGTCAGGGCTGTACTGCCTTTCAGACGATGTGAAGGGTCTTACGCCATCAGCCAGGGCCAAATACTGTGGGAGGTACATAATGAAAGACAGAGGCAGGGGGGGGGGGGGGGGGGGGGGAAGTTGGATGGCAACACAGAGGATAATAATGATGGAGAGAGGGAGCGCGTAGGAGGGCCCCATGAGACCCCAGTTAGAAGGAAAGGGCCCTCATTGTTGGAAGCTACTGTAGCACCCAAGGGGAGAACAGAGGCGTCAGTGTAGAAACAACTCACCACTGTCCTGTTTTTATGTTTGTGCGTATTTCTGTCTGAGGACAGAATATACTGTATAATATAAATATAGAAGGGCGCCTCAAGCAGGCCCGAGCAAAATGATACCAAACCTGTCCCGGGGCCCAGATTTCCGTACACGAAAGAAGCGCAATCCGTGCGGTACGTCTTTCATGCATGTTGCGCATGCAATCTGCGTGAAATTAACATCTGATTCACTAAACCAGCAGCTACTGTACACTATTTACACAGTCAGTGAATTGTGTTGAATATGTGAAGCAGAGCTTAAAAGGTTCCGTTGATTGGTGGAGTCTGTGCAAAATGGAGCCCTCAACCAGCACAGGAATGAAATGAAAAACTAAACCAGGCTGAAATTGCAATACTGATTAATAATGGTAACAGACCACCGAAATATGTTGTCCGACGGTATTATTTGCAGACTGGAGGCAGACAACCGCATCTGGTCGAGCAGACCCTCATATCAGAGCGTCTGCCATGGAGGAGGGTGTCCATGGCATTGATATGGCTGATGTCTCGCTGGAATCCCAAGATAATTGCAGCCATTCGAGTGAGACATCCTCACTGCAACCCTCCTTTAACCCATTCTGACCTGAGATCAGATTCATACGAGGTTTCCGCCGGACACACACTGGTCTGATTAAACCCATTCTGACCTGAGATCAGATTCTAAAAATTTCAGTCGCTCTTCGATTTTTCAAAAATAGCAGACCTACAAGCTCGTATCGCGCCACTCGGTGGCGCGATATGAGCTTGTAGATCTGCTATTTTTAAATAGATAAAGCATAACATGATGCTGACACCAAAATGGGTGCCCGGTCAGATGTCCCTGCGCTTATTCATACCTGCTCTTTAGAGGAGAGACATTTCCATGCATAGGTGACCCTATAACACGTGGGTACATCTAGCACACACATCATCTTATATCTTCCCTTAAATCTTTGTACATACAGTAACAGAGATAGTCTCACATTGCGATGACATGCGAGGTGCACTTCAGATGATTAGTAAACTGCTTGTGCCTTTGGTTTGGTAAATAATAACAATTCTAGGCACAGCATGTGTCTGAAACAAGGCTCAAATGGCGTACTAAATATAACCCTCAGTTTTCTATGTCATTTCCACCAGCACTTTCATGTTGCCTGTTCTTTGGATGGCTCTAAAATGAGTTTGTTGGACTCACTGTCTAAGCTTTGTGCTTACGGTCTTCTCTCAGGGCACAGTTTTGTTTACAGGGTGTGCCTTATTTGGGTACTGTGTGTGGGGTATCTTCTGCATATAATTGGCTATAGACATAGACAAGGGGCTATGAGGTAGACTGGGAGGAAGTCAGACTTGACCCTTTTCATTTGCAGCTTAATGCATTCAGTGAATGTGGTTTATAAGCTGAGTCTTGACTCTCTCTGATCATCGTTCACAGAAGAGTTGAGTGAAAAGTTAGCGGCCGATTACTCACATTGCATTACAAAAGCATAAACTGTTGAGATTTGAATCTGACCGATAACTTAATGTGAATGTCCCTCTCCCTGCTGCCCTGCTGGGTGATTTAATCAGGCTTTCATTGGACTAAGATGTACAGTAGGACGTACAGTACATGTAGACGTAGACTAGGTATTAAGAGATCTATCTACTGGAAGCTTGCAGAAATGCACCGGCTTTGTGTAAATCACAAAGCCAGGAGAGATTGGAGCACTCAAATCAAAAGACTATCTGCCATGGCTGCTAGACATTAACATCGGATGTCTGTCAGTTCGAATCCAATTTGAAAATCTGAATCTGTCTCTTTCTATTTAAACAAACTGAATGTGGACTTCAGATAAGGCAACGTGGCTCCTGGATGTTTTTATTGTTACCGATACCGACTTAAAAGAGTTATTTCTCAAAGCAACACAAGGGCTTTTTTGATTACTTTAGTTTTTGTTTAGTTTGGAGGGTTGTGGGCTTTGAGAGCAGCACTTGACAACAGTGAGTAATAAAGTTAAATGGGAACGTCAGTCTCATGGAACATGCTAATACAATGACGGATGGCATGCTCGGTTGCAACCTCCATTAGGCTTATTAGAGAAGCCTCGATCCTCTTAACAGCAGTTGTGGAGTTTTAATAGAATTCTGTTCCACTGTGAATATGCAAATGCACATAAACAAACTTGCCTAATGCATCGCCGCTTTCTCTGTAGCTCCTTATGCGAGTCTATTTGAACGTGGTTTAGTAACACAAATTGTCTTATCACTCTAGTCACCATCTCAAGCTATTTGGGGCTTATCATTTGTGAGGTCCCGCTCACATTGGGCATGGAGATGTTGGAGTTCTCCATCAGACTAAGCTTTTTAGCATGCTCCAGAGGTTAACGGTCATTAACGCTAATGTGTGGGACCGCTCTCACAGCTTGGACGCTAATCAAGCCCATAATTACTGTACATAAAAAAATGCAGCCACAGCTTTATGTCCTGCCGGTGGCCCGGGTAGAAGAGAGGCCCTGAGAAGCCCTCCTTTTGGCAGAGGCATTAAGCCTGATTTCTACTTTGTTGTACATCTGTGTGGCTCGCCGAAAACAACATATTTTCAACTGAATCCTCAGCGGTCACACGCCGAAGTATAAATGAGTCATTAGCGGCTACTTAATGTGCAGTGTGCTAGGGCAGAGAAGTGGGGGTGGCGGAGTGGTGGGACTTAATTGATCCCCTTTCATGATTTTCTCCCTGCGTTCAATTAATGATGTTGGGTTAAATCACAGTCTTGCCAGTGTGATTCACCAGCTCTACTTAAAGCAATCATCTGCCTCATTTTTTGATCTCACGGCTCATCAGATCAGATCTTTTTCTTTCTGTGTCACATCAAGTAAATTAGGCTTATTTGGGTATCGGAGCCATTTTCAGGACAGCAAGTCAAAACCTGGAACATTTGGTTGCCTGGTTCTATTTGCCCAGAGACACTGATTAACTGATTAGCACTGATTAACTGATTAGCACTACATCATTACATTTAAGCTGCTATAAGCAATAATATGTCACATTTTAAATTACCTCTTTTTTGGTATTCAGACAGCCAGCAATGGGTAGAACGCTCCCAAATAAATGTCTCTGTGACAAATCTAGGGGCCGCAATCTGCATTCAAAGTAGAGTAGGGAGCGTTTTACCCATTGCTGGCTGTCTGAATACCAAAAAAAAGATAATTACATTTTAACATATTGCTTAGAGCTGCTTTAAGCCAAAATTATGCTCCGTCACATGATGGTGCGACAGAGGATAGCAGAATAGGAACTTCAATTCAAAATTTGCAGAATTCAACCAAGAATAGCAGACCTACAAGCTCACGATGCGTCACATCTGCAATGCATCGTGAGCTTGTAGATTGATCTGCTATTCTTGGCGCAAGACACCGTCGCTCGACAAAGTATGAATCTGGCTTTAGTGTTGCATTTCTGTAGGAGCAGGACAAACTTGCCGAGCAACAGTCTAGTCAGATCCTTGGCGTGTGTACTTCGACGCGTTGCAGCCATGCCAATCAGGCTTATGTCCCAGGCAAATCTGGGCATGGCACGATAACAATCCCTGGCATGCTCTGTTGAACACTCACCAACAGAAAAGTGAACATCGAATACTGTCAGCAACACTGCTTGTTGCTCCTGAAGCAGAACACCTACAAGGTGCAACAGCAATGTACCTCTAGTGAGTCACATCGTGAATTAATTAAGCAATCAGTCAGTATTCATTAATTAATTCCTCCTCTACTACGCCACATCCTGTACACTAACTACAGTAGGTAGAGCAATTAACATGCTAATGTATGCTAATTTCCATATTCCGGTATTTTACATACTGGAGGCTATGGCTAGCTTTTTCAGACCATGATTCATTCTCTGTAGTATGATCTCAAGTAACAACAACAACAACAACAACAACAATACCATCAAAATAGCATTATTTTACTCAGATCTCAAAGTTGTTTCCAATGGCATTTGTAATGTTTGCGCATCATGAGAACTTTGGTACACTAAAGCTTCAGTGTACATTCGTTTGAACCGTATGTCCTTGCTCTTCCGATGAGATTGGTGGCTAATTCATCCTTCCAGACAGCCTCATCTTACACAGTCTGCTAATGATGAGACAATTGTGACGCACTTACAACAGGAGATGGAACAACATGGAGAAAGGTGTCAGGTAAAGAAGTGTGTTTTGCATGTTTTGCCTGACAGCCTTATGTTGTCTCCTAATGAATTGCTTGGTGTGAGCTCTCTGATGAGACAGGCAAGCAAAAAATACATTACAAATAAAACAGGTGTTTTCCCTTTACAGTTGAAGTCACTGAAATCAGTCGAGGTGTGGTGTGTTTATCGGAAACATCTTTCAGCTGTAAGGTGCTGTTAACTTAAAGGGGACTCTTACACCTCGTTGGAAATCACTCAACGGTCCTGCGTACCACCTGTTTCTAAATTGCACACAATGCAGGACGCAGCAGGACGTTGCGTTATTGAAAACGAGCGATTCCAAACTCTGACACATAATCACCTGCATGGAATTTCTTGTCGGGCCTCATTCATGGGATACATCACTGAGGATACGTCCCAGGTGCATCCATTTATGTATGTATTTTGTAATTTTTGTTATATAGTATGATGAAGTAGTAGAGGGAGAAGTTGAATTATGGAGATACAAGGTTTTCTGCCCGACAGCAACTGGGCCAATAGTTGAGATAAAGTGTAAACAGCTCCCAGTTCCTCAGTCTGTCTGAAAGAGATCGTGGTTTGTCAACAAATCCTGAAGCTGTTCATCGTTTTGGAGTGACCATACAATTAAGAATAGACAGGAATATATCCAGGAATTTGCACATTGAAAGCAACTAACGGTACAGTTTTCCCTGGCAGTTTGTCCTACTTCTCTTCCATTGATTTCCTGTGAATGGACTAGCTTTCCCATCATTGATATCACTTTGGGCTTGATTAAAATATCCATAATAATTATTACCGTTACTAACCAGCAACACAGTGAAATGGACAACGTGAATGCATGTTTGTGATGTATTGTCATTACTTTATTGATGTTATGCAAAGCAAAACTGGATATGACAATATTCAATTTAGTCATAATGGTCCTTTTAGTACATAGTTACATTTAACTGTAATGGCTTTGTAAAGTAGAGTTTGTCTGTTTGCAATTGGAAACCAAACCAATGAGCAGCTCTTACTTCTGGTTCAGGCAATATTAAATGTTGCATAAACGTGTCTCTCTCTCTCTCTCTCTCTCTCTCTCTCTCTCTCTCTCTCTCTCTCTCTCTCTCTCTCTGTGTCTCACACGCACGCACGCACGCACACACGCACACACACAGAATATAAATGAGTTGTTTCTGAACAATGTGTGCAACGAATTATTGTTAATACTATTACTGTACTAACCAATGTAATAATCAAACAGCGATGTTGTTTTTAATACTCATTTTCGGTTTTGTAATATTTGACAGAGCTGTCAATTATGCCATTTATATATTTAAAAGCTTTAGAGTATAGGTCCTGTAAGTGAACAAATAAAGAACAAAGGTTTTTCCAGCCATTCTGTCCTACTGATTGTCACCATCATCAGATGTGATAAATACAGTAGATGCTGCTCTCCTAATCACTGCCATCAAAGAGCTATTATAGAATGGACTGCTCAAGTCATACTGTCATGCCAGAGGGATTTTCTTTGTCTCCTGAAATGTCCCTAGTTTGGGTGACTTGAACCCTAGCATTCCTATTCTGGGGGAACATTTGCTGCAAATAGCTACGGCAACGTGTTGTGAGCTTGTAGATCGGCTAGTTTTGTGGCAAAGATATTTATCTTTTGTTCCCCATAGGAATATGGTCGAAAGGCTGAAACTACAGGTCTGGTGTGCCAATTAGTGAGGCCAATGTCAGAACAGGTCAGCTCCATACTGTATATGGAGATCTAAGGATTTTGAGGTCAGATGTACAGTAGAGTTGCTGGCCGGCTCCATATGTGATGATCCAGTCTTCTCCATGTATGGTTATCCAGGGTTTGATGAGGGTCATGAGCGTGTCATGAGGTGTGACGGTCTGACGGCCATATATGGTGGCGTGACGTGTCCAGCTTTGAGGGTTTTGTGTTAACACAAACATTGAATGCCATTGACAAATGAATGGCCAGCATTGAGTAAACATTGTGTAAACACAAACATTGAAGACGCAAATTGTGAATGGCCGGAATGAGATGATGTATGATGATAAGAGCGCCCCTCACTTCACACAGGTGTGATTTTTAGTATTATTGTTGCTCTTCAATAAATTACATGTCTGATAAATTACAGTAGCAAATGGATGCGAGTGACTCCCTGTCACTCTGCAGTCTTCAGGGGAGGTATAATTGCCCTTTCTGGCACCCAATTACAGTTTCCTTATCATCCACTCTTGAGATAGCAATTTCTTTCTCAAGGGGTCTCCAAGCCAATAAGTACTAGTAACCAGGCTGCCTCAACTTTCAGGCAGCGTGAGAGAGCCGTAATTATAATGACATATTGCATCTTTCCACTTGTAAGACACCTCTTATCTTATTTCATATTACATACTGTACGCACACAATACGTGGGAAGATTGACTTGATGTTGTTAAGCAGAAATGTGGGCTCTCGCAAAGGTGAAGGTTTGATTGGTTGTTAGGTCGGTGAGAAAACTGTAGCTTTAATACAATGTTTGAAAAGCAGGCAACTTCACCTTTGTATGGGGCAAGGCAAGGGCTATCAATAAATGCATGGGCATAGCACTATTGTTCATGCTTCAGGCCTTAGGACTTGGCATTAGTATGCTGAGAAGTGTGCGCCTGGAATGAAAGGGAAGAGGTGGAAATATTTCATTCCAAAAGGTCTACTTTATCATGATTTGATCACTGTTTAAAGGGAGAGAAGTTAAATGAACAAAAAAGCCTGTGGGGTTTTGTTTTGTTCAAAAAGTCTGTGTTCTGGCTTTCCACTATTTGTCTAAATATATATTTTTTTATATTTACCATAGTTACACACAATTAATGTCAAGCTCATCCCACCATAAAAAAAAGTACAAGAAACCTACTACAGTAGAACACAACTCTTACAGCATTCAGCTATTATCAATGAAGAGAAACGCTTATACAGTACAGTATGTTGAAAATGTATACAACAGAAAGCTTAGGATGTAAATCCAACGTAAAGCACTGCAGCTCAAACAGTGCTAAGTGATATTGATCAATGCTCCCCTGCAGAGGTAATGCATGTCTCACACCAATGAGGGTATTAACCCTCAGGGAACATTATTATACTGATTTAACTTTCTGGCATATGAGCTTATACAGTATGGCACTGAGGGTCATTTGACTACTCAGCAACTGGGGTCATTATGGTATTATGGTATGGACATGACCATGAGCTCGGTCAGATTGTCCTTCTGCAAGTCCCCGGGCACTTTCTGGAATCCGCTCGGCTAGATGGCTCAATCGACAATTTGTCCGTCCCGCGGGGAGTTCTGTATTTATTGTTTTTTTCCCCCTCTGAAGGCGAGGCGAAGGGCTGCATAACCCCCCAGGACATGCAGAAAAATAGGAGCTTATACGCACAACCTGTGCACCGCACCCGCTCGGTGTAGCCGGTTCCATTGATTATCGTGGCAGCGACCCTGCCCCGCGAACGGAACGGAGCCAATTCCGCGCCCAGTGTAGCCCGGCCCTTATAGCCACGTTGCAGTTAATAGAGATATATGAAGGGAGCCGTTCATGGTGCAGGGTGAACAGGCATGTGAACTGTATGGCTCGAATATGTGAACATGAGACATGTGCAACATCTGCCCTGTCGTATGCTTAGACTGCTCATGGAATATACACAGAACATGTTATTGACCTGCATGGGTGACTCAATTATTAAACATGTAAAACACACACACACACACACACACACACACACTCTTAACCAATTAACCGTGATAATTATTCATATCCGTATTCAGCTGACCTGCAGCACGTGACGATTTGATCTCTCTTTCCTCCCAACAGAACGGCGAGGCGTCACTGTTTGAGGTGAACATCCGGTATGTCGGTGGACTTCTCTCAGCATACTATCTGACAGGAGAGGAGGTAAGATTAATTGATGTCTATTATGCCTTGATTCTAGCGAGAGCCACCGCTGTTTCCTTTATTCCAAAGTGTCCCTGGTGTGTGAATGATGATGATGGCTTTGAGACATGCATTGTGTACTACTGAATGTGTGTACTGTATGTGAGTCTGTGCGTGCACGTGCGTGCGTGCGTGAGTGAGTGAGTGTGTGTGTGTGTGTGTGTGTGTTTATGGGTATACATGTCTGCACGTGTATGTATGAGTCTGTGGCTTTCCTTCTCGCACACACACACACACACACACGCACTCACGCATGCAAACGAATAAGGTTTTGCATAACCACAGAGATATGCCTGATCCCATCTCAGCTAGCGGGAGCATTCTCACATTATGCAAATAATTGTGATTTTTGATTGATTTTATTAAAAGAAACACAAGCTCGTTGCTCGCCACAAACATGTACGAAGCACAGTCAGTGTGATGAGGCCGCCCACACTAACTGGGACTATGTGGGTGAGGGATTCGAGTGAACTCCTCAACGACCTCTCAACAACCGCCATCTCAGTTGCACTTTCATCAGTGTTCAACAACAGCCACCCCCATGCGTCACTGGAGCTATCAAGTATGAGGGTTAATATGGCTCGGCATCAGATAGAATACTGCAACAAAATGAAAATAAAAACCATGTTTAATTAAAGCCTGGACGTTTCAAATGGTGCAGAGTGCAAAACCCAGCACTGTTAGAGTAAGAGTAGCCTGGCGGATTCCGCGAGCGGGTTGGTTTACACTAGGCTACAGTAAGAGACCCTCCACCCAAGAAGCAGAATTAATGGAGAGCAAATTCAGTGACATACGAGCACTTTGGCTCTGCTTAATGGACATTGATTTGTAGGCTGAACGGAGTCAGGAAGAAGAGAAATCCTTGCCACCGCCTTTGGTCTTGTCAATGATGCCACTCTGTTATAGCATTAGCATTAGCTGGAAGCACTGCTATCATAAAAACGCAAACTATAGACCACTGTAAAGGGGTCTACATACATGCTCCAGTTTTAGTCATCCACCCACACACCGCGGTGAGTGGAATGCTGCAAAATGACGTCACTGCGCCGCGGTGATAAGCGATATAACCTCAGCACCTCAGGATTGGATGTGTTTACTCTCCCAACTACTGTAGCCTGTGCCAACTATCCCCCAATGTAGGTTGTTAATAAACACAGTGTGGTTCATTATTTCAGACTACAGTGATTGGGAGCAAAGAATTTGTCCCCCTCTAGTGACCATATGCATAAACACAAACTGTCAAACAATGGCAACACATCCATAGTACCTCTGTGACAAAATATCCACGATTGATGTAAACAAACCTGCTCCGCTATCTGTATAGTCCTTGTCCCTTTTATCAGTGCCGAATCAACCCCTCCGAAAGCCCTGGACCCGATCAAAAGGCCTCGTGCACGCGGGCATGTGATTTGCGTGCACATAACACAAACAAGAACAGCACTTTTTCGCGTTACCACCAGCACTATCGCCACTGCTCCCATAGAGTTATATGGCTGCCCCCTGAGTGGTTAAGAAACTGTTGGATGACCAAAAACATTAGGTTGGGGTTCCTGTGTTGCGTTACATTGAAATCGGTGACCTATGAATACTGTTTCGACGGAAGCAACAGCTGTACCTATTTGAAATAGTCTCTCACACCAGCCTTGCGAGCTGCGGGCCCTGGGCCCCCGGGGCTTAAGCGGCAGTAAATTCCATTGTTAATCCGGGCCTGCCTTTTATGCCCAAATTTGTGCCCATAATATGGAGCTGACTGATTTTTTGTGCCTGATGCCATGACGACACATTGATGTTAGACACACTCCATATGTGGGCGTATTGTGTAACACCTTATAGAGCACCGAAGTCTGACGTCACTTTCAGTAGAGGGCGTCAGTCCCCAGGTTCATGTATTTTTTTAGTTGCATTGAAATCGCCATAGGAGGATTTTTAGATCGCTTCATATAAGAACTGTGTTTGAAAAATAAACATGTCATCCCGGCCGCTTCACTCATATGGATATGAAGAATCAACTGACTGAGAGAAAACGCTAATGTTACTGCTGCTGAATTAGTTAGATTTTCGCTAGAAGCAGACTGTATCATAAAGAGTGACTGACTGTTGCAAACGATACAGAGACACCTCCCTGACAATAACGCAGAGACAGCTTGTTTATTTTTGGACCACAACGCTTATAGTAGACGATATTAAGATCACCCCATGTTATTCTCCATAGAGAAATTACTTCCGCGAACCAGGGGAATCGAAGGGATGAGCGAGTTACGTCAGGACTTCGGTGCTCTATAATGGTTATGGCTTGTGACATGAGTGTGATGTCAGAGGTCCTCCCTTAAGCCAATTTTAATTGTGGTTTTTGGTTTGGTGTTTAGATTTGGACCAATGGACCTCTATAGGAATCTCCTTTTGGTTGGCAGCAAAATTAGCAGAATGGTGTCTTATCAATAAGGTTTTTTAGGTGGATAAGTGATAGGACAAATTGAGCATTTGGGGCCTTAAGACACCAAAATGTACAATAGCTGTCTGCTTCACATTTTTACACCTCCTCTTATTTCCCCCATTTATGTGCTCTTTGAACCATGTTTGAGAGAAAACGGGGGCCATCTATCTCATAGCTAGAGTTGCAGTGCAGTGCGAACTACAGTCCTGTTTCCTTTAAACCTCATCTGAAGACCTCATGTTGTTAGCAGTGTGCCATCGCTCTCGGGAGATGGATGCTCATGCTCTCTCTTTCCTGACGGACATATCAATACACTTCAGTGTGCCACACAATTATCTATAGCCCGGGCCCACGTGTGTGCGCTGCGCATGTTCACTCCGTGACGGCTCCCCCGAAGCGTGATTTATTGTCATCCTCCCAGCATGCTTCCTCCCATCTTCGGGCAGCTTCGACTATCACAGGCCATCCACAATGATAAAGCCCACGGTTTGAGGGGCCGTCATGGACCTCTATAGAGATGGCCCTGGTTTACCTCGGTGGCGTAAAAACAACTTGCATACGGTGTGTCGGCTTGTCGGGGGAGACTATTACAGGATTTTGGGAATCCAGATTGACCCGGGGACATTTGCCACCCGGTGCCCCTAATTTAAATGGCTGCTTGGGAACAGGGGAACGATAATGATGCCTTCTCGCAGGATGCAGTTTACTGGAGAAATGCTTGGAGCAGGGGCACAGAAACTCTGTGATTAATAATAACCACCTTGCGTATATTTTGTCGTGTGTGTGAGTGAGAGTGAGAGTGAGAGTGAGAGAGAGAGAGAGAGTGTGTGGTCACTTTGTGCCCCCAGAGGCCTCATGACTCATAACCAGCCTTTTATCTTTTATGGAGGTGAAATGTCAGCGTAATTGGGACTGGCTGATCTACACTGCTCCTGTACCGTTTGGCTTCATGGCTGCAGTGGCAATTGTGTAAAAATGGACCTGTACAAGTCCATTATTTGTGTGCACTGCAGTGTGCACTAAATGTGTGTGCTTTCATGCTTGCGTATGGCCATCACTATCTACCCTTATCCACATGATTGGTGTGTTGTTTTGTTTGTGTTAGAATGTTTGGACCTTTATCTCACCATTAGCATAGTCCTTTTTTCCCGTGTGCACGTGTTTGCGCACAACTGTGCATGTGTGTATATGTGCTTGTTTATCTGTACATCTGTCCGCCTGTGTACAGAGCGTGTGTCTGAATTAATTTTATATATACACAAATACTTTGATGCTTTCTGTGTCCACTCCGTCCTCATTTCCATATTAGGTCTCCCGTGTTTGTTTGTGAACTCAACCTCTATTTTCTCACTACCATCTGCACATCTCTCTGTGCGTGTGTGTGTGTGTGTGTGTGTGTGTGTGTGTGTGTGTGTGTGTGTGTGTGTGTGTGTGTGTGTGTGTGTGTGTGCATGCGTGCTGTGTACCATCTATGAATGTGCGTGCGGTTGTGTCAGGACCTTATTTGTTCCAGTCTCATCCCATTCCTTGGTGAGGAGGGAAACGGGAGTGAATTCAATCAGCCTTGTGTGAAAATGGCCCCAAGGCTGAGCTGAAGCAGCAGGGAGAGGAGAGGAGAGAAGTGTATTCATATGCTCATCAGTAAGATAGAGGGAGAGAGAGAGAGAGAGAGAGAGAGAGAGAGAGAGAGAGAGAGAGAGCGAGAGAGAGAGAGAGAGAGAGAGAGAGAGAGAGCGAGAGAGAGAGGGAGGAAGAAGAGAACAAGAAACGGAGGGCGACATAAAGAGTGTACAGCCAAGGCGGTTTATTACTTGGGATGGTTCCATGGGGGAAATGTACTGTCCAGTGTCCATGACACCCAAACGAGAAAAACTAAAACTATTCAGGCATTCACATTCCATTCCATTTCCACAAATTAACAGGCAGTATACAGTATAGTGTGTATGCGAACATCAACGCATCAACAACTCTTAAGACCTTCTGACATTTTGGAGCTAGCCCTACCTTGTTGGCTGTTGTTGGCTAAGAGGTTGAATGCTTGACATTTTTAATTCAAACTTAAAGGGATTGTGACATTAAAAAAAAGGTTTTGGAATTGTTCTTGTTTTTTTTAATTTTTTCAATTGCACCCAAAAAACATGAACTTTTAACATTCAGTAGATTTTCTGTGATCTGGGGTTTTCTGGCTCAAACAGGTGCTCTGATTTGCCGGCAGTAAGTGACATCACTTACTGCAAATCCCATATATGTCAATGGGATTTGCCAGCAGATGTCACTGTTTCACTGTGTTGCCTGTTTTCATTGTAGCTCAAAAGGCCCAAAAAACCCCAAAGAAAACTTCAGACCACAGAAAATCCACTGAATGTTCAAAGTTCAGGTTTTTTGGGTGTAATTGAGGTCATAAAACCTAAAAGAAAAAAGAAAAAGAAATGAAAATGAATGTCATAAAACCTTTAATCCAAAAGTACAAGGGACAACGCCACGAGTTTCAACACGGTCAAAGTAATGTGTTCCTCTCAGCTACTCCCTCTACTGGTAAACTGTAGCATGGACATAATATAATATACGTAGACAGTGTCTACGTATATTATTATATATTATTATTATTGTCTAATAGACACCGCACCGGTCGCTGGAAAGTAAGTCAACGTTGCCACCATATTGCTCCGGGCAGCCATAACTTTACTGCCAGAAAGATAGCCGAGTCATGGGCAGTTTGGGGCTGTATATTAGAACTGTATATCTATACTGTAACTACTAGAAAAAAGCACTCTTCGGGAGCTCAGCCCCTTCCTACCTTAACCCATTCTGAACGGGCACCCATTTTGGTGTCAGCATCATGTTATGCTTTAGCTATTTAAAAATAGCAGATCTACAAGCTCATATCGCGCCACCGAGTGGCGCGATACGAGCTTGTAGGTCTGCTATTTTTTTTTTAATCGAAGAACGACTGACATTTTTAGAATCTGATCTCAGGTCAGAATGGGTCAATCAGACCAATGTGTGTCCAGTGGAAACCTCGTATGAATCTGATCTCAGGTCAGAATGGGTTAAATGGATCCCGCCCCCGGCTGGAACCTGTTGTATTGACACTGATAAGATGGTCATAAGGTTGAGCATGTTTGTCAATAAAGTCACACATGTTACGTGTCGAAGCCGCCTCACACCATCCCATGTTGGATGTATGACATCTGTCTCTCCTAATCAGAGCAGGTGTCTCCTCAATATTTATGAAGCCCACGTTATTTATAAATAACATTATATACCCTGTTTATAATGCTATTTATAAATGTTATTTATTACATGATTAAAGGCTACGTTATTATGTTGGAAAGCACCTTGACAACTAGTGGGGGAATCATGACATAACGCTGTAGTACATCATTAACCCATTCTGACCGGGCACCCATTTTGGTGTTGGCATCATGTTATGCTTTAGCTATTGAAAAATTGCAGATCTACAAGCTCATAGCGCCCCACCGAGTGGCGCGCTACGAGCTTGTAGGTCTGCTATTTTTGAAAAATCGAAGAACGACTGACATTTTTTAGAATCTGATCTCAGGTCAGAATGGGTTAATCAGACCAGTGTGTGTCCAGTGGAAACCTCGTATGAATCTGATCTCAGGTCAGAATGGGTTAATTATATATGGCAGGGGACCAGAGAAAATGACGTGAGTCCGACATTATTTTAGCATACATGTACACACAGTGTAAACATTGATCTTAGTGATCTCTGATTTGCGAAAACGGGATTCACTATCGCTGACATCCCGACCCTAGATAATGCCAAGAGACCTGTGCGCACTCACACGCACACGCACACACACACACACACACACACACACACACACACACACACACACACACACACACACACACACACACACACACACACATTATACTGTGTACGTTCCGTTTGTCCACGCATCCACAGTAAGGCATACAGCAGAGTGGAGCACACACATAAATAAGAACATCTTCATCACATGTGGTCAATACTGCCATCACATTATTCCCTATTGTGAAATATCGCGCTGAAACAATATCACATGCATGACCGACCTTGTGTCCCCAAAGCGCGCACACACACACGCGCACACACACACACACACACACACACACACACACACACACACACACACACACACACACACACGCACACACACACACACACAAGGCCGCAATTCACACATCACTTGACTGTGCATCGTCACCCGACCATGAAACATGAGCTTACAGAATACATTATACAATACAAAAAAAGGAGACATGGGAGATTGCATCAACAATGACAGGCAAAAATAGAAGGGAGTAGAGAGGAGAGGGGACAGGCAGAATTACAGTAAAGCCATAAACTCAGTTGCGTGACACTGGTGTGCAGAGAGGCAGACAGTAGGGCGAGATCGAGGGAGGGGATCGGAAACAGTGCAGTGTGATATTTATATTCACCCTGAGTAGACAGGTGCTGATTTAGAGGCAGACATTACATTCACTGATAGTGGCCATGGTACGGACCTCATTTTGCACTGGGAGATCTTGTCAAGTCGACAAATAACCCATTCTGAACGGGCACCCATTTTGGTGTCAGCATCATGTTATGCTTTAGCTATTGAAAAATAGCAGATCTACAAGCTCATATCGCGCCACCGAGTGGCGCGATACGAGCTTGTAGGTCTGCTATTTTAGAAAAATCGAAGAGCGACTGACATTTTTAGAATCTGATCTCAGGTCAGAATGGGTTAATCAGACCAGTGTGTGTCCAGTGGAAACCTCGTATGAATCTGATCTCAGGTCAGAATGGGATAAAGCATAAAGCATTCTGTTCTCAAAGTTGCTGCTAGACTGAGCACCTCTACTGATATCGGCACATACAGGTAATATGCATTATCTGAATTAAATGCTGCCACAAACATTCCCGGGAAGAGGAAATGTTTTGTTTTCCGTTTTATACTTTGTCTTACAGCCAAGTCTCTTGCCGACATTCCGTTTTCAACAAATATAGCATATAGTATAAAATTATGATTAAATTCACACCTACTAACACACGTGTTGAAAGTCATTTCCTACTGAGTCAAGCTGTAATCCTGCACCAGTCACTAGGTATGTCTCCAACTCCATTAAGCCATGTTTTTGCGCATTAAGGGCTGTATTTTGCGTGTCTTAAGTACCAGGTCTTATTACTTAACTTAAGACCTGGAGGCGTGGTCAATGCTCTTTGGCCACTCAGAATATCCAAATGATATGCATTGATCACGCCTCCAGGTCTTAAGTTAAGTAATAAAGTACTATTAAGTTAAGTAATAAGGGCTGTATCTTTACTTAAGACACGCAAAGATACAGCCCTAAGTTTCTTGCGCAAAAACTCCTGGATGGAAACACCTCAAAATGCGAATATAAGTCTCCATTTTTCACACTTGCGGAAAAGATTTCTAATTAAAAAGCATTGAACTCGCATTATATCGCTTTTGAACAGTTGGAAAGGAAAAAGAACACATGCGATGGTGAGTAGTGGACTTGTGGAATGTGGAGTGATGGAACGGGAGGGTGGGTGGGATGTGGATACATTAATTTATACACTCGAGTCTCGAAAGCCTCTGTCTGCACTGGGCTGAGGCTCTTTCTCTCCCCGGTGAGTGCGTTATTAATCGGTGATATTTCTCCTGAACGGAACGGACGAGGGGAGGCTATTAGTCAACAACAGAAGCGACATCAACACGGCCAAAATGGAAATGTACTGTCCCTGTACTTGAAAACGAAACTATACCAGCCCCTGTCAAGAACCAAAACACACGCCTATGTATTTAACAGACAGCCTGATTGAAAGACAGCCTGGCCCAGTGGCCCTCTCAGCGGACTTCATGCAGACCAACCACAGGCAGTCGTGTATAATATTTTTTATAGCCTAAAAGAACATCAAATGTACCGTAGTGAAGAACAAATCAGAGAACTGTGTGTGTGTGTGTGTGTGTGCGCGCGTGCGTGCGTGCGTGACATGATAATCGTGTAAGATTATCCTGTACGTGTGATGCAGATGCTATCAGATTTCAGACATCAAACGGTACAATAATTGTCAGATAATATATGCCTCTCTGCCATAGACTGTAAAAAATATGGACAAAGCGTTCTCCGGGTCTAACATGAACGTAAAATGAAGCCTGTCAGTCCTTGTATTGTAAATCGCCATCTTTCTAGATCCGTTTTAGCCCAGCTGGCCTTTGGCTGGCCCAGACAACGAGGCGGGACTTCCCCCCTTCTTCTCCGTTGGTTTTTATTTTGACTCGAGTGGGAGGGGAATCCCGATCATAGACTGTAACGGTAGCCACGCCCCTCAGAACATGCGCGACTTTATGGTCATTTTTTAATTAAATGGGACCATACTTTTCCAAAAAGAATATTATGACATTAGAAATGAGACTTTAAACTAGTGACTGGAAGCAGAAAGTATTCATGACCATGTTTATTAAGGTAATACAGTCTAGGTGAAGTTGGGCCCAAATCAGGGGGGCAGTCAGACAGATATTTTGTGAAGCCTATAAGGAAATCGCGATTCATATAATGGCCTGTTGTGGCGCTGTCATTGGACCCAGAAAAACCCATAGCCCCATAGAAGTCCATGTATTTGGGCCCAACTTCACCTAGACTGTATTACCTTAATAAACATGGTCATGAATGGTCATGGCCAATGGCCAGCTGGGCCAAAACGGATCTAGAAATATGGCGATTTACATCAGGAATTACCATAGAATTACAGGCTTCATTTTACGTCCATGTTAGACCCGGGGAACGCTTTGTCCATATTTTTTACAGTCTATGGCCCAAATACATGGACTTCTATGGGGCTATGGGTTTTTCTGGGTCCAATGACAGCGCCACAACAGGCCATTATATGAACTTTCAGGAAATCCCGATTTCCTCAGTGGCTTCACAAAATATGCCCCCCTTCTCTCTGCGCGTCTCACTTGACTGGCAACATAGCGCCATCTACTGCTTATTCAATATCTCCCAAGAAGCGCATTTTATCAGTGGATGGAAACAAGAAAAATATTTTCGAATTACTTACTTACTCGCTTCCTATTTTTATTTTTTTAAACCACTTGGAAATGCCTCGCCCATACAGCAGAGATAAAAATAGGGTGCAAAACGCAGTTTATACAGTAGTTAAAGGTTTTATGACATTCATTTTCATTTATTTTTCTTTTTTCTTTTAGGTTTTATGACCTCAATTACACCCAAAAAACCTGAACTTTGAACATTCAGTGAATTTTCTGTGGTCTGAAGTTTTCTTTGGGGGTTTTTGGGCCTTTTGAGCTACAATGAAAACAGGCAACACAGTGAAACAGTGACATCTGCTGGCAAATCCCATTGACATATATGGGATTTGCAGTAAGTGATGTCACTTACTGCCGGCAAATCAGAGCACCTGTTTGAGCCAGAAAACCCCAGATCACAGAAAATCTACTGAATGTTAAAAGTTCATGTTTTTTGGGTGCAATTGAGATTAGAAAACCTAAAAAAAACAAGAACAATTCCAAAACCTTTTTTTTAATGTCACAATCCCCTTTAAGGGACGCATATTCTAGTTTATTTTTGCTACCTTTAGTTATAATAATCATTTCTCCTTCTGTTTTCTATATGAATATAACCACATTATAACCATATAAAATGAAATGGGAGTTAAATGCTGCAATATGTAAAAATGGCAAAATATGACTCCTAACGTCGTTGAAGTGGGACTCATAAAATATCCCTGGGACTCATTTCTAAAAGACCATCCCGGGACTCATTACATTGATAACCTATTTACATCACTGATACAGTATGCTCAACCATGTGTGTGTTCTTTCATCACTACACAGCTACAGATTCCTAGCCCTAAATTAGATTTTCCTGCATGCTTGTCTCTCTCCTGTAAAAGATTTGTGAGAGGGAGGAGACTTTAAGCAGCATCTTATCGTACAGTATGCCATGGCACACGGCAACAAAGTTCATTATTTCAAATGAAGAATTATACGCTTGATGAAAATCTACAGCTGACATCAAGGAGATTGCCAGCCTCTTAATCGTTTACTCCTTACTTGGAATATCATTCTCTAGGTTGGTATCGCTCTCTCTCTCTATCTCTCTATCTCTCTCTCTCTCTCTCTCTCTCTCTCTCTCTCTCTCTCTCTCTCTCTCTCTCTTTTCTCTGCCTCTACAGTAGATTTCTCTCTCTCAGTCTGTCCGTCTCTAATTCTTTTCTCTGCCTCTACAGTAGATCTCTCTCTCTCAGTCTGTCCGTCTCTAATTCCTCACCTCGTTTCCCCCTTGTCATCCTAACGCAAATGGCAATGGCGAGAAATCATATCATCTCCCCTTCTGTGACCCTGCCATGTGTCACAGTGGAAAGAAAGCACAGGGCAATAGCTGAGAGAAATACATGCCAGGGGGATTTTTCTTCAGGGGGGAAGCGCCCGATTTGCCAATTGAATTAATCTCAACCCCTAGTGGTACACAGAGCGCTGATATTCATCAGCATGTGGATGGAGAGGATCGCTTTTCAGACGACCTCGGGGAGCGGGGAAGGATACGCTCTCCTGCTGGTGAAGGATAGAGTGCCTATTCTGACAACCCTCCCCATCTCCCTTATCACACTGGCTGCTATACTTACATAAGCCATACTGATATGACGGCGGGGAGAAACTGGGAAATGAATGCTAGCTTGAAAGTCAGAGACGTGTTTGGCCAATGCAGGCGGGGAAATTATCTATCTGATCATTTAGCGATGGCTCGCCCGCTGTCTATTTTGCTCGGTCGCTGTCTGTCAGTCAGTCAGTCAGTCCGTCCGAGTACTTCCTTACGAATGCATGTTGGGACGGCTTCCGGGTCACCAGTGAAATGCATGTTGGGACGGACACAGATTAATACTGGGACACGCTTTTCCGTAACTTGAGTTGTTTCGCCCGCTGTCTATTTTGCTCGCAATAGACAGCGGGCGAGCGATCGCTAAATTATTAGATAGGTTACCCACACTGAACATCATATATTCAGAACGGGTAAGGACTAGTAGATATGAAATAGTGATATTTAAACGCACATTAATAATAACCCCAGAAATATGTCAAAAGCGTCAACAGCAGGGAGAACCATTAAAATAAAAAAAGACGTGAAGAACAGTTATCTTTGTTGTCACACTGTTACGGCTCGAACTGAGAATGAACTGCAAAAGAAAGATACGGTGACGATGGGGGCTCAACAGGGAGTTATCTCCCGGGCGAAATGAACATAGTAGGAAGAAAAAATATAAAAAGAAACATTGTGATTTGACACATTTTATGGCATAACTATGTATGCCACACATTTCCCATTAATGACAATGCACTTAGAACAAAGCTATTTCCCTTTCCGCTCAAGTGTTGGATCTGTCTCAGCATCACATGGATGGATGCGTGTTGTCGGGGCTCGCGGTACAGAACAGTACATGTATGACCTTCGGCTCGTCGCCCGCTGTCAGCTCAGGTTGGATCCCGTTTCTTCTTAAAGAGCTTTGTCTGCTGCCAGAGCAAGCTAATCAAGGGCTCCTGCTGTTTACAATATCGCAATCCTAATTCATTTAGACAAAGCCAGCCCCATAATTCACAATGCTTTCACTGCGGCGACCTCAATGCTGCAGTGTTTTATGGCTCTGTGTACAGCTTTTTATGACTGTGTGTGTGTGTGTGTGTGTTCAAATGCTGTGCCACACTGCCTCTGTACAAGTAACAGAGCTGACATTAACTAATTATAATGGCCGCTTCAACTTCCCTTTTTTTGAGGGGCGCTATAGCCCCTCCAATACATGAACACTTTTGAAGATTCCTTCATATGGCAGCCACGTCTATGGGATTTTTATTTTTGAGTGGTGCAGCCACTCCTACAACCAGCAATGTCCGTGCGTACCTATGTGTATCTGAGCACCAGTATATGACTATTAGTACCAGTAGGGGCGCTGTGCCAGAAACAGAGAGAGAGATAGTGCTGCTCTGTTGCCTGCTGAGAGAGAGAGAGAGAGAGAGAGAGAGAGAGAGAGAAGGAGGGGGAGGAGTTGCAACACTCAGTTCACAGTTGTGAGCTTGTAGATCTGCTATTTTTTAAATGAAAATAAAACAACAAAACACAATATAACAACATATTTTCAAACGGGGACGCTGGGGTTGAAGTGGTTAGGCTGATTGGCCTCTGGAACTGCCAAGCTAACATGGGAGCTCTGTCTCCCCTGTTTTGTTGTCCCCACCATTCTCTTAGTCTGATTTCTGTTCAGGGCAAACTCTCTCAATTACTCTCTTCTCTTTATTTATTTTTAAAGCTGCGGTTATAACGTTCCCATTCCCAATGGAGTAATTGGACTTTGCCTCGGAGAGCTTCTGGCTCGGGTCCAAATTAGGCCAAATATCAATAGAAGCCCTGTTGAGAAAAGAGAGTGATGACACTTTGGGTGCCCTTTTTTCTTTTCCTTTTTTTGCAAGCCATGCCAGTTGAAAGGGACACAATCCAGCTCCTAACAAATATAACCAATTAAGGGGCTGCCCTTAATTATAGGCAGGCCTTTTCAGGGGAAGTTTACATATTATTATGTCTCAAGCCCTGGCTGCCTAGAATCCTCTCAGAGCAACTGCAATAATTAAAGAGGAGGAAAAAGCCTCATTTTTTTAGAATAAACTGTAGCCATTAAAATGCCTGCCTGGCAGGTGAAAAGATAGAGGCCTCTTTGTGTTTTTGAACTAACTATACTAATTTGAAATGTTTATTTATGTAATATGTATTTCGTTTTCGTTCCCCTAACGTGCACGTTGGCAATTTTGAGTACAGAGGCTGTGAAATTGTCATTCGGGCATTTGAGTGTGTACCATTCATATTTCATAATTTCATTAAGTAAAACTATACCCTCTCTCCACAGTACAGTACATATAGCATTAGGGGTGAAAGGGCTGGCTTTAAACAGTGAATGCTATTGATCCTAATGGCTTTGGCCAAGCGATCAATGCCTTTCTGGAAGTGGAGTGTCTGTGCCTCTGCTTGATTTGTGGCTATAGAGGTTGAGAGGCTGAACGATGCATTACAGCTCTAGTGCTGGAACCACAGCCACAAAATGGCTGAACACAATTGTGTATATTATGTATATTTCTCTTATATATAACCTTTTCTTTTAGAATAGTTTTATTGGTCCTCATTCACAACGGCGTTTACGCTCATAACGTTACGTAGCGTGAGCTTAACGTGAGCGGACAGGCATTTACGTGGATTCCCACATTACGTCGGAATTCATGGCCATCTCCGTGAACTTGACGGTGACGTTGGTTGGTCGGAAACTCCGCAAATTGCTCCACCACCTCTCAAGGTAGTGTAGAAGGCATACTCTTGCGTAAATTTATTCAGAAGGCTTTAGTCTTCATGCTGAATCAATAAATAGTTCCCAAATCTCAGATAAAATATGTAGGCATGTGTCCCCAACATTGGTCAGCACATAGAAAAATGATAGCCTATATAAAAGCCAAGTATCACTTGTATGCCTAAATGCATGCATTCTAGAGGCAAGTTAGCCTAGAGTCCCATACAGAAACTCATGCCCCCGCAAGCACGACACCTTTTTATTTATTTATTAGGATATTTCTAGCATGCACGATTGGGGCTGCTCACTCGGCACCCTTCTACTCGAAGTGCAACGCGTTGTGAGCTTGTAGATCGGCTCTTGCGGACTCGCGCTGCATGTTAAAAAACAAACTCACAATTATAATAAGAACATACACTTATCTGCATTCTGCACTGTACGAATCGAACGTTGTTTAGTGTAGTAATGTCTGCAGTAGGCCTATTGAAATTGGTTTGTTACCGAGTCCAGTCTGGGTGAAATTCACATTGGAAAATTAATATAACGGCCCGGACAGAACACGGCCTGGCCCAACTGGCTTTTAGCTCTTATGGTTCACAGACATGCCGGTCTGACAGACAGACAGCAGTCACTATAGGGCTAATTAGCCCTATATAAAAAATAGAAGACCACATTAGCCTATACTGAATGAATGGCATCAGCCAGTCATATCGTAGTTTTAAGCCAGCTCACCTGTAACTCGCTGATCAGCATATGTTGACAGAGACTCAGCCAATTAAAGTTTCACGCAGGCCTAAATGCCTTTTCTGCAAGCACCTATATCTGCCTCCATTTGCGTCGTGGTATTAATTTATAATAGGCCTAATGTATATTGATCACATTCAGATACGTTCATTTAGTACGCTCATTCAGATACGTTCATCTCAGGTCAACATGAAAACTTCTGATGCAAAAATTGCCATGGAGTTTCAGTGACAAAGATAGGACAAATAGTGCAATTTGGTTTTGGGAGAATTCTTATTGAATCCCATTTTACCTGATTAATGTGTCCGCGCACCAGCCCCATGCAGCCAAGTGATGCCGCACACGGAAACCAGCTGCAGCTTTTTCAATTTCAGACGTAATTGAGTGTGTGTTTTTCATGAAGCAGCAGTGGCCATTAATTTAGTACATGAAAGCAACACATTATAATTGCAGGACAGGTTAGAAGGCCTGTTTGTTGTAATCATTTAGATGATAAATAATGAATTAAATCTTTTCCATGGGAGAAAGCAATTACTTATTATCCCCGCTCCTCCCCATGGGAAATCTCCATGTCGGTCCAATGGCTCAGGTAAATTATCAGCTTAACATCTTTCCCAGTGCCCACACACACCTGTCAGAAAGCAACTGTAAACCTCTGTGATGGGAATAAACACATCCCACCCACAGGTGCACAGGCGGATGCACATACAGTACATAATGTACTTGCACCCACCCACCCACCCATATGCACGCACGCAGGCACGCACGCACGCACACACATACACACACTGTACACACACACACACACAGACTGTACACACACTGTACACACACACACACACACACACACACACACACACACACACACACGTGGTAATTTAGTGGTAAAATTTACAATTTTCCAACGGATTGTGTGGCCCTGGTTTTTCCCTAAATCGGACTGATTGAGGGTATAGCTACTGGGACGTAAGTCGGGACTTGATCACTCCCGGCTGGGTCGCCTGAGTGAGGGGTATGACGTTGAGAGACCCGAAACCCCGTTGACCTCAGGATACATCACTGGGGATACGTCCCAGGTGCATCCATGCGATGCTTTTTAGTTACTAAATGCATCCATGTGTCTCTCCACAACTAAAATCATCATAAACTCGCAGTTTGGTTTGTTACAAATATATGTACCACCATGTTACAGATATTATGCAGGACCATCTAGTGTGGTTATGATACAGGATACTTAATTGGTTGCGTTATGAATGTGGATCTTCGTACAGAATGATCCAGTAAAGACGATGTTCTGTTACTACTGCTGTGCACCTTGGACGGTCACTTTGCCCTGGCTGAGCTGGGAAGGCTGACAAAGGGTGAATTGCAAAGTTGCAAAGTTGCAAAATTACAAAATTACAAAATTGCAAAAAATTGCAAAAAAATTGCTACAAAATTGCATTTTTTTTTTTTGCAAAATTGCAAAAATATTGCAAAATTGCAAAGGGTGCATTGCAAAGTTGTGTCACTTTGCCCTGGCTGAGCTGGGAAGGCTGACAAAGGGTGAATTGCAAAGTTGCAAAGTTGCAAAAAATTGCAAAAAGAAATGCAAAAAAAATTGCGAAGAAATTGCAAAATTGCAAAGTTGTGTCACTTTGCCCTGGCTGAGCTGGGAAGGCTGACAAAGGGTGAATTTGTAAAGTTGCAAAATTTAAAAAAATTGCACAAAAAATAATTTGCAATTTGTTTTTGCAAAATTGCAAAAGAATTGCAAAAAAAATTGCAAAAAAATTGCAAAATTGCAAAGGGTGAATTGCAAAGTGTTGTCACTTTGCCCTGGCTGAGCTGGGGAGGCTGACAATTTAGTAATTAAGTTTCTTCATATTTTGTATAACACAATTAGCTAATGGCTTGCCTTCTTAACAGGCATGCGAGGAGAGATTTAGAAGTGCTCCCTTCGGAGCCGATGATTGGGAAGGATGAACAGTCAGTGGGCTCAAGGCCATGGCACCTCCTTCTTCTTCAGTGGCAAATAGCACACGTGTGCCTTAAATGTGTCATTATATGGTGGTGACACGTGTCCCCTTGCTTTTTTATGACTTTATGTGGTAATGGAGCTGGCTGCCGCTGTTGCCAAGGCGTCCTTCACCTGCCACTCAAAGCACGTGTCCAAAACCCATGTTTATTAGACTGAGTGATGGTAGTGGTCTTGAGTCTTGAGTTTTCTTCCTTTCTTCTGCTTAACTGTTTTTCTTACTGATTTGAATAGAGCATGTTTATTTTCTGTTGCTTGTTTATTTATTTAGTTTTATTGCAACCATTTCTTCATTGCTCTCCTCTTTTTTTAATCATTTCAGTTGTGGTATTCCCTTAGCTAGCTTGAATGCTTGGCTTCTCCAAGACTACCTCGCCTCCTGCCTGCCTCTCTCCTTCCGAACTGCTCAGCTTCACATGCCATGTGAGATTGCCCTGGGATAAAGGAAGTCAGCTCACTCACCCTATACTCGAGATAGTTACGCTTGGCTGTGTGTCGAATGAAAAGAGGAGGAGGAGAAAGTATTTCATGGAAGGGAGTCCCCTAGGATCCATGGAGAGTCTGGGCTCAAACTCAGTGCTTTGTGTTTGGGGGGGCTGTTTCTTTCTTGGTCTCTCAGTTTCTCTACTCCTCTCTCCCCCTGTCTGATCTTGCCAGGTAGCCCTCTCTGCCATTGGAAGATGACACATAGCTCTAATTAACAAGTAAGACGCGCAAACGCGGGAAGCGAACGCAGCTCGTAAATGCCAATAGCAACAATTAGAATAAATTACATACTTTTTTAAGGTTTTCTTTTTAAAGTGTATTTTTTGTGTTTTTTTAAGATTTTATTTTTAAGTTAAGTTTTGTGTGTGTGTGTGTGTGTGTGTGTGTGTGCTTGCGTGCGTGTGTGTGTTTTGTGTGATACAGCTGCGCCCTCTGGTGGCGGGCGGGTGGTGTAACAGCGGGACAGACACACACACAGACATGATCTGCAGGGTCTCATAGTTAGTGCTCACTGCGTTCGCAATTAAAAGACGCAAACAGGGCCAGCCCCTCTCTGGGGGTGGGGGTTGGCCTTCGCCAGGGCTGCGCATTGTCACCTATCCTGTTTGTGATTTTCATGGTCAGGACCTCGAGGTGAAGTTGTGGCAGAGAGGGTATTCGGCTCGGTGAGCTACGGGTAGCATCACTGCTTTTTGCAGATGATGTGGTCCTGATGGCAATTTTGAATCAAAGTGCGTGCAATAGTTGGTCTAAGAAAATGGCTCTGATGTTTCATTATGTTTATTTCCATCAAGTAAATAAAATATCTCTTTTAACCTTTAATAAGAGTATCACTGAAATAGTGTACTGTAAGAAAGGATGAAATTAAGGAATATAATGTCCATTGTGATTTCTCCTGATTCATTTCTCTGATTCATTTAGTTGATTTGATTATGGGATTGAGATGCTCTTCAGAACTCCCACTCCCAGTCTCGGTGAGCATGAGTGGCAGGACCAAACACAACTGTCAATTGATCACAGAGCTGACTCATTGCTGTCAGTGCCCCAGGATATTAATGATATGGGTTGTTATGTTTGGCATAGTAGCGTTTTACTGCAGGGTAAGTAAATCAATGGCTACATGCTGCACCTGCCCAATAATGCACAAGGTATTCTTTGTATTTGTATTTACCTGTGTGTATTCACCCTGGGGACGTTTGCTGATCACACATGTTTTTCTGCAGTATAGCCTCCTTGCAAGCATTACATTTCCTCCTGGGAGCTGGCCGGTATATCCACAGACTAGTGCTGCAGGCCCACTGAGCTCCACTGAAGCAGGTGACACTTGACTCCAAGGCTTTTCCCCAGCCGCTGTGGGAGGCGAGAGCTGTATTAATTCACTTTACACCACCCAGTTTTTCGAAACCTTTGTGAGCTTTGAACCAGACATTGTCCTGCTTCTTTAGCTATTACACTATCTCTACGGCCATATCGGTTGGCCATCCTTGTTTCAGGCTATATTTTGGCTCATATTATCCACAGCCATTGTACTGTATAGGTGAGGATGAATACTGCCTTGCAGAAATAGATTTTGCCTTCCGATTTGCGCCTATGGAACCAGGAATGAGAGTTAATCCCCATGGATTGGTTAGAAATAGGATTAGAGCTCAAGCAAGTCTGTCACGGGGGTATTGGATATATTGGTTAATATGTATGGAGGATCATAGGCCCATAGTCCTGGGTTAGTTCTCCGGGCACAGATGTGAGTAGAGAGGGCATATCACTTTGCTGAAAAGCCCAGAGTTGGCTCTTGAGAAGAAACTAGGCCAGCTGCGGATCCCAGAGGGAAGGTGTTTTATCACTAGGTGACAGTAGCCAGGTGGTACTGTAGATGTCATATTTAGTAGGTGCTAAAATTGTACAAATGAATGGTACGACAATGTGTGAGGGCTCACATTTATATCTTTCAAATGTGATAGCATGAACGTACACACGCACACAGACACACACACGCACACATAATATATAGAAATAATATTTTGTTATTTTGTGGTATATGACACAATGGGGAAAAAACATTTGCCTACCACTTTGCAGACCCATGGGTTCACTTCCCAGCAGCAGTGCCTCAGCCGGGCACAGCAATGAACACAAAAGGCAGTGTTCAGGGGTGGGAACTTCTGTATTCATCGGTCCAGACATGTGGTTGTCTATACTGGGTTGGTAGCAAACAGGCACTGGGGGAATTGGCAGCGACTGAATTGGGATACATTTGCTGCAAAATGCCAAAGCTAATTATATTAAGAATATTTATATATATTTTCGTTCTGGGTCAATTTAATAACGGGAGTGCAGTGCACCCAGATCTATTTGTGAATTAAGCATAAAACAATGTGAGCTTATTTTGTTTCAAATGATTTTCAGTTGAATACAGTATTAAATTGAATTGGAACTCCTAGCACATTAGATTTGCCCGAGTATTTACAGAACGAGCAATCACATCATATCATAGGTAACATTAGATTAGGCAATAGGCCTTACACTACTAGTATTCAAAATCCCCGAATGACCTTGTAGTGTTGACGGACAACCACTGGGTGGCGAACACACTAAGCAAAAAAAAAAAGGAAAATAAATCAATAATAATAAAAAATCAAAAAAATAAATCAATCTGCAATTCATTCATAAGGTGCAGTATGTGAGCAATCTGAGCATGTATGGTGGTATGTCATTTTCACACTGAAATTAAATGTTACCTACCTACAGTATAAGCAACGGAACATCTGTCTGTATGTATACCTGCAGAAATGATGCTGCTCCTCACTGGCTGCACCAATGACTCTACATTTGCACACAGGCATTGACCTTTACCTTATGGAGGTCTTATTGAAGCCCTTTTTTACTCAAAGTGAACGCTGTTTATTAACATTCATTGGAAACTCTGTTTAACTGAGCGCAGGTTTCGCCATCACTGTACAGCCATTACAGCCAGCTCACTGCAACTTAGGGCCCAAAAGGAGTATTAGCAACTCGACGTATAGCTCAATGTTAGCACTAGCAGCAGGTCGCGCGAGCAGCGACTGGTTGTAACACGCAGAGGAGCACCCCAGAGGAGTTTTAGCAGCTCAACGTTAGCACTAGCAGCATATTCTTTTTACAAATGGAGCAGGACACGGACCTTGTGTATCTCGCAACGACAGGTTGCAAGAACAGCGACGGGTCGTGCAAACGTGTGTGCGTCAGGCCTGGATTGGTCACTTGACGTACAGGGCATATGCCTGGTGGGCCACCCAATGAATGGACAGACGTTTATTTTATTTTTTTAACTTAGAGGGATGTTTTTCAGTATAAAAGTGGTGGTATTAGGGCTTGTTTGTTTGTGTGTGCCTTGACAGAGAGTATCTGCTATCTGCTTGCTGGTTGTGGACCTGTGGTGGGCCTGTCTGGGCTAAATATCAGGGTCAAATTTTTGACCCAGTCCAGCCCTGGTGTGTAGTGTGTGCATGTGTGACGTCTGCTGATGGGTCACAAGCACGTGTGTGTGTGTGTGTGTGTGTGTGTGTGTGTGTGTGTGTGTGTGTGTGTGCGGGAGAGACGTCCGAGGAATACACAGACCCCCCCAGGGAATGCTTCGCGGACCACTTGGGGGTCTGCAGACCACCAGCATAATATTATTCATAATATTTTCTGTGCCCATTCCAACTTCCCAAGCTCATCCCCCAGCCCCAGCCTGAGTAGTAAAATACATAAATCAATAATATGATCTATTATATCACGTTCCCCCATTATACTGTTCATAATTTGGTGTTCATATATTTGAATGGGTAAGCGGGGATAGTGATTATAATTTTTGGACAATTGAACATAAAGATTGATGTAGCCATACTTCATCAGCTGATGAACTTGTGCATCGCTGCTGTGATGCATTCAACTTTAAAGAACCTTGTTTCGTGAATGCAGACGTTGTTTTTTGTAAAAAATGAATAAAAATCTCTGTGGAACCATTATCACCCAAGTCTTAGTCTTTAGTCATTGTTACAGACCCACATTTAACAAAGGGAATAAAACTAACAGATGGAGGCTCATTGCAATACAAAAGACAAGAGTAATTGCCTTTGCAATTACCTGACACACACACACATACGCACCCACGCACGCACGCACGCACGCACACACACACACACACACACACACACACACACACACACACACACATACAGTGTAGACACCTCACAAAAACAAAAATAAATACAAGGAACAAAGACTGAGACAATAGAGAAAGAAATAAACCTGCAATTCTATGTAGCTATCACACAATATGCTGTATTTTGCGTGTCTTAAGTACCAGGTCTTATTCCCTAACTTGAGTAAACTAAAGACCTGGAGGCGTGATCAATGCTCTTTGCCTTTGGCCACTCAGAATAGCCAAATGGCATTGATCACGCCTCCAGGTCTTTAGTTTACTCAAGTTAGGGAATAAGACCTGGTACTGGAGACTACAAAATACAGCCCTATAACTCTAAACTCAACACGTTTCCCCCCATATATCAACAAACTCTATACTTGCAACTACTGTAGTAAATTTTTAATTTGTGTTAGTGTTTTAATCCAATTTTCAACTGAACTCTGTACTATATCCAGTGTTTTGCCTGGAGTGCACATACACTAATTATCTTAAGTAATTACACACACAAATTAAGCTTATTCTATTCTGACTGACTGACGTTCTATATGTTATGGAGGCATGCATTACTTTGGTATTGGCCGATACTTTGCCTTGTTGATTGCTTTCTGCCCCTAGTGTCTAAGCTTTAGCCCTTAAATTGAATTTTGATGTAATCAGATGTAAATTTGGTAGCAATATACACGAACCCCTAAAATGACTGTGGTGGTGAAGGAGGAAACCTCTAATGATGAATGAAAACAAAATCATTGTAATGTGTTATCCTCAATGGTACTTATATGAGAATTGTACATCTGTGTTATTGGAAGGGGCTCTCTCTCTCTCTCTCTCTCACGCTCTCTCTTTCTTTCATGCTCGGTCTCTCACGCTCTCTCTCACTCTCTCTGTTACATTGGAAGCTATTGTCTACCTATATCCATGGCAACCTGGAAGGCAGAGTGTTGTTACGCAAGATGAAGAGAATCATTCAAAGCCCAGAGCCACGATGTATGTATAGTTGTGTTGATGTCTTCAGTTTGCATCGGACAAGACGGCATCTGTTGAACATGTCTGTGTATATCCTTGATGCACTGGGACTCTTCTCTGCCTGTGGCCACACTTCTGTCCTAGCTGTGCCTTTTCCATGTGACATTTCAGAGAGTATCAAACTAACCAAAGCGTAAGGCGTCTGTCTCTATTCTCTCTCTCTCTCTCTCTCTCTCTCTCTCTCTCTCTCTCTCTCTCTCTCTCTTTCTCTCTCTCTCTCCATATATAGGAATAAAGGGTCACAGTGAAACAAATACAGAAATCTCCATATATGGGCATAAAAGGGACACAGACAGATGGGTGTAACGGGTACCCTTGCATTTCCGGTTGTCCAGCACAGATGCCCCATTTGGCATGCCTGACAAAGAACTCCGTATATGGGCATAAAACACACATATACATGATAACTGGGCGGGGCATGCATGTCTGAGTGTCCAGAACCAGCACAAAAGCCTCTGCCCGGTCTCTGGACCTGATCACCCCTCCATATATGGATCTGGCCTTTTTGTATTTAACCCATTCTGACCTGAGATCAGATTCATACGAGTTTTCCACTGGACACACACTGGTCTGATTAACCCATTCTGACCTGAGATCAGATTCTAAAAATGTCGATTTTTCAAAAAATAGCAGACCTACAAGCTCATATCGCGCCACTCGGTGGCGCGATATGAGCTTGTGGATCTGCTATTTTTCAATAGCTAAAGCATAACATGATGCCAACACCAAAATGGGTGCCCGGTCAGAATGGGTTAAGTACATTATGACTTTCACTCTGCTACATTTAAAATATATTATACTTTTAACTCCACAGTGGAAGGGAAAACATACATTATGCATTAGGTATACACTTTAGGCCCTATTTCAAATATTGTGTATTGTTTGTTTGCTTTTCTTTAGGGGGGGGGGGGGGGGGGGTTCTAAGTTTCAATACAGCCATACATTGACATTTATACTTTTGAATACTTGAGTATTTACCTCAGTGTATCCATTGTCCCATCAGTTCATGTAACCATGACGCTATTGTTAATCCGAAATCGGTATTTTCATTCCTGGGATAATGGGGGAAGCGTCACCGTTTGTCCCATTCCACCTCCACTTATCACTGCAGCAAAGTGAAACCAATGTAACCCCATTTCTCTGTGGGCAATTCGGTCTCCATTTTGGCCTCCGTTGAGCTCATTTGCTACCATTTCCTCTCCCCATCATCCAGACTGCTTTAGGAGGCTGAGACGGGGAACAATTCCACCTAAAACGACACTTCATTACAGCCAAAGAATTGAACACATGGTTCCAGCTCCGGGGTGCCAGTGTGACTTCTTGTGTCAGGTCAAGCGTCCCCCCAATCCCCTCCCGAGAGACAGAAATTGCTTTTGTCTTGGAAGGAAATGCCTGACAGCGCCGGCGACTGCAAAAATCACTCCACCTATGATGATATCAATCAGAGGCAATCAGAGAACCTGGCCTTTACAGTTGTATGCAAATTGCCTTTTTCCTTAACGAACTTCCATTTCCATGGGTAATTTTTCCGTCTGCACATTGATTGCACCGCTCAAATTAACCCATTCTGAACGGGAACCAATTTTGGTGTCAGCATCATGTTATGCTTTAGCTATTGAAAAATAGCAGATCTACAAGCTCATATCGCGCCACCGAGTGGCGCGCTACGAGCTTGTAGGTCTGCTATTTTTTGAAAAATCGAAGAACGACTGACATTTTTTAGAATCTGATCTCGGGTCAGAATGGGTTCATCAGACCAGTGTGTGTCCGGCGGAAACCTCGTATGAATCTGATCTCAGGTCAGAATGGGTTAACCTGTGTCATCCCAGCAGGGGGGGATGTGTGTCTTGATTTGCTCATCTGGCGGGTCTATATAGGAGGGGCTGGCAGTGTTCTGTTCCGTTCTGGCAGTTTCTAAAGCAGAGTGGGCTGGCTGAAACCAGCTATAGCCATGACTGGGCATCAAGCCACCACAGTGGAGGGGATTTCTGTGCTCACCCCACTGTGTTGGGCTGCTATCGCGTTCTCATAGTTTTGCCTCATAGTGGGGATGCTGACACCGTTTTAAGGTGTTGGAACTGCGGGGAAATAGCACCTATATAATAATAAGCTAATAAGCACCTATATATACGTCGTCCCCCGAAGGGACAACTCCAGTCCTACACCATGTTCCCATGGCTCTGCTCAGGTGTGTGTTGTACTGTGTAAGCCTGTGTGTGAGATTCCAGTTTTCCTATTCTTCCAAAGGCAATTAAAGGTCAACGGCACTGTAATAATTCCCAGAGGCTTAGCCTGTGTAAGCTTTATCCCTCTCTCTGTGTGTGTGTGTGTGTGTGTGTGTGTGTGTGTGTGTGTGTGTGTGTGTGTGTGTGTGTGTGTGTGTGTGTGTGTGTGTGTGTGTGTGTGTGTGTGTGTGTGTGTGTGTGTGTGTGTGTGTGTGTGTGTGTGTGTGTGTGTGAGAGAGAGAGAGAGAGTTGAATAAAAAGAGAAAAGTCATGCAGAGATAATTGACCTGCTTATGCTCACCCACACGCATGGAAATGTACAGCGGTCACTTTTCAATTTTGTGACTGTGTGTGCGTGCGTGCATGTGTGCAATGCACGCATGCACACTGTGCATGCGTGCGTGCGTGCGTGCGCACATTGCTTGTGTGTGCAAGAAAGAGAGAGCGAGAGAGAGAAACGGATGTTTTGTAACACAAAGGAGAACAGGATTTGTGAAATCAAGTGGAAGTGAAGGAGAAAGCAGCATCTTTTTGTACAATTAGCCTGTAATTACAAAGTTGTGTTCTCAGGTACAGTGAACTGGCTGGCAGAAAAGAATTAGGCCACTTTAATTGCTGCTCATTGCCATGCTGCTGAAAGCAGTATATCTTATCTATACTCCATTTAATCCAAATGTCTAATGGCCTCTGTAATGTTTTTTATCCTCTTTGACATTTTTGGTTTGAGGGAGCAGTTAAGTCTGGGTGTGCTAATTAGACGGTTTGCGACGATGGCTAGATGAGGGAGCAGAAGGAACCTGCTCGCGGGGAGGCTGCAGGTTGGCTGCATGCACGCCATTAAAGAAAAAAGGAAGATGAGGAAGAGAGAAAGAAAGAGACAAGGCCAGGGCAAACTAGAATCTGCAGAACGCCAGCCTCACGGTTGCTAAGCTGGTATCTACCCTCACAATGTGCCACGTCTGCTACCACAAGCTGGGTACACCGTCAAGTTGACAGTTCCTCTGTGTGGACATTGTCGACAACTACAGTATTGACACTCTTTCTCCTTACTCCATACTAGTCTGAGCAGGTGAACTGTTATTCTCACATTGAAAAGAAACAAAGCACCATGTTCTGGGGTGGAAAATATCCTGCATGGACATTACATTGGCAAAAGTGAGAGCAGGTCTTCCCAGGAGACATCTTGGCTCTGCTCTCCGCTGGCATGCCCCAGAAGCCTCCTAGATCTAATGGAAGGTGACTGGCAGCCCACTCTCTCAGCCAGACTGGGAGCAGCAGCTTTATTTAGGGTGACAGTGCCGCCTGCGTATGCTAGGGGGTGTGGGATGGGCACGGTGCCTGTGGGCAGTGGTTGGGGGTAGATAGCAGGTGCCACACCACTACAAGTGAGATATCTTGATTACCTTTATCTTTGACTTGGATAAAGGAACCAAGCCAAAGAGGACAAAGTTGACTTTCACTGAACAATGAGCTGTCCTGGCAATAAGGATTCTGCTCACAAACTCAGTCATGCATGACATTTTGTATTTATTGGCCAGTATGTACTATTTCATTTGCTAGCTTAGAGTAGCTACATGGTTTTGCTCTCGTAAAGTTTGCTTAAGACTTGCAGTGTTGTCACAGACCAGCGAACAATTGGAAATGTAGCCCTCTCCACGTGTCACTAAATGCTGTTTAAACATCTGACTCCAACCCAGGGCCAACTGCTGATCCACATATAACAGCACTGGCAGTCATCTGTAGTTCAGCCTGCCAACCACTCTCTCTCCGACCAGGCTACCACACGCACGCACGCACGCACGCACGCACGCACACACGCACAGATGGTTTGAAGAAGGTTGTTGCTTGCCACTGTTGGAGAGAGTAGCCATGCCTTGTAGAACCCCTGACGCGATCAACAGTTGTCCCCAGCGGAGTGGCAGCCTGATGACCCTCTGGCATGGCTCTACTCCAACGCTGGCTGTCAGGGTCAGCTGTCTCCATTCGGCCCAACCCCCTATCCGCCTTGTTTCCTGGTTAACTGTCCTCAATGCTGACAAAATGGCAACAAAGCCCCTCGCATGCAGCAGAGGTTGCCTTTAAATGGCAGTGCTTTGCTCCATTAGCATTGAAGCCATGACCTCCTCTCTCTTACCTGGCTGCTGACTCGCCAACAGAGGGTCTTTTGTTTGACCAGGCTGAAATAACGTGTCCCTGTCTTTTGAAAAAACGAAATTGATTGAGCTTACAAGACAGAAAAAAAGCCATCCTGAATGACTTAGCTGTCTTTTGTGATTTCTTCTGTCTAGCTCATACTCCCTCAAGCCCCCCCGTTTCCTCTGAGACGTGTATCCTTCAACTTGCTCTGTCCCTCCTAGCTAACATAACATGTCACCGTGCGACAAATGTCTTTGCTTGAAGTCTGTTCTTTTCTACAAGCCACACCATTGTGTGATGGAGTGTAAATTGAGCGTATTCTTCACTCCTCCCTTCTTCTTTGCTCTCCAACGCTTTTATCTTCCATCCATCTCCTTTTCACCCTATCAACCCTCTCTCTCTCTTCGAACTCGAAACTTATTTGACCCCTCTGCTGTACTTCATGCTCTTCATCTTCACACTGGGCTAGCAGTAGCATTTAATTAGCATCAAGAGGCCAAGCCCCATGCAATACTCATGAGCTATGACATTTGTGTCAAAAGATGTGGATGCCTCAGATAACCCAGCGCCTCACATACTGGGCAGGGCATACTGTAAGAGCAGCAGTAGACACCATTATTCACCACCTTGTTAGCATATTCCATTAAGCGCCACAACTCTCTGCTGCACTTTACATACTGTAGGTCCCAAACACCAGCCACTTCTATTACAGGATGGGTTTTTTAATAGCTTATAAGTTATGAGTATGATCCAAATTAAGCCACGGTTTTCTATTATGAGGGAACATTATATGAATAACGAACTTACAAAAGACATGCTGTAATGAGCAAAATATGCAATGAAGCATATCATATGTTGTGTTCAATTGGTAGCATTTTCGTCTTTGATACATAATAATGGCATGGCGTGATAATGATACGTCGTTGGTTCTCAATGTGCGGTCCAGGGACCCCCAGGGGTCCTTTGAAGGGGGTTACAGGTGGCCCCCAGCTAAACAATAATAGTTTGGGGACCAAACAGACTCTTACAGGCCTGTAAATTAACTCAGATGACCCCACACGACAAATTGGTCGATCGGAGTCTGTAGCCTAATGCATATAAAACAGGGGCTCCGTGGAAATTAACCATGTGTAAACTGAACACCACAGCATCCCTATTCTATGGTGGTGAACAGTTGATCAATTAGCATTGATCATGCGTTGCGACTCGTTGAGTCGTTGCTTGTTGATCACTAGAGAGTGAAAAAAAATAATATATATAGCCTATACTTCATTCACCGGAGTAACCCAGGGATCTATTAGGCCCCCACCTTTTTCCACTCTCTAGTGATCAACAAGCAACGACTCAACGACACAACGACACAACGATATATACTATAGGGTTTAAGTAGTTAAAGTGGTTTAGAATAACTGTAATAATGATGTGACATTCAAGACCCCAGCTCCTAACAGAGTCAGCTTGGCTCTACGGGCTTTGTCTTCCATGGTGCCAGTGCCTGAATGCTGCACCTGGGTATTCTGGCAGCTGAATCATGCAAATCCATTCAAGTCATTCTGCATTACTTTTGCTCTCACATTGAAAGAGCTTGTCCAGTCAGAAAAACCAACCAATCCTCTCTGTTGTCTAAACTTGAGTAGAGAATTGTGTTTGTGTGCTATAGCAAAGACACAGTGGCGAGGCACCAGGATGGATGCTCCCCCCCCCCCAGTGAGAAAGAATATGAGTGGAATCACAGCGTATTTCCAACCCAGCTGACACCCAAGACAGATGGAGCTAGCGCACACCGCGGACGCAGCCCTAGCCAAAAACCATGGCAACAGCGTGCACACGGCAACAGGAAGCCTGTTAGGCCAATCAGAGGAGAGAGGCACATTGGTAAGTGGACCCAGAAGAAGACGAGAGCTTAACCCATTCTGAACGGGCGCCCATTTTGGTGTTGGCATCATGTTATGCTTTAGCTATTTAAAAATAGCAGATCTACAAGCTCATATCGCGCCACCGAGTGGCGCGATACGAGCTTGTAGGTCTGCTATTTTTTGAAAAATCGAAGAACGACTGACATTTTTTAGAATCTGATCTCAGGTCAGAATGGGTTAATCAGACCAGTGTGTGTCCGGCGGAAACCTCGTATGAATCTGATCTCAGGTCAGAATGGGTTAACGGATTGAGCTTGGTACCTAAAGAGTCACGAGGATCCATCATAACGCCTGTGCAAGACCGTGAAGAATACGCCGTGTGTTCCATATCCGAAGGGGACAACTTAACCCATTCTGACCTGAGATCAGATTCATACGAGGTTTCCGCCGGACACACACTGGTCTGATGAACCCATTCTGACCTGAGATCAGATTCTAAAAATGTCAGTCGTTCTTCGATTTTTTTCAAAAATAGCAGACCTACAAGCTCGTATCGCGCCACTCGGTGGCGCGCTATGAGCTTGTAGATCTGCTATTTTTCAATAGCTAAAGCATAACATGATGCCGACACCAAAATGGGTGCCCGTTCAGAATGGGTTAATAAAAGGCTGTAATGGCTAAATGGTTTAGCAATTGCAGTCTTTGTAGCGTTATTAAGTGGAAGATAACTGATGCCGTGAGCTATGTTTGGATGGAGCAAGGCATGTGGCAGCAAGGTTTACAAACCAAATGAAACCACCGTTCCAGGAATTGTGCTCAACTTTAATGTATATATGATCATTTCAGTAGACACCGTAAGGGTCCATGTTTACACTGTCAAAAGTTACGTGTTCACATTTTGCATCAATTGCACATTGGAACAGGATTTTAAATAAATGTACAAAGATCTGAAAAAAAAAATTAGTCAACTCATTGTCCATGTTTCTGCGTTGAGCGGTAAAGGGAACACTCATATGAAAATAAAGCTTATTTTCTGCAGTGCTTGCTGAATCATTTTGCAGTGGAGAGAAAATCGCCCCTTCCAGCATTATCATGTCATCATTCTCCGATAGGAAAAGGCACATGCTGTAATGTCAGAGTTTAGTGAGACCGTGCGAAAATGTCAGGAACATGTTTTTTGACGCACCAGAAGTAGACGGGAAAGAAAGGACACCACAGTGTAATTGTTGTGATGTTGCCAACTGCTGGTCATTGTCTATTTTTATGGTGTGAATGGAATTGAGCTCAGTAGAAATGCGTCCTATCAGCTCCTCCATTAGACTCCCATCTCCAGTTCCCCCCGTGGTGCTAGTAAATATGACCCCTATATGTTCTCATTCTCGCATTTCAGTTTAATCATGTGTGTCGCTTCTGCAGCGGTTACAACATTGCCTCCCTAATGCTCAAAATGTGCTTTCTTTCTCGGTTTGTTTCTCCGTATTGTTTATCCCTCTTTTTATATTTTTTTGCTTTTCATAGCTGTCCTGTATTCCTGTCATTTAGCACGCAGCTTTGTGTTGTTTGCATAATTTCCTCAAACTGTATTGTTATCTTGTTAACATATCCAGTGTAAACAAGTAGAATACCAGAGATGGTGAATTGTCCCATTATGCCGCAGTATCACTGTCAGTGTTGGGCAAGTTACTTTGAAAGCGTAGCTTGTAAAGCTACAAGTAGCTCACCATGGCAGTAGCTTGATCAAGCTACATAGCTACCCCTGGAGAGATGTAGCTTGTAAAGCTACAGCTACATGGAAAAAGTAGCTCAAAGTAGCTCAGCTACTTTTTATTTTTCAGCGTTAAATTGAGAATGTACATGCGAGAGACCCCTCCTCCCCTCTGGGAGACCCCCCCACCCTGCTCCCCTCGGGGAGACCCCTCCTCCCCCTGCTCCCCTCTGGGATTCCCCTCCCACCCTGCTCCCCTCTGGGAGACCCCTCCTCACCCTGCTCCCCTCTGGGAGACCCCCCCCACCCTGCTCCCCTCTGGGAGACCCCTCCTCATCCTGCTCCCCTCTGGGAGACCCCCCCACCCTGCTCCCCTCTGGAAGACCCCTCCTCACCCTGCTCCCCTCTGGGAGACCCCCCCACCCTGCTCCCCTCTGGGAGACCCCTCCTCATCCTGCTCCCCTCTGGGAGACCCCCCCACCCTGCTCCCCTCTGGGAGACCCCTCCTCCCCCTGCTCCCCTCTGGGAGACCCCCCCACCCTGCTCCCCTCTGGGAGACCCCTCCTCCCCCTGCTCCCCTCTGGGAGACCCCCCCACCCTGCTCCCCTCTGGGAGACCCCCCCACCCTGCTCCCCTCTGGGAGACCCACCCACCCTGCTCCCCTCTGGGAGACCCCCCCACCCTGCTCCCCTCTGGGAGACCCCTCCTCCCCCTGCTCCCCTCTGGGAGACCCCCCCACCCTGCTCCCCTCTGGGAGACCCCCCCACCCTGCTCCCCTCTGGGAGACCCACCCACCCTGCTCCCCTCTGGGAGACCCCCCCACCCTGCTCCCCTCTGGGAGACCCCCCCACCCTGCTCCCCTCTGGGAGACCCCTCCTCCCCCTGCTCCCCTCTGGGAGACCCCCCCACCCTGCTCCCCTCTGGGAGACCCCTCCTCCCCCTGCTCCCCTCTGGGAGACCCCCCCACCCTGCTCCCCTCTGGGAGACCCACCCACCCTGCTCCCCTCTGGGAGACCCCCCCACCCTGCTCCCCTCTGGGAGACCCCTCCTCCCCCTGCTCCCCTCTGGGAGACCCCTCCTCCCCTCTAGGAGACCCCTCTAGGAGACCCCTGCTCCCCCCTGGGAGACCCCTCCCACCCTGTGATACCAGGGCCAATCAGAGGCCAATTAGAGGCAGCTGTCAAGTGCTGATATGCCCTCAAAGCAATCAGAAAAAGGAACAGTCCTTGATTTTTCAAAGGGGGTTCTAGTACAAGAATTAACACAGCAACCAATGGTCAAAATTAATATATTTCTTTCATGTTATTGCCCAAAATTGTAGCTTGTAACTTGAGTAGCTAAGCTACAAAAAATGACCCAAAAGGTAGCTGAGCTACTTGACGAGGTACACAAATATGAATGTAGCTAAAATACCACAAGCTACAGCAAAATGTAGCTCAGCTACGTAGCTCAGCTACATGTAGCTTAATACTCCCCAACACTGATCACTGTCACTGTCACAATAACACGTAAGTTGTTTCATATTACCAATTTAGAGAACTTGGGAATTAGAATTTGAGTTCAAGTGGGGTGTAGTAAATCTTTCAATTTGCAGAAAAAGGCAGTGAACCTTTGCGGGTTGGAGTGGTGGTTATCTGTGACATGCAGGCTGTGCGAAGTGTTAAGTTGAATTTCCTTTTCTCTCTATAGTCTATGGCGACCACATGATTATTTGAGTCTGCAAAGAGGTTATATTACTGTACATGCAGTTTTAATAACTCAAAGTAGCGACTTTACTCCAAAGACGTTGCACTTCAAAGACATGGAGAAAAAAGTCATGGAATGTTCGGACACATGACGCCATGGCATAGAGTAGACTGTTGTTAAAAGTACACTCTACCTACTGTTCATTGCACGTCTCACTGCGTTCCTCTGTTGCTGTGCGAGAATAGCCACCGTGTAAACTGTGTAAGCACCAGTAAATCATTCATGCTATTGTGAGTCCTCTTGGAATGCACATAGCCTGATGTGATGTCTGAATTCAAATGGAGAAATAGGCACACATGAACCAGTGCAAATACAAACAACTCTCTTTCTCTCTCTCCCTCCCTCTCTCTCTCTCTCTCTCTCTCTCTCTCTCTCTCTCTCTCTCTCTCACTGTGCATACTCTGCCCGCCCACATACAAGGCAGCATCAGTGTGGCCTTAGCTGAGTTGAGTTTTTGATGGAGCAGGCATTGCTTTGAAGCTTGGCTCTGCCATCAGGCACTTTTCATAATACGCTCCTCTCTTACTGTCTCTCACTCCACCAGCCGCTAGCAATACTGTGAACCCATGCACAGCGAGACACTGGGCCGATAACACACGTCTGATCCTCTCCGTCTTGCCTCACCTCCCCTCGCCTCAGTCAAAGCCTCAGCAGACACACACCCATCGCATCTCGCCTCCCGGTCTCTCCAGTGACTGGTTTGCATCTTAACTTCATCCACAGCACCTCATATCCTATATCTCCCTTTCATTTTCTATTATTCCAGTCTCATTACAGGCCGTATAGAATCCCCTGGCTCTCTGATTATTATTAGTTTTTACTTTCTTCAACTACAACCTTAACTTCACGTTGACAGGTGTGAAAGTGGGTGAAATGATTTGTTAAGCTTCAAAAAGCAGTTTGAAAATTAGTCATCGGAATAGAGATTGTATGAAAGAAAGTAAGAAATAAAAAATGTCAGACAATGTCATATACATCACCGTCCCAGCAAATTGTGCATGATACGGCAGTGGTGCCAGATTACATACATGTATACATAGGAGCATTACCTTTAATCCTCCCAACACTAAAACATATCGTCATTACGTCACCATCGAAAACCAATTACACTCTGGCATTGGGTCCTTTAATCCACATCTTTATTACGTCATCAGTGGCTACGTTTACATGAAGGGTGATCGTTCCGAATAAATACTTCAGAATAAAATACATCCGATGTAATGTTTTTTGCCGCGAGTTTACATGGGAAATGGTCATTCCGAATGAGTGTTTATATGGAGAAGTGATAGAAGACATGATACATGTTAATTCACGTGAAACTACGCCATCTGTTGGACACATAAAATATAGGCAGTTCATTCATTGTGACTGTCTCAACAATACAAAGATATTACAGACGAAAGACGATACTTTGAAATCCCATCATTTCATTCCGCAGTCTTTTTTTCCCCACCCGCTGCGGCTCCGCTTTCCGCTGGGAAGGTGATCATCTCGTTTTTATTTGTACTTTATTATCTACAGCACGGCCAGGGAACGCAACACTGATTATTATTGTATCGGGTCACTCGTTATTTTTGAGAGAGAGAGAGAGAGAGAGAGAGAGAGAGAGAGAGAGAGAGAGAGACCGTTGAACACACACACACACACACACATACACACAGATCAGGGTTATCGTCATCTGCTGCTGCTCCACGTTTTTTTGTGGATTTCGGATCTGAAAAAAGGAACGAAATAACGCGCTCTATGTGCAAACTCCTCGGCGCGCCTTGGGTATGAGCGCCTTGGAGCATGCTCAGAAAGACCAGAATGAACTTACATCCGAATTAGTGTACGTATACATGAGTCCAATTTTCTTTCAATCGCATTGAACATCGGAGTAATCCGGCCAGTGA